>NC_133650.1:230312253-230641261 GCF_009905375.1 Apium graveolens | reverse complement strand
AACTTAAGTGCTGAAGGACGATCAAATAAGGACAACAGCTGATTAAAGTGTAAGGAAGGATCAGATAAACATAATGAAGGAGTATGCATGAAGAAGGAATTCCATACGAATGGAATACTTGGACAGGAAAAGATATCTGATGATATATATAGGAAGCAGAATATCTCATATCAATTAGCGATTATCTTGTAAACTGTGAGTATATAAACACAGACATAGGGTTTACACTATAAGTGTTATTATAATCGAGAATATTATTAACTTAACCCTAGCAGCTCTCGTGATATTTTGTTCATCACTGGAGAATAACAGTTCCAGATTGTAACAGAGTTTATTGTTTCAATAAAGTTTGTTTTCTGTTACATAAGTTCTTAAAGTTTGATTTGATTGTAATAAACACTGTATTCATATCCTTTACAGTGATAGTGTGACCTAACAGATCAGTTGCTGTTTGAGCTGCTAATAAAATTACATTAGGCACAACCAAGTTTTGAACATCAATATCAGCACTTGTGCCTGGATCAACATGAGATACAGAAGATGTATTGACCTTTTCAGAAACAGCTTCCTTAGATGGAGTTGATGGAGAAGAAGTAACTTTAGCGAATTTCTTTTCTTGTGAGATCAGAGATTCCTGATCCCCTTCCTTAGCTGCTTCCTCTTCATCATCTGAAACTGGCCTATTTGCCCTCTGTTTCTTGTATCTCTTTGTAGATTTGGATTCTTTGGGAGTTTCAGGAACTGTCATTCTTCGAAGCCTCTTGAGAAGCCTAGATCCCCCAATTCCAGAATCCTTCTGAGAAGTCTCTTTCTCAGCTTCACTTACACCAGGTTCTGAAGAAGGAACCTGGTCCTCAGTATCAGATTCATCTCTCAAGGTAATCTTCCTTTTCTTCTGAAGCATTTTAGAAACAGTCTTTGTCTTCTTAGATTTAGAAGATGAAGGATTCACAGTATTTGTTGAGGGATGAGGTTCTGATGGTTGAACATCAGGAAAAAGTGCAGTGTACTTAACAGGGTCATAGGTGATTAAGGCTTGTTTGACAGATAAAGGTATTAAGAGGGGTCTTAACACAGCCTGCTTATTATCAGTAGATAATAAGTCAGTGAAAGCTCTTTTAGCAATTCTGAATGATGAAATTAAATCACCAAAATTTTGGGGCTGATTACAACAGAACTTATAAATAAGCTGACAAAATCTGGCAAAATATACAGTATTTCGATCTTCTGTCATCCTGTCCCCAATAAAACCTAAGACATCACTTGCATAATCAAAATCAGTTTGATTTATAAGAGCATACCCGATTTGTTGGCTGAATATGGGAATTGTATCGAAATTTGAGCATTTGTTGGCGAAAGCCTTGGTAATGCAGTCAAAGAATAAACTCCATTCCCTCCTTAGGAAAGATCTCTTCAACTTGCCAAGTTTTGTCAATGTTCCCTCATATCCTATACTGGCCATCATGTTCTGAAGAACTGGTTCGTCAACCGTAGAATAAATACAGTTCTCAGGTAGCTGCAGTGCTTGTCGAACCGTAGACAAAGTCACAACATACTCATTTTCCCCTGATGAAAAGATAATACTCGGAGACCCGTGAGCACCACCATCATCATATATTCCACTCCTCCAGAACTCTAGTACTTAAACTCCAGAGACTGATTCAGGCTCAGTTAAAGCGTACCCAATATCAGAATTAGTGAGATAGTCCTGAATGAAATGAAGTTCAGAGGGTGCCTCTGACGTGTTGAGTATAACAGAGAAGTTGTTAGGAACAAACTTAGCTCCATCAATGATTAAATCCTTAGGTGCCATGTGAAAATTTGAGATTGAAGAGTGCCTGTTAGGTGTTTGATAAAATGTCTGTATGAAAAACCAACGTGTGAAGAAGAGAGAGAGAGAGAGTAAAAACAAGCAGAGAGAAAAAGTATGAAAGGAAATAAAAGATTAAAAAAATCCTCTCTCTATCATACTTATACTTTGAAAAAAAATGTTACCGTTGGACACCTGTCAGACATGCAGTAATAACGGACAGTTACCGGGCTCAAGAAAACAGTAATTATTACTTACCCACTTGCCTGTTTTCAAGGAAAAACTGTTCCACTTACCCAGATATTCCATTAATCAAGGTGAAATGGTTTTAATTCAAAATTGAAACCGTTCCCACTTATTTAAATAATTTTCACTGCAACATTAATATTCTGAAAAGAAATCAAGTGAGAATGACCAAGATAAATCATATGAGTAAGTACTGATAAATGAAAGTCAGAACTTAAATTAAAACAGAATTTATATGGTCATCAGAATATCAATCAGGATTTATCAATGCATTTCAAAATAACTTATAGACAAAAACTTGAAGCAACAACAAATTTCATTAATATATTAAGTGAATACAATCATGAAATTGAAATTACATCAGTATTTTTACAAGATTTCCCTAAGCTACTAAACCTAACATCAATAGCCTTAGTCCTAGCTCAAGAAGCAGGGCAAGACTGATGATGAAGAAAAATAGGAAGAAGAAAATAAATCATTTCTTCTTCCTACTCTCGACAAACAGAATGGCGAGTCGGATGATTCGCTCTTGCTGGCGGAGAGCTTCCAGCCTTTCCTCCTCCAATCGCTCCAGATGGCGATGGTAATCCATATTGAAGAACAGGAGGTGGGTCAGAACCTCCTGTGGGATAGAGTCCTATATCTCCTCAGGATTGGCTGTGACGTGCCATTCTTGCTGCCAGTCAGCGCAGCTTAGCTCCATATTAAAGGTTTCGTAGTTCAAAAACATGTTGTATCTAACCATGGTGTTTTTGAAAGAAAAAGTATGAAGGTAAGGTGAGGTTGAGAGAAAAGATTTGATGGGAAGGCTGATGTGAAGTGGTTGCTTATATAGGCAAGAGAATGCCAGGAGACGCAAAGGAATTCAATGCTGACAGGTAGAATTAATTCTACTTCGTCTCCCCAGACTTGGAAAAAGAAAAACATTCATTGGAAGGAGAAAACATGGTTTAATGTGCACAAGAAGCAAGTAAAAGTTGACTGTTCAAGTACGAATACCATTAATCCTAACCATAGTGACTATTAATCTTCCACTTCAACATATTCTAGATTGAACCAAGACTGTTATCAATTTTTATCCACAGATAAGTCAAGTAAAGAATTAGACTGTAATATCAGAACTTAGACTTATATCAGAACTTAATAGTCATCAGAACATAATTTCTTAACTCGAAAAAGAAATGCCTATCTTAGTAAGTCCTCATACAAGTTCTGAGTTATAGTCTTCAGAACTTAATCATCAGAACATGCAATCAGAACTTGTCCTCAGAGTTTGTGAAAAGTGACACAATGACTGTTTATCTAAAACAACATAGACCACCACAGTAATTTTCATCATTCGAATGGAGTGATTAGTGTGTGCATTAAGCTAAATAACAGACAAAGAGTAAAGTCTGATTCACTTCAGTATATCTTAGAAATAAGGCATAACTAAAATTTTGCTAAAGAGCTGTCATTATCCTGAAACCTACTGATGAATGAGTTCATGCTTGAGTCCACCTCAACTGTTTTGAGCTAATTTTATGCATCTTTTTAAATTCTATTTTACAGTGGCTTCTCAGTGTAAGTGAGTCACGACTGCTTATCAGAATTTATGCTATTATCAGAGTATTTCTCCAGTAATCATAGAGTGTGAAAATTCACCAAGAAAATATTTTGCTTTTCTAATGCATATTTACTTAATACCAGCAATGCACTTGGGTCGTCCCTTCCACATTTTTACTCTAGATCTCAAAGGAGTACCTGATTTTATTCTTTGATCCTTTTGCTTTTTCTTTTGATAAGTGAGGTTTATCAACACTTAGTACATTCATCAGTTTTACTAGTATCAGAACTTAACAGATGAGTAGCATTATTCTAATTTGTGACTTAGTAATAAGATAAACAAAGTGAACTCAACTAAGCTCAATTATCATAATTTGCTTGTGTCATAGGATTTCCACAGAAATAATTACTTATTACATGGGATCATTTGTTTATTGAAGACTACTAGGTCAGTATCTAGCACAGTTATCCTCATAGGATAGAATAGTTACTTAAACAGATATATCACTTATCAGAGTTTAGAAACATATATCAGACAACAATCAGTACTTAAACGCATATTTCAATTAATCACAGAATACACAAAGAGATTACATTCTGTAAATACTGATCATAAAGTCTGATACATCAGAACAAAACTAGGCAGATTTAGAGAAAGAACCTGAAACCATTCCAAGTTCATTTACCAGTCTTGTAAAAGAGGTTTCACACAGTGGTTTTGTGAAGATATCTGCTAGTTGTTGATCTGTTGGAACAAAGTACAATTCCACTGTACCTTCATCCACATGTTCCCTTATGAAATGGTACCTGATGCTGATGTGCTTTGTCATAGAGTGTTGAACTGGATTACCTGTCATAGCAATAGCACTTTGATTATCACAGTAAATAGGGATTTTGAAATATGTTAACCCATAATCTAGTAACTGATTCTTCATCCAAAGAATCTGTCCACAATAGCTTCCTGCAACAATATACTCTGCTTCTGTAATTGATGTGGAAATTGACTTTTGTTTCTTGCTGAACCAAGAAACCAATCTGCCTCCAAGAAATTGACAGCTTCCACTTGTGCTTTTCCTGTCAATTTTGCAACCTGCAAAATCTGCATCTGAGTAACCTATTAGTTTAAAATCTAATTCTCTAGGATACCGCAATCCCAGATCAGCTGTTCCTTTAAGATCTTCTGAAATTCTTCTTATCAGAACTTATGCCTTTCCTGGAAAACTTCTTTCCCTTCCTAAACTTCCTGTATGCAATCTTTGTGATCCCTTTCACCATAAGAGCACACAGCTTCATCATCTCCTCATCAACATCAGTCTCAGGCAAGCTTTTAGAATCTGAGTCATCATCACTTTCAAAACTTGATGACTCAGTATCAGACTTTATGAAAAGAGCTTTACCCTTGTTTTTCCTTGAGAAAGCTGCTTTGGGAGATTCTTCTTCAGCCTTAAGAGCAACTGTCCTTGACTTTCCTCCTTTCCTCTTGCTTCTTTATTCCATCTCAAGTTCATGAGTCTTGAGCATTCCATAGATTTTATCAAGAGTTGTTTCATCAAGATTGTAGTTGTCTCTTATTGTCGTTGCCTTCAAATCCCAGCATTCAGGAAGAGCTAACAGGAATTTAAGGTTTGAATCTTCAAGATCATACTCTTTATCAACCAATGACAAATCATTCAAAAGTTTGACAAATCTATCATATAAATCATTCAATGACTCATTAGCCTTTGAGTCAAAGTGTTCATACTCTTGAGTGAGTATTGTCTTCCTGTTCTTCTCAATTGTGTCAGTTCCCTGACACCTTGTTTCCAGAGCATCCCATATCTCCTTAGCAGTCTTGCAGTTGATTACCCTGTTTGACATTACATTATCAATGGCACTATGCAGTAAGTGTCGTACCTTAGCATCCTTAGCAATTGATGCTATATCTTCAGCAGTATAATCACTCTTCTCCTTTGGTACGGTCTTTGCTGCTTCTCCTGCAACTGCAACAGCGAGCTTGGTTGGTTTGTGAGGCCCTTCCTTGATTCTATCAAGGTATTCTGGATCTGTTGCTTCCAGGAACATGGTCATCCTTACCTTCCATATGGGATATTCAGATGGTCTCAGTATGGGAACTCTGATAGTCTCATACCGACTTTGAATTTGTGTTTTTGGAGGTTCTTCAGTTTTTGTAGGCTTAGTTGGAGTTTCTGTGTCAGACATGATTGTGTTTGGATCTTTAACTGTATGTGTGTTAACAGATAAGCTCTGATACCACTTGTTAGGTCACACACACTGTAGAGGGGGTGAATACAGTGTATAATACAATCAAATCGAACTTTAATATTTTAAGTAACAGAAAATAAACTTTATTAAAACAATAAACTCTGTTACAATATGGAACTGTTACCTCTTAGTGATGAACAAATATCACGAGAGCTGTTAGGGTTACAATGAATAATCTTCTCGAATTATGATAACACTTATAGTGTAAACCCTATGTCTGTGTTTATATACTACACAGTTACAAGATAATCGCTAATTGATATGCAATATAATTCCGCTTCCTAAAATATATCAATCAGATATCTTTTCTTCCAAGTATTCCATTCTTCACAGAACTCCTTCTTCATGCATATCTCTTCTTATGTTTATCTCGATCTTCTTTCCTTTAATCAGCTTCTGTCCTTATCTGAACATCCTTCAGCACTTAAGTTCTGATATCTAACTTCTGATGATTATCTCCTGATAATATAAGTACTGATATCCTTAAGTCCTGACTTCCAGTATAAGTATTGATTGATGGTTAAGTACTGATTTGTCCTGTTAAATAAAATCTGAAATTTAAACATAAATCATATTAGCCATGACATTATCAAATATATCTAACATGTGAGATACATTTTCAAACTAAAAAAAGATTAATGAATAAGATAATAATTCATTTATATACTATGTCTAATTTTGTATCCTGAATTTATTTCTTTAAAATTAACTGTACAAATATTCAAGTAACAATATTTAAGTAACTATTTTTAAAATTAAATAAAATATTCATTTAGCACACTTACATATTATGTGTAGGATAAAAATCACATGTGACATTATGGTGTAGTGATATGAGGTTGTATAAGTGAATAAAATATCTCGAGTTCAATTCTCACAAAGCACATCTTTTATATAAAAATTAAAAATAGGGATAGTTTAGTTTTTTTCATGAGACTTTTTAATCTCACTAATTATCCACTTGTTCTCCCTTGTTCTCCTATTATATATAGAAGAGTTGATGAAAAACCTAAATTACGGTAGAGAAACACGATTTAATTTACGAGAATTAATTATTTTGATAGAGTACTAGAATAACTGAATTCGAGCGTAAAAATGAGAAATTTTTTTGTTTGCATTACGCAGTGTTGCATGTGATTTCATTTCGCTGCATGTATTATTTTTGAAATTACTAGATTTGTTTGCTAGTCCCGAGTCCCACCTTCTGACCATACACTATTATTAATTATTAAATAATTAGTTAAAACCTACTCACGCAGTCCCATCCATTTGTTATCATTCCAAAGAAAGTGGCTGACACGTATTTTAAGATTAATAAAAAGTATATTTCTAAAACATTTTCTCAAAATTTTCCTTTTCTGAATAGAAACAAGATTTTTAAACTTTTATTCAGAAAAAGATTTTTTTTAAAAAAATTATAGAACTATACTTTTTGTTTATATTAAAATGCGTGCCGAACAGTATTCCCGAAACGTTGAAAGGGATGGAAGGGATGTAGAGAGTATTATCAAGTATTTTAAATTGGAATTTTAGGATCGCTCTATCGATTGGAGGGCCAATTGTGTTCTATAAAATTAGAAAAATATTATTTTTAGATCAACTTTTTTTATTTCAGAGTTATTTATAACATTTGATGTTAAAATATGCTATAAATTATACATGCAGGGGCATATGCAACACAATTGCTCTGAAAATAAGTAAACAACTATGAAAATATCATTTTCCCATACATATTTGTTGCTTATTAAATTGCGATAAATTACCGCAATATATGTACAAGATAGGTTTTTGACCGTCTTTACAGTTTATACATATACGGTATGACTTTTCTGTATAATATGATAAGCAGTTACAATTATATTTGTTTTCCACCATCTCTAATAATAATAATAATAATAATAATAATAATAATAATAATAATAATATTTTTAATCTAAACAGGATACCAGAAAAAATATGATAAACTATTAATCAGAGCCGTTCATGTATGCGGATTGAAACTAGGGCGACTAAAAACCGAAATGAAAGAGCCGTTCATGTATGCGGATTGAAACTAGGGCAACTAAAAACCGAAGTGAAATTTTATTCAAAAAAATTCGAACTGGAATCCAAAAATTAAAATTTAATAAATTTTGAATCGTTAAAAATCGAACCGATCCGAGTTTAGTTTTACGTAGGCAGAGGTGGTGGTAAGTAAATGGGGGTCAGTTTGTAAAAGGTAGTGTGGCCACCTTAAAGTAGAGAGCGGGGGGAGGGATGAAAAAAGCTGATTGTCAGCTTGGCGTGCATAGCATCGCAAGCAAGCATTTTGAGTGCGTGTCTTAATTCCTCTTTAATCAATACAAATCCCAATCTCAAGTACTGACCTAAAGTAACCCCTTCTTCTTTTTTTTTTTTTTACTTTTATCACCACTCTCAAACATCCTAAAAAAAAGTCAAACTAAAAAAAAAAAAAAAACCGTTCCGTAAAAAATAAATTCATTGTTTAGCCGTGATGTTACAGATTTCATAAATCGGAACTATTCGGTTGAGCTACCGATTTATAATTTATTAGAGGATTTTTAAAAAATCGGATGATTTATTGGCGATTTATTGAAAATCGGTCAAATCAGACAAATATTTTGGACCGATTTTCGAACTATTTATCGGCGATTTTTAAAAAATTATCCGATTTCTATAACAAAGCGTTTAGGCCGTGTATCTCGTAAATATTTAAATTTTGTGTCTTATTCAACTTTTATCCAAGTTTAATAAAAATAATTACTTCAAATTATATTCGTACCAATTCTATTTATATTTTAAACCGTGTCGCGTATTTTAGTGTTTCGATATTGTTGTCTTTTGACTAAAACATGTAAATTGAGGACATGTCCGAATGGAGAAAGTGGTAGTGCTGGTTTTTTCGAAACTGGTAAAGTTGCAAGCCCTTAAGCAGCAAAAACAACTTTTAATCTTTTTAAGTGTGTGTTCTTATTTTTCTGCTGTTTGTTTGATAACTTTAGTTTACACTAAAAAAAAATGTGGAAAACCATTTGTGTTGTGTCTTTTAATGCTAGTTAAATTTTCTTGGTGGGCAGTGCCTTTATGCATGCTTTGTTGGTTTGTGTGAAAATGTATAATATTTGCTTTTTAGTCTATATAGATAAAGAAAAATAAAAAAAATAACTCAGTAATTTAAGTTGCATGTGGTGCTAAATGCTAATCTTGTTCACTTTTGTGCTTGATTCTTTATCCTTTTCTGGGATGGTGTTGATCTTTTAGTACATACACAATATTGATGTTGATATGTATGTATTGATGAGCCTTGGATTTTGTGATTGTGTATCTACTGATTGCAACCTGAAGGCTTATGATAATTTGAGGTGAGTTTATGGTTTTTCAAGTTTCTGATGCAAAGATATGATGTTGATCATGGTGGGAAATTTTTAAGAAGATTTAATGTGAGATCTCTGAAATGATTCTTTTGGTTCCTCAGATTTTGTTACTAGCTGTGTTTGATTGTGCTATTTATAATGAGGTATTTACTTTGGTTCTTGATCTTGTAATTTACTATTCCCTCTATCTTAGGCCAATATATTTATCAAGATAGATGCTTCTTGTCTACCATTTTGGTGGTTTCTTCAACTGATATCAAGATGCTTTCTTGTTGTTGGAATTTTTAATTTTTCGATTGCGAAATCTAATTATGAATATTCATTGTAATGTGTATTGGGTTTGGAAGTTGAAGCTTTAAGTGGCATTGAGGGTTTAGGGTATGAATCTTTATGCATTTTAAGTACATGTAAGTAAAACTAGGAAGACTAAAAAAATTAGACATAGTGAGAGAAAGAATGATAAAGAAATAGAGGGGGAGGTGGTGGGGTGGAGTCAGATTTGTGCTTGTGGCCTTGTGGGTGGTCTCTGGTTTTTGAGAATAATTTAGTATTGTGACTCTGTTGCTTGTGTCTCCTTGGCTTCCTCGGTGCGCCCGGGCTCTGTGGGCTTTGCCGTCGACCAAGGAAACACCCACTTCTGTTAATCACTTCCTATTGAAGTGATCCCTTTTTAAAAGAGCTGCACAAACCACATTTCTCTTTCTCTTTGTCAAGATTCGGTCATACTAAGAAGCATATATCCGTTTTCCTTTCTTGAGATCCATTTTCTTCTCCTGAAGTTTTAAAATAAGTCACCCTATATCAAATTTTAGGTCCTTGACAGTTAGTAGTTTTGTTAGTTAGACCCTAATCATTGTTGGCGGTTGTGCTAGTTGCTCATAGGGGATGTCCAGTAACGAATGCAACCGTTTCTAGTCTTGGAGTAAGCAGTTGAATATTGGGAAAGTTAGTTTATCAGATATCACAGAGCAGAATCAGATCTTTCAGTCTCCAGGATGAAGTTCATGAAACTTGGATCAAAACCTGATTCCTTTCAGACTGATGGGAAGAATGTTAGGTATGATACTCTCCAACTTATAATTATTTGATGTCCTCATTTATGCTGTTTTGTTTAAGTTTATCAAGTGTAAGGCTTAATATACTTGAACTTGTTTTCAAAAAAACTATTTACTTCTACCCGCTCCAACAATTTTTCTAAGTTCATTTGACTTGAGTAACTCTTTCCATCATTATTTCCTCTAAATTGGTCGATCTTATTTTTGAATTTCAAGCCTTTACTATTGGTTGGTAACAGGTACTCCAGAGCGATCAAAACTTATAATCAGTGTAATATAGACTTGTTATATAGAGTAATTCTCCTCATAATTTGCCCATTTCGATTTACAGCTAGGACAGAGAAAAACAAACAAATGTCTATTTGATGATAATGCAAGACCTGATTGTGCAAAGATATCCAAATTAGAAACTTTGTATGATTTAGTTGTCTTAAAGCAGTTAATCTGATAATTTCCAAATTCCACAGAGTATGTGATTGTGATCGCTAGAATATAGACGTTTTAGTCGGGGCTTTGATCCTTCACTGGCTACACTTGAGTTGAGATTATATAGAAAAGAATATATTAGGTTTTAATAAGCACGAGTAACAAAGACCACTGATATAATTTTTTCGGTGTATTGAGTAAAGAATTTCATGTGCAGGTATGTAGCAACTGAGCTGGCATCTGACGTGGTTGTTTGTGTTGGAGATGTAAAGTTTTATCTACATAAGGTATGTACCATACTCAATCACTTACATTCTCGAGTGTTTCTTCCATTTTGGACTTGGTGAGTCGCAAGCACAGGCTATGGCCAGAAGTCCTGTTAGTCTTTCTTTCTTCTGGATCCCTGCATAACATTTTCCAGTTAAACTGAAATTTTAATAAGTTCTAAATATTATATGTATCTAAACTGAAGTCATTAGTATATAAAAAATGTTAATACAAATTTTCTGTTACTTACAAGTTGGTCCAGAGTCGGAAATATGACAACAGATAGGCCTGGTCTGTATAAGTGATGATCCATCAAGTCTTATATTTACCGTAATACTGCCGGCTTAGTGCTTAAAACATAATGTGTAGTGAGATATAAGTAATGTCAGTTAATATGTGGAGGAATATGGTACTGGTGGCTCAAAATAGTTGCTTTCTTGATAAATAAAAGTTTACTTTCAAGGAGAACGTTTAACTAAAAGTTGAAAGGACACTCATTGCACGGCTACTAATCAGATCCTTCTATGTATTCCTGATGCTAACGAACAATATTTTTCTTTGCAGTTTCCACTTTTGGCCAAGAGTGCTCGTCTGCAAAAATTGGTTGGAACAGTGGATGAAGGTAATGTTGATGAAGTTGACATTCATGATGTTCCAGGTGGCTCTACTGCCTTTGAAATATGCACAAAGTTCTGTTATGGCATGTCTGTCACTTTAAATGCTTATAATGTTGTTGCCGCACGTTGCGCTGCTGAGTACCTGGAGATGCATGAGTCTGTTGAGAAAGGAAATCTTGTCTACAAGATTGATGTCTTTCTCAGTTCAAGCATTTTCCGAAGCTGGAAAGATTCCATTTTAGTTCTTCAAAGCACAAAGTCTCTATTGCCTTTGTTTGAAGAATTGAAGTTGGTCAGCCGCTGCATTGAATCAATAGCTTCGAAGGCCTCTGTTGATGTTGCAGATGTTGACTGGTCCTATACCTATAACCGGAAGAAATTGCATGAGGAAAATGGGAATGACACCAACCACAATGGGGTTAGAAGTAGGTTAGTGCCACAGGACTGGTGGGTTGAGGACTTGTGTGAACTTGGAATGGATTTATACAAACGTGTTTTAGTTAATATAAAAAACAAGGGAATTATTTCTGATGAAGTGATTGGAGAAGCTTTAAAAGCTTATGCTCAAAGAAGGTTACCGGGCTTCAGTAAGGACATGATCAAGGGTGGTGACATTCAAAAGATTTGCTCAATTATTGAGATGATTGTGTGGCTACTACCCACCGAAAGAGGCAGTGTCTCTTGTAATTTCTTGCTTAAGCTGTTAAAAGCGGCTATTTGGGTGAATTCAGGTGAAATGGTGAAAGATGAACTAACAAGTAGAATTGGTCAGCAACTTGAGGAGGCTTCTATAAATGATCTTCTGATAAGGAATCGAACTGGGGAATCTACCACATATGATGTTGGTATCATCAAAAGAATACTGGATGAATTTAAAATGCAAGATCAGAATGGGGGAGCTCAAGTGGAAGGCGGCCATGAGATTCAAGAAGTAAGGAAGCTGGGGATTTTATCAGAAGCTTCGAAGTTGATGGTGGCAAAGCTGATAGATGGATACCTTGCTGAGATATCAAAAGATCCTAATTTATCATTGTCGGCCTTTATTGATCTTGCAGAGATGGTGTCCACTTACCCTCGCCCTTCACACGATGGACTATATCGAGCAATTGATATGTATCTTAAGGTAAGAACTCTCAAAACTCAAGTCAGTATCATTTGTTACTGAAAAGACTCTTGCTAAAGTGTCCCATCTTAATTTCTCATAACTGTGTAATTCCAAACTATTCCAAGGGAAGCTCTTATACCTGGAGTTTTCACTTGAATTATATATCTTTAGAGATATGTCTAGTAAACAGAACATCCGGAACTTGTTTTTTGTTATTATTTGCATTGGGTGTATGTCGGTTACTAAAGCACGCTTAGATCTCAGATGGTTTCTAAAAGCATGCTGAATCTTTTCTTGCAATTTTATGTGTTTTCTTTTTATGCTTGGTGAAGTTTAATATTGCATTCTTAGGTCTAATTGCAGTACTCAAGCTTTTGCACAAATGTTCAAGATGGAAGTTTATTAGAGATATGTTTTTTGAGCATCTTCGCCAACAAAGCATTACTATAGTATATTTTTTGCAATTTCAAATATGTTGTTTGGGCTTTGTACAGGAGCATCCTAAAATCAGCAAGAGTGAGAGGAAGAAAATATGCAGGTTGATGGACTGTAAGAAACTGTCAGCAGATGCTTGCATGCATGCCGTACAAAATGAGAGATTGCCATTGCGAATAGTTGTGCAGGTGCTATTTTTCGAGCAATCTCGAGCAGCTGCATCCTCAGGATGTAGCACGCCAGACCTTCCCAAAGCCATGAGAGACCTTAACAGTGGGTCTCACGGGAGCTCCAGAACAGCCACCACCAACACAGACGAAGACTGGGATGCTGTTGCCACCGCAGAAGAGCTTAGGGCCTTGAAGGGAGAGATTGCAGCCATGAGACTGGGAAATGGAATAGCGAGAAGCAACAGCAGCAATGGTAAAAGCAATGCAGATAAGGCAGTCATTAGCAAGATGAAAGGGTTGCTTATGTCAAAAAGGATGTTTTCAAAACTTTGGTTGAGCAAAGGTAAACAACAGAGTGAGAACAGTGGGTCTGATTCTTCGGAGAGTGTTGGTTTAGTCACCATAGAAGAAACAAAGTCGACTCCTTCAAGAAAAGGAAAGCACCTGGTTTCTTAGTAGATGAATATTACATGCAACTTTTCTTAATTATTATTGTTTTCGTATTTCCCCCCTGTCAAAAGAGAGATTATCTTAATTAACATGTTAAAACTAGTGGGGTTTATCTTTTATTAAATTTATTTTTTTTAAAAAAATACCTGGAGCAATCTTAGTTTGAGCCAGTTACAACCTCCATCACTACTAATTCAAAAATCATCAGCCTTTAAGTTTACAAAATATATACACACATGACTCATGTCTCAAAATATATATGTATGGCGTCATATCAATAAAAGGTTGCCAACACTTGCAACAAACATGTTTATTTGAGAGCATTCTGTGTTGGCGACTTGGTGTTAACTGTTAAGTAACACGTTCCAGAACACCGTGCATATGACGGCAAGAAAATTAGCTGACACATGGGAAAACTCATAACTCATTTTTAAAATTTTCTTTTTCTGAATAAAAGTTTATTGTTAAATAAAAGCTTTAAAATACTGTGAAATTTTATATTTTCAAATATTAACAACCTAGTGAGACGAATGGAGTAATATGTTTTCATCGTGAACATCTCCAACTTTCCGTGTATTAAAATCTTATTAAGTTATTTTGTTTAATAAAATACATGGATCCGGATAATTCATTTTCCGATCCGATTAAAACGGATATCCGAATATTCGTATATCCGATTAAATCGGAACTGGAACCGGACTAGAATTTTAATGATCCGAAAAATCAGATATCTGGTTCTACGTTTACTCATCAGACCTGATATGCGATTTTACTCCCCCCTACCTGAATCATTCGTACTCATATACATAAATTAATAAATTATACATCCATTATATAAGAATTAAAATTAATTTATCATCAACAACTAAAACGAAAATAATTTCAATTAAAGCAATTTAGAATATGCCCTTCTATTACACGATTTACTAAGCTAGTTAGTCTTAAACGTGGGCATAACATTCCTCAGAGAAAATAAATAATCTACATCTACATATTTTATCAAAAGCTATACAAGCAAATTTGACCCATCCACCACTACAATACTGCTCTCTTTTCTTAAATACTTTTTTCAGTTTGCCAATGCACGTTTTTGATTGTTAATATGTTTAATTTCGTATTAGTATTAAATATAAAAATTTCATTGTATTAAAATACCCGTAAACACGAATACAACAAAATCACTCATAACTATGTTTTGACTGTAAATTAATAGTCAATTATTTAACATAAACATGACAAAAGTCAAAATGACAAAAATATTGTGGTACGGAGTAATACATATTCACAGATTATCATAAATATTCCAAGCCACATTTTGGACAACACAAGTCAGTCACACGACATGCATCGGCAATCCAAGTCAAAAACACTGTTGTCAGTTGTGTGTACACTGTACACTATTCTAGAACACAAAACTTGTATTTTTTTTCTTTTTTTTTTCTTTTGAGTACATACATGAATTTCTATATCCTTGAAGTTTTAGTACTAACAAGTTTATCAGATGCTTATAAAACTCAGGTTTCATGTAGAGTGAGACACACAAGGTGCATGTTGCAATGCTGCTTTAAATTACTCATGAAATTACTATCTATAAATATACATAAACATATACTAAAAACTGCAGAGGAATCATTTTGACAATAAGCTAAAGAGCAAGGCCTTTGATTCAGAAATGGAGTCTAAAGGAAAAGAATTGATAACAGATGAAGGCAAGAAGAAGCTCAATTACTCCAATACCAGCATTGATAGTTTTATCAGTGACCAGAATGGTATGCATGCCACAGATTATCATTAATATTCGCATTTGTATTATCATCGAGAATAATTTGATCACTTACCCTTGAACCTGTTTTGTAAATTCAGGTTTTCAAGACCATCACATTAATTCTTATCACGCGTTTGTCTAATCTTAAATGGACAAAAGATCAATAGATGAGTTTGGGACACAGACTATAACTTCGTAGCGGTCCAGCATCCAGCCAGTAATGACCTATTATTTCCTCTAAATTGGTTGATCTTATTTTTGAATCTCAAGCCTTTACTATTGATTGGTAACAGGTACTCCAGAGCGATTAGCTCAAAACTTATAATCAGTGGAATGATAACTTGTTAAATAGAGTAATTCTACTCATAATTTGCCTATTTCGATTTACAGCTAGGACAAAGAAAAACAAACTATGTCTATTTGATGATAATTAAGGTCTGATCATAAAAAGATATCCAAATTAGAAACTTTGTATGATTTAGTTGTCTTAAACCAATTAATCTGATAATTTCCAAATTCTGCAGAGTATAGACGTTGTCGGGGCTTTGATCCTTCACTGGCTCTGCATGAGTTGAGATTATATAGAATAGAATATTTTAGGTTTTTTCCCTAAAAAAAAGAGAATATTTTAGGTTTTAATAACCATGACTCACAATGACCACTGATATAATTTTTTTTGGTGTATTGAGTAAAGAATGTCATGTGCAGGTATGTAGCAACTGAGCTGGCATCTGATGTTGTTATTAGTGTTGGGGATGTAAAGTTTTATCTACACAAGGTATGTACCATACTCATTCACTTACATTCTCGGGTGTTTCTTCCATATTAGACTTGGTGAGTTGCAAGCACAGGCTATGGCCAGAAGTCCTGTTAGTCTTTCTTTCTTGTGGATCCCTGCATTACATTTTCCAGTTAAACTGAAATTTTAGCAAGTTCTAAATATTATTTGTATCTAAACTGAAGTAATAAGTATCTAAAAAATGTTAATACAAAATATGCTGTTACTTACAAATTGGTCCAGAGTCGGAAATATGACAACAGATAGGCCTGGTCTGTATAAGTGATGATCCATCAAGTCTTATATTTACCGTTATACTTCCGGCTTAGTGCTTAAAACATAATGTGTAGTGAGATATAAGTAATGTCAGTTATTATGTGGACGAATATGGTACTGCTGGCTCAAAATAGTTGTTTTCTTAATAAATGAAAGTTTACATTCAAGAGCAACATTTAACTAAAAGTTGAAAGGACATTCATTGCACGGCAACTAATTCGATCCTTCTACGTTTTCATGATGCTTACGAACAATTTTTTTTCTTTGCTGTTTCCACTTTTGGCCAAGAGTGCTCGTCTGCAAAAGTTGGTTGGAATAGTGGATGAGGGTATGTTAATAAAGTTGACATTCATGATATTCCACGTGGCTCTACTGCCTTTGAAATATGCGCAAAGTTCTGTTATGGTATGTCCGTCACTTTAAATGCTTATAATGTTGTTGCCGCATGTTGCGCTGCTGAGTACCTGGAGATGCACGAGTCTGTTGAGAAAGGGAATCTTGTCTACAAGATTGATGTGTTTCTCAGTTCAAGCATTTTTCAAAGCTGGAAAGATTTCAGAGCACAAAGTCTCTATTGCCTTTGTTTGAAGAACTGAAGTTAGCTTCAAAGGCCTCTGTTGATGTTGCAACTGGTCCTATACCTATAACCGGAAAAAATTGCAAGAGGAAAATGGGAATGACATCAACCACAATGGGGTTAGAAGTAGGTTAGTGCCACAGGACTGGTGGGTTGAGGACTTGTGTGAATTTGGAATGGATTTAAACAAACGTGTTTTAGTTAATATAAAAAACAAGGGAATTATTTCTGATGAAGTGATTGGAGAAACTTTAAAAGCTTATGCTCAAAGAAGGTTACCGGGCTTCAGTACATGATCAAGGGTGGTGACATTCAAAAGATTTGCTCAATTGTTGAGATGATTGTGTGGCCACTACCCACCAAAAGAGGCAGTGTCTCTTGTAATTTCTTGCTTAAGCTGTAAAAAGCAGCTATTTGGGTGGATTCAGGTGAAATGGTGAAAGATAAACTACCAGTAGAATTGGTCAGCAACTTGAGGAGGCTTCTGTAAATGATCTTCTGATAAGGAATCGAACCACGGAATCAACCACATATGATGTTGGTATCATCAAAAGAATACTAGATGAATTTAAAATGCAAGATCAGAATGGGGGAGCTCAAGTGGAAGGCGGCCATGAGATTCAAGAAGGAAGTTGGGGATTTTATCAGAAGCTTCGAAGTTGATGGTGGCAATGCTGATAGATGGATACCTTGCTGAGATGTCAAAGGACCCTAATTTATCATTGTCGGCCTTTATTGATCTTGCAGAGATGGTGTCCACTTACCCTCGCCCTTCACACGATGGACTATATCGAGCCATTGATATGTATAGGTAAGAACTCCCAAAACTCAAGTCAGTATCATTTGTTACTGAAAAGACTCTTGCTAAAGTGTCCCTGTTATTTCGTATAAGTGTGAAATTCCAAACTATTCCAGGGAAGCTCTTATACCTGGAGTTTTCACTTAAATTATATATCTTTATAGAAATGTCTAGTAAATAGAACATCCGGAACTTGTTTTTAGATATTATTACCAAGTATATTGAGTATGTCGGTTACTAAAGCACGCTTAGATCTCAGATGGTTTCTAAAAGCATGCTGAATCTTTTCTTGCAATTTTTCTTGTTTTCTTTCTATGCTTGGTGAAGTTTGATATTGCATTCTTAGTTCTAATTGCAGTACTCAAGCTTTCACATAAATGTGTGCGAGATGAAAGTTTATTAGAAATATGTTTTTTGAGCATTTCACTAACAGAAACTTTCATAGCAGTAGTCATAATACAAACAGAAATTAAAGTTAATAGGTTACAAACATAGTAATCATAATACAAACATAAATTGTACTCAATAGGTTACAAACAGGAGTTAGTAGGTTACAAAAAAATATGCATTTCTTTGAACCCATGCAGAAGGGTGATCAACCTTAATCCAATCTGCTCCAGGTAGAACAGCCCTTACATAAAAAAACCCGAAAGCTTCAAGATAGACTATTCCTGTAGGTACATCTTTAATCAAATCAAGATACACATCTACACCTTGACTTTTTTTCAAGATTCCTAGAAAGTGATCCCTTTTGTAGAAACAATTTGGCTTGATGCCCAACTTCCACAGCAAAGCAATAACTTGACTTCCCATGGCAGCAACTTGATGGAAATAATCTGGCATTTGTCGCCTCAGATTATGGAAGGAATGTTTGGCATTTTCATGAATCCATAATGATGGATTATGATGCACACCATGAATACTCTTCCAGTATTCATTCATCAACATCTCAGTGCTTGAATCAACAGTAAGGAGTTGCTACAATTACATAAAGAAGTTAGAATTTATATAATATATCATAAATTAATGTCTCAATTTATTATTGTGTCCCTTTTCTTTCAATAATTATAAATATATCCTAGAGTTTAATGTCTCAATTTATCATTGTGTCCCTTTTCTTTCAATAATTATAAATATATCCTAGAGCTAGTTTCTAACTCCCATTTAACTCATATGACTATTATTAAATTATAAAAATAAGTATATGTCTGTTTGTATGACTTGAATGCCCCTATTACCTAATAGAGAGATTTGAAGTTATTTTAAGCTATAACTTAAAAATTATCTCAGTCAATTCCTTATTACTTATCTTACTTATTTTTTGACAAGATATAACTGATTATATCTTCAGATCTCAGAAGATAATAATTTTTAAATCATTAATTCTTATTCTCTTTTTATCATTTAATATTTTCAATTGATTTGATAATAATAGTCCAAAAAAACTTCATAACCCTGTCTGCAACACATGTTGCTAATTTTCTATTCCTAAAATCAATCAAAACAAGCTTATTGATTTCATTGAATTGTACTTTGTTGGTTGTTTCAAACTCAAGTTTTCTCAATTTTAAACTTAACAATCTGCACATTATTGTTACTTCTTGTATATTTGATTTATGTATCATTTTGTACCGGTAGTTCTGTGTCTTCCTTATAATATACCAGTTTACTATATTTTTAATACTTATGAAAAAAACTCCTATAAGTAATTAACAGTGGTAAATATGTTCATTCAATTATTGCTAATAAAGGTTATATATGTAATTTAAATCTGTGAAATTGTGAAGTTAACTATGATTAATCGAAAAATACAAGAAATTTTAAATATGGGATATATTTGTAAATATAATTTTAAATAGGACATATTTGTAAATCAATTTTTAAAATGGGATATATTGGTAAAAAATCCAAAAGAAAAGGGAAAGGATTATTATTATAAATACAATTTACATAAAGACTTGTTATGTTCATCATTATCCATTTTGAAATGGATTTTCAAATTTCTTAGCCTATTGCTTGCAACTTCCTGGCGACCAAGCAACAAACAACAAATAGGTAAGTTATAGGTGGGTTAAATTTTGTTCGACTCCTTTTAAGTGATAAATTTTTTTGTTTGTAAACTTATGACTCTATTGTATAGCATTATGAATTTATCCACTTTCATAAAAAATCCCAAATACAATCAAAATACATGTTTTTAATAAAAAAATTATTTTATTATTTGTTACTGTTTCATATAATTAAAATTACTATTTCTTTTTTAAAAAACAAAGTTAAAAATTTTGTTTTTGTTAGAGTTATAAATAATAACTTTTTATACCATATGTTTTTAAAACTTAGAGTGACAAATAATTATATAACACGTATTTAATATAATTCAAACATTTCCTAAATTATTTAATTGTCTAGAAATATATAAAGATTTTATTACTTTAGTAATAAATTCTTCACACCAATTTTTACTTTTTTTATATAAAAAATTGTAAAATAATATATTTCAATCCCGTTTATTTTTGCAAAGTGAATTTTAAATTAATATTTTTTTTGAATTGTATATTATACAATCAAAAAGAATAATTACTAATTATACATTTTGAAATATTTTTAATTATTATTAATTATTCCTTAATTATTTAATTGTCTAGAAATATATAATTTTTTTATTACTTTAGTCCTCTTTAGTTTTAAGGTTTTTTATCATGCATTTAATATAACCTACTACATAACATATATGCTCTCCCACTTGCACTTGGCACATCATCTGCTATGATTTTTCTTATTTCTTTACATGTAAATTACTAATGTACCCATGACTACCAAACCATACCTTAATTTTAATATTAGTAATACTATAATAAAAGTAATTTTTAGTGATGTTTTATATTTAAGTATTTATTATTTTATTATTTTAACTTATTATATTTATTAGACATCTTGTTTTTGTTAATAATTTGAAATTAATAAATATTAAAGTTTTATTATTTTTACTCAATATAGTGGTACATTACACATGAAAATTCTTTTATTTTTCTAAATAAACTATTTTTATACTTATTTACAACTAAACTATTTCATTTATGACTTTTACAAAAATAATGATTTAAATATATTTAAAAATATTCAATTTATATGATTTTGTTAGATATTTTGATTTGTGATTAATATTTTAATATAAATATTAAGAACATATGTATTCTAAAATTTATAATATAAAAATTTCATGTCTAACCATGATATAATTTTCATAACCGATTATTGTACTTTCTATAATAAAACTTAATTTATATTAATACAATGCAAAATATATTTAACATGTCATGTATTATGTTTTATAAAATATTTATTTATTTTTTTTTACATTTTTTGTTTATTTGTTTTTTATTTGTTCATTTGGTAGTATTTTCACACCTATTATGATTTTTTTAATTTGGATTTTTGTTTTTTATTTTATTTTAATTAAATATTTATTTGTTGTAATATCTGATGTATTAAATAATTAATGTAATTTATTTTTACATTTTTCCAGTTTTTTTGTTTATGTATTTGTTTTTTTGTTCATTTGGTTCTATAGTTTTTTGATATTTATGTAAGGTTTTTATCTAAAATAATTACATATTATAAATGATTAGAATGATAAATGATTAGAATGAGTATAATTGAAAAAACTATATCTTTATTATATTGAGTAGCGTGTGTGATAGCTAGCTTTAGGTTTTAAATGAACTTATTAACCCTTACGACCAAACTATCTAGTCGTACTATTTTAAGTGTCTTACACTAATTATATAGGATATAATAACTAGAAATAAAACACCACTGAAAACCCCTATAAACTATGAACTAGACACTGCATGACAACATACATTGAAATAAATTTCTAAATATTGTCAAATTTGAAGAATAAATCAATATAAATGGATTTACCTGTGCAGCTAGAGTTTTATTGGACCTCTGTTGTTTACCACTAGGAATCCAATGAACAACCCAGATTCCATCCACATCACCAACTATCCAAACCCCATGGATGTTGTAAAACCATGGGGGAGGGCAGAAGTGAACTCTAAGTTCACATCTGTCTGTTGCTCCTGCAGAACAAAATGAATAAATAAATATTAAAAAACAAGAAAGACTGTGAAATGTTAGCTAAAAAACAAAAAAAAAATTACTAAACCTGAATATGGTTGAAGTGCATCAGTGACTTTTGGACCTCCCATTCTTTTCCTGAATTCCTTTGAATCTTCCATCATGTCAGGATAGGGAGGTTTGACATTTGCAAGGGCTGCCAACCTCCCTTTGATGGCCTGATCGAATGTAGCAAAACCTCGCGGTGCTGGCAAAGAAAAAGAAAAAGATATTAAATTCCAAATAAATTTGCAAAACATGCTTAAACTAAAAGGAGAATCTTACACAAACAAGTCAGAAACTTCAGTTCTAGTATAATTGATCAAAATTACTGCAACTATACTGCAATTCAAATTAAGAAAAGAATTATCATCTTACAATAGGAATCTCATGTTCCCTTATACATAAGTATAAGCAAACTCAACTTTCTGAAGTTTCACCAAAACTATATATATTTCTGACATGATTTCAGTGTTATCACTTCTTAATTTGTTTCTGAAGTGAAAATGCTCTAGTGTTGACTAGCCTCCTAAACATGATTTTAGTTATGGATTTTCCTTTAACTCTTCGTTTTTAGCTACAGTAAGGTTTGGACCCTTGACTCCCATCCCAGGTATATAACTTATTGCTATCCGACTAATTTAAATGGCAAAACAATTTCTCGCAAGATTTAAACTAAAGAAGTTGAAACTATGCTGTTGAAAGCCTAAGATATTGCAGCTGAAGCATATGAAGCTGCAAAGGCTATAGGGGTAATCATATACGACATACTGAAATAGAAACATCAAATGTAAATGTCGGGGAATATACAACACATACTGTCAGTACATCTTTTAAACTACATTAGATGAGGTGGATAAACAAGTAGCTGCAGGTTTTAAAGCTGCATTTATTAAGCTTGCGAATTGCACATCTGAAGATGAAACTAAGGATGTTGCGAACAATAGGTCACAATCCAGATGTAGATGATGATAATATTGAAGGGTTATCTTCAGAATGTGAATCTGATACTGGGTTAGAACTTGCATCCGCATCTGTCAATGCTAATAATTTTGATGCTGTAGTGTTGGTGGGCAAGTCAAGACAACGGAAATACAAGAAACGGTTCCCAGAAAATCATCACAAAGAAAAGCTTGTCGACATATGTGTGAGACTTAAATGCCTAAAAGATGAAGAACTTGCATCATTAGTCACTATTATTGCAACTTGTAGACTGAGGGCAGCTCTTGCTATAGCGGAGAACATCGACCAGCATGCCCTAGACGCTGCTTCTAATCATGCACCAGCTTCTGGTCTTCCCAGGAGAGTGTCTTCTTTTGGAACAGGAAGAACAAGGACATATCGGCATCAAGTTGAGACGGAAGTTCCGAGCCTAGACAAGTTCTGAGGAAGCGTTCGACCAGACTTGAAAGAGAGGTGCAAGAAGCTAAGAACTGCAAAAACGATGAGTTTGGAGAAGAGTACAGAGAACAACAACAGTAACCTGATCATGAAAAGGTTGGTTTTGAAGGCAATATATTAAATGCAGACTTGGGTAGTATTCTTGTTAAACAGAAGTCTAATTAGCTCGAGAAAGAAATTGATGAGGCAAGGGAGAACTCCAGGAAGATGATTATTAAGGATCACATGATTGAAAATTGCATTAATAATTCATCTGAGGTGTTCCAGGCCTTGGTAGTGTTTTAAATGAAAAGCATGTCTGGAAACTTAAGAAAGAGATTGAAGAGGCCACAAGGGAAAATTGTAAACTATATGAGCCAAATGGCCAAAAAGCTGAAAAAGAGCAAAATTGGTCTTATGGCCAGATACAGCAAGATGGTTCATATAATTTACAAACTTAGATAAGACTCTGGTGTAACACGTGTCAAGAATTGAAGAAGTCCTAGAAGCAAGATTTGAAAGAAAATTGGAGCTGGATGAAAGAGATAAAGGTCCAGCCTGTGGTAATAATTCAGCTTGGGTTGTTTCGGACCTTGAAAGTATGCTAATGAGAAAGCATGTCTCGAAGTTTAAGAAAAATATTGAAGAGGCCAAAAGGGAAAAACAGTAACAATATGAATCAAATGGTGAGAGAACTGAAAGGGAGCAAACTTGGGCCTTGGACCAGACACAAAAAGATGGGTCAGTCCAAGCTTAGATAAGGATATGTTAAAATGCATGTCACGACTTGAAAGCGAAATCCTAGAAGCAAGAAATGGAAGGAAAATGCAGCTATACAGAAGTGATAAGGGCACTGACCGTACTTCATTGCCGTCGATCCCAAATTCTTTAGAAATTTCTTTCAAAGGTCCAGCAGGGAAAGAAAATATTGATCTAAATCAGAAAGGTAATCAGGATGTTTAAACAACAAAGAAGGGGAGTCCTTGAAATTGTTCAGTTGATGCTTTGGTTCCCAGTGAAGCCAATACTGGAAGCTGCAGAAGCTCTATCACTTGACCACAAAGAAAATAGCAATGGACATGAAAATAACCTTGATAAGATTTTGGTTAAACCGCCAGTTCATCGGTAACAAAATGAGAAACTGAAAGTATTTCCTTTGGGAAGTGATGGAGGGAGCAGTGTCGCAGATTTTGAAAGCTTGGATAAAGTTTTGGTAAAACATGTGTCCAGGCTTGAGAAGAAAAATGGAGTATAGCAGTATAAAGAAAAGTAGGGAAACTAAAACAGCTTCAGTAGTTTTATAAACAACCATAGATAAGCCTTCTCATTCTTGAATATTCTTGAATTGTAAACTACTAATAAGGAGCAACTGAATATAGCAGCAGTTCATTTGAGCATTTCAACTGTACATGGGGAGCTGGAAGTGAGAATAAAATCTAGTACTCTTACTATTCAAGATCTGGAAGCACCTTTTCTGATTGCAATTTTTTTTTTCTTAAATATCTAGAATCAGTTTTCTATATTCATCTAAAGTCTTGGTGGATACATTCATATTCTGTTAGCATTACTCATTTACAACAGATACTAAAAACAACAGAGGACATTCAATGTATGGAGACTGTACCTTGGCTAGGCACCATAGGAGCCTGTATCCCAAGGGCTCTGAAAATCATAATAGCAAACAAACATAAACTCACATTAAGGTCACTCAAGATACAAGACAAGAATGCAACTAAAAGTAAAAAAAAATAAATCAAAACCCTATAATCCGTACATCATTAAGAGAGAAGAATGATAATGAGAAATGAGTCTAGTGAAGTCAAAACATGCAAAACAAAAGTCAAGAATTACCTTTTCATCATAGAAAGGCATTTGATTGTAATGTTTGTTATAATAGTACAGACCACCTTTCATTCTAGTAAAGATGCACCCTGGTATCTGCTGGGTATTTTGTAGTTACTACTGGTTAAGGAAACCTGATACAACTATTCATCTGTTTTTTTTTTTTTTTGCTTTTTTAATATTAAACTATCTCGATACGGGTGACATGCTCCTTACAAGTTAAAAGGAATAAAAATGGGTCTATGTCAATCAAATCACCATAAATTACCAAAAATATATATTTTTTTTAAAGTTTGTTAGCAGTTTTATCATATTTTCAAAAAAATTACAAAATACCGGTTTACAACAAAAATTAACAGCAACTTTTCTGAAAAAGTACTCAATTTTTTTTACTACATCTAACGGGTTTTTGAGATTGCATTTGGTTTGCAAATTCTTATTTTTGAAAAAAAAATCAAAAAATTGTATTTTTGAAAAAATCTCTAAAATCATTCATCCATTTATTACAACTCACTTTATGTATGATTATTATTGTTACACTTACACCCATGTTTTAATAAGTAGGCCATTTATTTTTAATATTGAAAAAAAATACTTTTTTTATAAGCAAAAATATTAAGTTTTTAAAACAAAAAAAAAACCGTTTACCAACTGGATGCAACCACTTTATACACACATGGAACTGGAAATAGGAAAACAAATTTCTTTTTGTTGACGGAGGAATTTGGTAACAACAAAGATTGAGGTTTCTCGCCGGAACTAAGATCTGTGACGGTGGTTCTTTACCGGAAACTTAAGCGGTGTGTGGCCGATTGTGGTTGTGTTAGGCTGAGATTGATCAGAGTAAGTGGTGGCTCTCTTTTCAGCTCTCAACTTCTTACCCTCTCAATGTGCCTACGTACCCTTTATATAGGGATCAAGCCTGACGTAGTTCTCGTAGAACAAGAAGTCTAATGCGTTGAGACTTCTTACTCCTAAGCCCAGTAGAAGCCCATCCGATATCCATCTTCCGCTAGCTTTAGGAGTGTCCAACTATGAGGCCCAACCGCGAAGGCCCAAGGCTCGTCCGTAATCGTAGGACTTCACGGATAGTGCATCTCCCTGCGCAAGGATAACACTCCGCTACAGCTATCTCCCTTGATTTACGAACGCAGGTATAGCCACAGTTCACCCCAAATGCCAGACGCGTCCCTGTCCCCCGAATGAGGATAACCCACCAGATAGCAGGACAGGTGATCCCAAGCTCTTGGGTGCAAAGTGCAGGATGACTCCAAAGTTCTCCAACGAGGACACCCGTTGAATACAAGAACAGAGCTCCCAAAGCACACACCAAAGTAAACCCCACATCCCCAACGAGGACACCCGTTGAATACAGGAGAAGGCCTTCAATCATCAGGCATACCCCTGGAGGCCTTCAAGCTTTTCACGGACACCCCCTCCTTGACCGTCTCAAGGAGGGAATTCTTCAGAGAGTACCTGCAACAAATACATTAGTAAAAATGATCCTCCATTGCTCCTCTCCATGCAAGCTTTGTCCTGAATTCAACATCAAAAATATATAGATCAAACACAGGACGCGTCCTAACCAAGTGGGCGCGTCCTAACCTCCATAAATCCAACTCTGCTTTAATCATTTCTTATAACATGTAAAGTCACAGGACACGTCCTAAAATACAGGGCGCGTCCTTAACCTTATTAGACTTGCACCGTCCCCTCTAAACCATCGTGCACAACATTTCACTTTCAATGACGCATCCTTGCTAAAGTAGGCGCGTCCTAAAGCACCCATCACCATAAGATTTCATCTGCCAAGCACTTTAATAAATATTGACGCGTCCATAAAGCCTGGGCGCGTCCTTCCTTGACCATGCACTCTTCTCGCCTCATAACATATCCCTTCCCAAGTAGGCGCGTCCTGTGGGCTTGGACGCGTCCTTACCTTCACAACGCAATACTGAATTTGACTGCAATTAACCCGCGTTTGACCCGAGTCAATCCAATGCCAAATTTTGGGTATAACAACTACCCCCCAAATTCCATTTGCAGTAAAAAACAAAATTGGAATTTCTTTCCAAGCGAATTTGGCTCAAAATATGTGGACGCGTCATGACAGGAAGACGCGTCTTACTTTCAACTTCTGCATGTGGTGTACAGCTGTCGTCCTTCTTCTATAAATACCCTAGTTGCACCATACCACCACCACCATCTTTTTTTTCCTTTCTCGCACAACCGCCATTGCCGCCTTTTCAAACAGGAGTTTCGAGGTTCAAGTTCCGGCGATCTATCCAACCATTTCCCTATTTCTTTAGCTCAATCCACTCCTCAACTCAAAAGGTACATAAATCTCCTCTTATTTCTTAATTTGGCCAAATACATTGATTTTAATGAGCAAGAAACCGTTCGTATGCTTTTTGTTCATATCAGTTGCTCTTCATGTTCATTTGTATGTATATATGTATGTATAGGTAAATGTAACACGTTTAGCTTCCCTGATCTTCCAATTACATGTTTCTAGGATTTCATCATATTTCCCCCAAATTGTTAACAGTCGATTAACATTCCATGATTATAATCATGTTGGATGCGTCTTCCCTATAGGGCGCGTCCTGTATCTCCTAATTTAAGACATGTTTAAGCTGTCCCAAACAAAGGTATATAGGGCCAAAGGTTTATTAGGACGCGTCATTGTAGCACACCCCCTGCGGTAGATTTTTAGGACGCGCCCTCTCAATATCCTTCTTCCATCTTTCCCCCCTTTTCTTTTTTTTTTTTTTTTTTTTTATTTGGACGCGTCCTCAAATTTTTATTCATTCTTTTGCAGCTGGAGGACGCGTCTTCTTCTTCACCATTTCACCCGTTTAAAGCACTCAACAAGCGTATTGGAACCTATTCCCCACACCTGATCTCTTTTAAACCCGACTTTCCCAACATCCACAGGACGAATTCCTTCCTTAGAGCAGAAAGACGCGTCTTCCGTTCCCTCAAATCAAAAAACTCAATAATTTCTGATTCTAGCTCTGACTCCATGGACCATGTTCCCATAATTTCAAGAATGGAAAAGAAGGGAATCAAAAGGCAAAGAACTCCAATTCTCCATTCAAGGGCCGCCATCGAAGATTGGACGGACGACGAAATTATCCCCACTACAAGCAAAAAACCTCAAGGAATGGCTATTTCTGATATGGACGCATCAAACACACAGGACGCGTCATCTTCTCAGGGCGCGGCTCCTTCTGGGAACGCGTCCCCCCACAGTGTAACTGAATTCGAAAGAAGGATTCCTGACCCTGAGACGTATCACGTATCTCCTAAAAAATCTGATCCTCCCCTAGAGCATTGGGAACCTTCAGATATAGAAATAGATTGTGACTGGACGAGGCTCAGTACCCTTACTGAAGCAGAGAAGAATGCCAGAAGGAAAAGAGAGGGTAAGCTGGCATGCGTAGCTCTTGACTCAACTGCAACCGACTGGGAAATTCAATGGCACATGAAGTACTATGACATGGAGGGCATCTGGGCGCGCCCTCTTCGAACCATGAGGCCACATATTTTCAACGTCGGGAATCAAAGGATCCCCCGAATGGTGCTTACTTCAAAGCTGATTTCCCTAGGCGTGGGCGCGCCCTTACATCCATTCATTAAGAGAATTCTGAAATGGTACGACGTGGCTCCAGTCCAACTATCACCAAATTCATACAAACTAGCCTGGGCTTTGTACATTATGTACCATAATTTGAGGCTGGGCGCGCCCTCATTGAAAGAATTCAGCTTCTTTTACAGCATCAGAAAATCAATTCCCGGGTACCATTTCCTGGTAGTCAACAAATGGTTGAACAACAAAGGATTTAATGAAGGCAAAGTTAGCCACGAGAGAGACTGGAAAGAGCCATTTTTCTACATTTATGACGTCAAAAGGACGCGCGTTCGCTTCAACTTGGAACCAAGTGAGTTCAATGCTATGGACGCGTCCTCTCTTTCAGGACGCGCCTTTCTCTTTTATAATCCTCTTCTTTATTTTCCTTATTGTAACCTATCATCCCTTCTTTTAGACAAAAGAACCCAGAAAGAGCTTACAGGAAAGAAGAAGAAGAGAGCAGAGAAGGTTTTGCAGTATGCTGAAAAACATTTCAACCTCAAAGACATGATTACCGAGGAAAATTTGAAGAAAATAGGAGCTTTGTCCTCACGGGTGGGTTCTCTCTGCAAATTTCGAGAATTCCACAATGGGAAACCCATCCTCACCGCTTCTGAAAAATCCAAAGGGCTCCAAGCCACAGAAATTATTCAGCCAGACGTCAACAAGAAAGTGGATTTAGAGCAAGGTAATCATTATATATAAGACGCGTCACGTCTTTAGGACGCGTCACATTTAGCCTGTCCTATAAGCGTTACCTTATATATGCATTATCACCTTGGACGCGCCCTACCCCCCGGGCGTGTCCCTTTTATCACAGAAAACATCTTAGGTAAGACGCGTCACTTCTTTAGGACGCGTCACTCTCACATTTATTTATACATCTTTGCATTTCTCTATTTCTGTCATGCACTTTGACCTTTATATCATGATATGGGCGCGTCCTAATGTCAGGACGCGTCTTCTTGTACATAACTAATCCTCTTTTATGTTTATATCGCAGATATGACCTCACTCCCCAAAGGATTTGCAATTGGGGCTTCCAAAAAATTAAGGGCAAGAAAACAGGCTCCTGCAAAGGTCGATTCAAAGGCAAAAACCCCACCTCCTGTTGCAACTCCTTCCCCTCCTCCTAAGATAATTGACACCACTGTGCTAGACATTCCCGAAAGGATGGAGGACGCGCCCTCGAAGCGTCAAAAGGTTGTTCCTGATGACCAGTCTTTCGTTCTCAGATACCTGGGCGCGTCCTCTGTTGGGGATTTCACAGAGGATGAAGTCAGAGGTTGGACTTTTAGAACGGAGCAGCAAACAGAGGAGGCCATGGTGAGGGCGGCAGCTGAGCTTCACTTGCACGCCAGACAGAGTGCTAATATGGCCGCCAGGCTCAGGGCGCGACTTGCCGTTACTGACACTGCAAAGAGCCAGGCCGAAGACAAGGTCAAATCTCTGGAAAAACACATTGCCCTGCTTACACAAGAAAAAGATACTGAAATCAGACGCCTGGTGGGGGAGAGGACGCGTCTAGAAACAGAAAAAGCTATTTTGGAAGGCAATGTTTCTGCAATGGAAAAGCAAGTGGACAGCGTCATCACCCTGAACTCCACCATGCAGTTGGAGCTTGACGCCCTGAATGATGATAGGCTGCACGGATGGACAGGGGAGAAAAAACTGGTTTATCAGAACGGCTTTCAAGCTGGATTTGAAGAATGGTGCTCTGGGTTCATTGCCAACGACCCAGAGTATACATTCTCAAAGTTTGATGCAGATACCCAGATATGGGTAAACGATTTCAGGGTCAGGGCCGCAGAATCCATCAAGAACAAGAGGATTTTTCTGGGTTTAGAGGCAGAGGACGCGTCCCCTGAGCCTGCTCCACTCCAAACTCAACCTCCCCCTGCAAATGACCAGGACAAGCCCCAAGACGCGCCTGCTGCCTAGGACGCGTCCTATGTTTTTTTATGTACTTTTTCTGAACTATCTTTAAAGGCACAGGCCCTTTGAAGCCTTGCAAATTGTAAAGACTATTTTTGAACTTCATTCACTTGCACTCTCTCTTTCTTTTTACTCAATCATTTACATGGGCGCGCCTTGTGTTTAGGGCGCGTCGCCCTCGACTAATTTGTTATTATTTTCTCAAGCAAATATCCATTGTGGGCGCGTCCTCTCTGGTTGGACGCGTCTTTGTTTGTCTTGAAAAGTACATGAGCACGACACTACACTGTACTTGTGTGTTTAACCAAGGCACAAGGCACGATAGGACACTCCTAACTGTTTGACATGCCTTAACGTTCTCTTGGAAATATTTCCCCAGGGAGGATGCGTCCTCAGTAGGGACTTGCTTTCAATTTCAAATTAAGAGCATCAACCAACATTACTTGGGCGCGTCCTTGGACATAGTACACTTCCTAGTTACATTTTTACTCAAGTTCTATTGCTCCTTTTAGCAGCCATTACCTCGGTTAACATCCAAATAGAACTGTCAATCAAGACGCGACTCACATTTGATCCAAAATACATCATCCTTCACGTAGGACGCGTCTTTGACAAGCATTTTTTTTATAGTAACATCCAGTCTAAAGGAGCATCAACCAAAATAACTTAGGAGCGTCCTTTAAAACAGTATTTTTCTTGAGTTTCCTTCATATAGAACCCTAGCTTAGGGCGCGCCCTATACCTAGGACGCGTCATGAGATCAAACAAATTGAGCAAATATCTTTTGGGAAAGTTTCAAAACTTTATTTATAATGCGCTCTGATGTCAAAAGTGCACCAGTCCCACGGCTACTATGCTCTGTGAGGAAATTATTTCTAAAAAATGACCCTTCAACTAGTCCCAAAGTAAGTAGTACATGCACTACCCCCCTAGGCTAGGAGGAATTTATTTAATTCTAGCCTATAAACTGGGCATAAATCAAAATGATAAAAGAAATACGCAAGGGGCCAAAGCCACGCCTCACTGGTAATACTTTCGGAGATGTTCCGCATTTCAAGCTCGCGGAATTAGCTTCCCGTCCATGTCTTCAAGGTGATAAGTTCCCTTCCACAGGATAGACTTTATTCTGTACGGTCCTTCCCAATTAGCTCCAAACACTCCATGTTGGGGGTTCTTTGTATTTGGCATCACTTTCCTAAGTACCAAATCCCCCACCTTCAGCAACTGTCCTTTTACCTTCTTGTTATAATACCTTGCGACGCGCTGCTGATATGCTGCTAGCCTTAGCTGAGAATTTTCCCTCGTCTCCTCTAAGAGATCTAAATGAAGCCTTTGATTAACCTCAGCGTCTTCTTTCCCGTAACAGTCTCTGCGAAGTGATCCCGATCCAACTTCCACGGGGACCATAGCTTCGTAACCGTAAGTCAGCATAAACGGCATTTCTCCCGTAGTAGATCGCGGTGTAGTGTTGTATGACCACATCACATTCGGGAGTTCTTCAGGCCAATTCCCTTTACGTTCCTCCAGCTTGGTTTTGAGAGTATGTTTTATTATTTTGTTAACAGCTTCTGTTTGTCCATTGCTTTGAGGATGATAGACCGCCGCAAATTCCTTCTTGATTTTTAACTCCTCACATAGCTGTCGCAACTCCTTGCTATCAAACTGTTTTCCATTGTCGGAGACCAGCTTGTAAGGAATTCCAAACCTACATACAATTGAGTTGAAAACAAAATCTCTGATTTTCTTTGCAGTGATAGTAGCCAGTGGCATAGCTTCCGCCCATTTCGTAAAGTAATCGACCGCAACCACTGCATACTTGACATCTCCTTTAGCTTTCGGCAATTCTCCGATAAGATCAATTCCCCACATGGCGAACGGCCATGGGCTTGCCATAGGCGTCAAGAGTGTAGTCGGCATAGACGAGTAGTTTGCAAAGCGCTGGCAGCGATCACATGCCTTGACGAAATTTGTAGCATATTCTCTCATTGTGGGCCAATAATACCCTTGGCGCAACACTTTCATTGCCAACGAGCTACCCCCCGAGTGATTACCACAGATTCCTTCATGCACCTCTCTTAGGATGTAATTTCCTTCTTCTTCTTCAACACACCTGAGCAGAGGTTGGTTGAACCCTCTCTTGTATAGGACTTCATCGTATATCACATATCTTGCGGCTTGATAACGGAGTCGACGAGCCATAAACTTATCCTCGGGGAGTGTCCCCTTGCGAATGTAAGCTAAAATGGGCGTCATCCATGTTTCCTTGGGAGCTTCATCCACTTGCATAGTTTCTATCTCTGGGATACTAGGAACCTCCTGAATTTCAAGAGGGATGGATCCTAACAACACAGCCTCTTGTTGCGACCCCATTTTTGCCAAAGCATCCGCATTACTGTTTTTCTCCCGCGGAACGCATTCCAATCTAACTTCTTTGAACATTCCAATCAGGCGCTGTACACATCTCAAGTATAATTCTGTTCGCGGGCCTCGCGCTTGAAATCCCCCATTCACCTGATTCACTACCAACTCTGAGTCACTTCTTGCAATTAAGTTTCGCACCCCCATTTCCAGAGCGATTTTCAGACCATTAATCAACGCCTCATACTCCGCATCATTATTAGTTGCATAAAACTTGAAATGAATTGCGCTCATCAGGTGGTGGCCTTCCGGAGATACAAGTACTATGCCCGCACCTGCTCCTCCATTGTTAACCGCCCCATCCACATGCAAGATCCACCAAGGGTGCGGAAACTCCTCCAGAGACTCCTCGACATGAGGTGGATATAGCATCACCAAAGCTTTATCATCAATTTCAGAATCAAATTCCAACAAGAAATCGGCTAAGGCTTGCCCTTTTATCGCTGTTCGAGGCACATATTCCAAATCAAACTGTCCCAACTCCACAGCCCATTTCAGCATTCTGCCTGATGACTCTGGTTTGTGCAGAACCTGTCGCAGCGGGTATGCTGTACGAACCTCAACTCTATGGGCTTGAAAATACGGCCGCAATTTTCTTGACGCAAAAATCAGGGCATAAACCAGTTTCTCCATATTTGTGTAGCGAGTTTCAGCGTCGTGTAACCGCTTGCTCACGTAGTACACTGGTGATTGCTGCCCGTCTTCCTCTCTTACCAGAACCGCACTGATCGAATACCCAGACACTGCGAGGTACAGTATTAGATTTTCCCCATCCAATGGCTTTGACAACATGGGAGGATGTCCCAGTTGCTCCTTGATTCTTTTGAAAGCCTCTTCACATTCTGACGTCCATACAAAGTCTTTCCCAGCTAATCTAATCGCCTTGAAAAATTCCTTGCATCTATCAGACGACTTCGAAACAAATCGATTTAACGCGGCGATTCTCCCAGTCAAACTCTGCACCTGTTTCACATTGGTGGGTGACTTCATATCCAATAATGCCTTGATCTTCGCGGGGTTGGCCTCAATTCCCCTGTGGTTGACAATGAACCCGAGAAACTTTCCCGACTCCACGCCGAACACACATTTTTGCGGATTTAATTTCATACGAAACCTCCTCAAAATATTAAACATCTCCATCAGGTGCTTGATATGGTCAGTTGTCACCTCAGATTTCACCAGCATATCGTCCACATACACTTCCATGGTTCTCCCGATTTGGTCTTTGAACATCATGTTTACCAACCGCTGGTAGGTCGCGCCAGCATTAATCAAGCCAAACGGCATTCCTATGTAACAGTATAACCCCTTGTCCGTAATAAAGGATGTATGTTCTTGATCGGGGCCATACATCGGGATTTGATTGTATCCGAAGTATGCATCCATAAAACTCAACAATGCATGTCCTGCCGTCGCGTCAACCAACTGATCAATTCTTGGCAGCGGGAAGCTATCCTTTGGACAGGCCTTATTGAGATCCGTGAAATCCACACATGTCCTCCACTTCCCATTCGGTTTCTTCACCAGTACTGAATTTGCAAGCCATTCGGGGTAGAACGATTCTTTGATCAACCCCACCTCCAACAACCGGTCTACTTCTTCTTTTAATGCTATCGCCCTTTCTCCACTTACTGGGCGGCGTTTCTGACGTATGCCCTTGCAATTCGGGAGGATATTCAAACGGTGACACATTACTTCCGAGTCGACCCCTATCATATCTGAATGACTCCATGCGAAAACATCAAGGTTTGCAATTAGAAAGCGGGTAAGACCTCCTCTCATCTCATCATCCAACTGAGATCCCATTTTCAAAACCTTGCTTGGGTCATTTTTATCAACTGGAATAGATATTGTGTCTTCGGCCGGTCCCGTTTTTTCGATAGGCGTAGGGATCCTGGGATCCAAATCGAAATCAAAGTCTCGGGGGTCTTCAATTTCCACTTTTTCATCTGAGGGCGCGTCCTCGTTTGGAGGAGCATCAACCTCAACTTCATTCAAGGGCGCATCCTTCTCTTGAGGAGCATCAACCTTGAAGTTATCGCCGAGACCTTGCAAAATCTCACTTCTCCCTTCCAACTTTTCCCCGTTAACCTCTTTCTGTGTGATTCCCTCTGTATGACTTACCACCACTTCTTCTACACTACGGATTTTCGAAACACGTCCCTGCGTTACAAAAGAGTTCCCAGAGGTACTGGTTTCTTCCTTTCCGGGGTTCTCAACAAAATAGTGGGCATGGACCTCTCCACTCGGTTTTGTATGAATATCTTCTATATCTTCAAATGGGAGACCTTTCCCTTCATACCTTCTTCTGCGAAATTCCTTGACAGCCTTGTGATAGCAGTCACGTGACTCATACTGTGACCCTCTCAGACTGCCAACGCCGTTTGGTGTTGGGAACTTTATCATCAAGTGGTGTATCGAGGTTATCACCCTGAACGCACGCAACCAAGGCCTGCCGACCAGTACGTTGTGCGCGGAATCCTGATCTAGCACCTTAAAATCTATCATTTGAGTAACCGATAAAGCCCCTTCCCCAAGCGTGACGGGAAGCCTGACTGAGCCCATAACTCTCACTGCTTCCCCAGTAAAGCCATAGACGTGCGCATCTTCAAAATACATGTCACTATCTGGGAAACCCAGCTTTTTGTAGGTGCTATAATACAAGATGTTTGTAGAACTCCCATTATCCAGGAACACTCGATGTACGTTCATTGCCCCAATAAGCATGGTAATCACCAGCGCATCGTTATGAGGATGATGCACCCACCTAGATTCTTTTTCCCTGAACGTAATATCAGCGGACTCCCCTTAAAGACCTTCGGGGGTCTATCTTCCAAGCTGTGGATGTTAGTGAGCGGTGGATGTCGTGCTTCTCTCGCGTTTCTCTCGAGTGCTCGATTACTGTCACCAATAAAAGGGTGTCCTCCAAAAATTGCCCTGATACTGCCGGCCCTCTGGAACTTGACCTCCGCTGTTTTCTCAACATCCTCCGCGCGCGGGGGTTGTCTTTCATCTTTAACCTTATCATCAAGTCCCCTGCGTCGCTTCACCTTGTCGATCCATTCTCCCAGATGTCCGGCCTTGATCAATTCCTCAATCTCATCCCGCAAGTGACGACACTCGTGGGTGTCATGGCCAGTAGACTCATGGTAGTCACAGTACTTCTTTTTGTCTCTGCTTTGCCATGAAGTTAGACGGTCGGGCTTCTTGAAGATTCCCCTGTCCTTATTTACCTCGAAGATATGATCAATGGACGCCACCAGCGGTGTATAATTGCTGACTCTTCTCTCGTAGTTCGATGGTGGGTTCCATTCTCTTCGCGAGCTCACAGCATTTACCCTGTTAGGGCTTCTGGCGTTTCGCCGATAATCCGGGCTTACGGATCTGTCCCTTCTCTTGGATCGCCCCTTGGAGTTATAGGTATTATCATTCTTTTTTGTTTCTGCAAGCAACTGCTCGATTGCTTTGAACGACTCCGCCTGTGCGAGCACATCAGCCAATGACACTGGGTCTTTCCCTTGTAGGTGTTTCCAGAAATCCGTCCCTACACGCAGCCCAGCTATAAGCAATATTTTCAACGTTTCGCCAGTTGCACCCCTCACCAAAGTAGATTCTACATTAAACCTCTTGAAATATGAAGTCAAACTTTCTCCTTCCTTTTGTTTCACATTAGCCAGCGTGGTAACAGGTGGTATGTACTTCACCGCGGCTTGGAATTGTGTCAAAAACAAAGTTTTCATCTGTTCCCAGGATGTAATTACACCTGGACCAAGCTTTTGGAACCACTGCTGAGCGCCTTCTCTGAAAGTGGCTGCCAAGAGACGGCATCGAGCCAAATCAGGTACCTGATATACATCCACTTCAATGTTAAAACGCCCCAAGAACTCAACAGGATCAGAGTTCCCGTGGAAACGCAAGTCATTGGTTGTGTTCCGGTATCCCGCGGGCAATTGCGCCTCCCTCACAACAGCAGCAAAAGGAGAAGGAGCTTGCGCAGTCGCCGTTACTCTTCCTCCCTCAAGATGGTTGAGTAACCGCTTGAGGTCGTTCACATTAAACGTCCCTACCCCAGGAATGGTTTGAACATTAGGCTGTTGGGGTTGCTCTGCGACTTGCTGAAACTCCCCTTGATTACCCCCCGGGTGTGGCGGAGGATCTCGCCGCCCCTCGCCCTGAGGCTGCAGCGGTGGCATGTTACCATTTTGGTCCTGTACATTTTCCCGTACGCGAGGTTCACCTTGACCGCGTCGCGGAATTTCATCATTGTTCTGCATTCTTACTTGAATTCGCCCGCCGTCCTGGTCATGAGGACGCGCTCCAGACCCATTACCAGTAACGCTGTGAGAAGCTACGGGAATAACGGCGGGGGCTTCTCCAGCGGAGTGCGCTCCACCTCTCCTACCATTGTAAGGGGCTCTTCCGTATTGATATCCCATTCTTCCTCGTCCATTCCTCTGATATCCCCGGTAGAAATTCCCGGGCCTTCCTCGCGGAGGGGCACGCTCGTGCTCGCGGTGCCGCATCCCGTCATCCCTTTGGAATGCGGGGGGCACACGCGTCGTATCACGGGGCCTCGCTTCTCCGGCGTTTCCTTCCTTTTGCCATTCTACCAGCAACATCCTCAAATCGTCGTCCTCCAACCTTATGCCAAGCCTCCTCTTCAAGGTTGAAAGATCCCTTCCTCCCTCATCTTGGCTTTGAGCGTTCTCCGCACGACGACGCTCGTCCATCGTACGTCCAGACCTATGCGGGTGTGGCACTACCTGGTTGCCCAGGTGAGGTCTTTCTCTGCCTTCAGTGTCCTCATCCGCAAGCTCCACAATAGGTTCTACATCATCAGAATACTGCAAACGCCGTGGAGTGATTCGCGGGTTATCCCCGCTCCCCCGGGTATCCCCCTCAGATACAGGAGCTTTCCCCAAGGCATGACCATGACGGGGGAAACGACGACCTCTCCTCGTCTTTCGGCGCTCCACCGTATTCAGTCTTGAGTTAAAACTGTTAAGAGTATCCCCCATGCGATACAGTTGCTCCAATATATCAGCGTTGCTGATGAGAATTGGAGGTGTTCCCCCCACATCCGGAGCCCTCGGCGGATCCGCCATGTTTCTGGGAACGTAAGGTTCGTGGCGGGCATTAGCGCCCCCCGCCTTCTTCTTCAGACCTGCTGTCACTTCCATCATAAGAACTTCCATCACGATTGTAAGACATCTTTTCCTCCTAAGATTGCGACCTTAATTAGCCCCCCCCTCCTTCTAGCGCCAATTTGTTGACGGAGGAATTTGGTAACAACAAAGATTGAGGTTTCTCGCCGGAACTAAGATCTGTGACGGTGGTTCTTTACCGGAAACTTAAGCGGTGTGTGGCTGATTGTGGTTGTGTTAGGCTGAGATTGATCAGAGTAAGTGGTGGCTCTCTTTTCAGCTCTCAACTTCTTACCCTCTCAATGTGCCTACGTACCCTTTATATAGGGATCAAGCCTGACGTAGTTCTCGTAGAACAAGAAGTCTAATGCGTTGAGACTTCTTACTCCTAAGCCCAGTAGAAGCCCATCCGATATCCATCTTCCGCTAGCTTTAGGAGTGTCCAACTATGAGGCCCAACCGCGAAGGCCCAAGGCTCGTCCGTAATCGTAGGACTTCACGGATAGTGCATCTCCCTGCGCAAGGATAACACTCCGCTACAGCTATCTCCCTTGATTTACGAACGCAGGTATAGCCACGGTTCACCCCAAATGCCAGACGCGTCCCTGTCCCCCGAATGAGGATAACCCACCAGATAGCAGGACAGGTGATCCCAAGCTCTTGGGTGCAAAGTGCAGGATGACTCCAAAGTTCTCCAACGAGGACACCCGTTGAATACAAGAACAGAGCTCCCAAAGCACACACCAAAGTAAACCCCACATCCCCAACGAGGACACCCGTTGAATACAGGAGAAGGCCTTCAATCATCAGGCATACCCCTGGAGGCCTTCAAGCTTTTCACGGACACCCCCCTCCTTGACCGTCTCAAGGAGGGAATTCTTCAGAGAGTACCTGCAACAAATACATTAGTAAAAATGATCCTCCATTGCTCCTCTCCATGCAAGCTTTGTCCTGAATTCAACATCAAAAATATATAGATCAAACACAGGACGCGTCCTAACCAAGTGGGCGCGTCCTAACCTCCATAAATCCAACTCTGCTTTAATCATTTCTTATAACATGTAAAGTCACAGGACACGTCCTAAAATACAGGGCGCGTCCTTAACCTTATTAGACTTGCACCGTCCCCTCTAAACCATCGTGCACACCATTTCACTTTCAATGACGCATCCTTACTAAAGTAGGCGCGTCCTAAAGCACCCATCATCATAAGATTTCATCTGCCAAGCACTTTAATAAATATTGACGCGTCCATAAAGCCTGGGCGCGTCCTTCCTTGACCATGCAATCTTCTCGCCTCATAACATATCCCTTCCCAAGTAGGCGCGTCCTGTGGGCTTGGACGCGTCCTTACCTTCACAATGCAATACTGAATTTGACTGCAATTAACCCGCGTTTGACCCGAGTCAATCCAATGCCAAATTTTGGGTATAACACTTTTCAAAAGAAAAAGTAAGTTTAAGGGGACTGCTTCTTTTTCTTTTTTTTTGCAAACCTGAGAGGTTATTTGTTAAATAAAGATAATCTGAGAATGAAACAAGCTATGTTGTTTGTTCAGCACATCTGAACATTAAATTTTCAATTTTGAACTTAATGTTACTGATGAATTTGGATCAAAATGTTATCATTATTAATTGCTTTAGTTTATTTGTCTATCAAAAAATGTCTTAGGTTTACTATTCTCAAGTCTCGATTCTCTTGAATTATTTTTTTTTATAAAACTGTATCTTAATTTTACAATAGAATATAAGATAGTTTACGTTCAATTTTTTTGTTAAATATCTAACACTAATTTTATAAAAATTTACTCTCTCCATCTCATTTATTCAATTTTATACAATTTTTTTGCAATATTCGGAGTATTTTAAGATGAATACAAAACACACTTCCGTAATTTATTTTTAAAATTTTCTTTTCTGTATTAAACTTCAAATATCAAAAAGAAAATATTCAAAAGAAAAACTAAAATAATTTATGAAAATATGTTATAAAGGATCATTAAAATGAGTGTTTGCTCTCCGTCCTCCAATGAGGACAGGAGTAATAATCAATTTTGCTCCAATCATCAAACTAAAAGATTAAGTATTCAATATTTTAGGGAAAGAGGATTTAAATATAAATTATAAGTAATTTTTAAATAATAATAAAATTAGCATTTAATATGAACAATACTAAGAGGTCCAGTAGAGATGAACAATACTAAGAGGTCCACTTATTAATTTTAAGTCATAAATTAGTTATTTTAAGATTTCTCAAACGGTTACTATATCTTTCTTCTGCCACTTACATTGTTGTTGTTGTCTTGGTTCTTTTAAAAAGAAGGTTTGTATAGTGTGTGCTTATGCTAAACACTAAAATTTATAAATTTGGAGTGTTATTTAGTTGTTGTGAATAGAGGGGTCAACTATTATTAACAAGTGTTATCCAATCAAAAAAGCCAAAATTATAAAAATCAGTATTTATTTTGTGCTCACGGAAAATCCTAAAAAAATAGAATTCGTTTGTAGAAAAAGATAAAAGTGACCTCTTGTTCCGTATTGAGACGTGCACATTAAACGTTTTCCCTTTAAATCTTGATATCAAATACTTGGTTTTGCCAACTGTGTTGTCAATTGGTGAACATATTATGCCAAGAAGACTACGTGTATGCCAAATCTTATAAGCCAACTTATTCACTTATAAGCCGTAACAGCTTATTAATCCAATTTATAAAGAGTGTTTGTCGATCCAATTTATAAGTTTAATTTACAACTTATAAGCTGATAAGTTGAATGTTAGTAACTACGTACTTTTTCTCAATTTTTTTTTAAGTTTTCGTTTTTTTATCAATTTTAGTTTTAAAATATATTTTTTAAAATATTAATCAAACTTAAAATATATGAATTAAGATAATTATATTTAGAAATTATTTATTTAGTTTGTTTAAATAAAAAAAATTATGACTTATAAGTTAAATTATCCAAACACTTGTATAACTTATAAGCATTTATCAACTTATCACTTATCAGCCACTTAAGTTACTTATTTTAAAATTTCCTAAACGGCCAACTAGGCCGATCTAACATTTTCCTCAAGTTCATACAAAAGTTTCCCTCCACTTTTAACATACTGACTTTGTCCATTTAGACATAATATGGCTATCTGGTAAATCTATCACATTAAACCTAACGTTCATGCAGATATACAAGAATCACAACTTGTGTGAATTCAAAAATGTTCTTTAAATGATCAGGTATTCTGAGGATATTATACGATACAAGTGAAGTTTCAGCTATATATATATATATATATATATAGTGCCTGGACGAGGGCGAAACTGCATGATTTCTAAACCTGAATAAGATGATTAGGTGCATTATGCAGAGAGAAGTAGAAATCACACTGTACATAGTTTTGACACAGAATTTCAGGCAAGGTAGCTTGCAGAATCAGCTTGAGAACTTGTAATTTGAATGCCAGTTCACCATGGTCAACTACGTGACTCTCCAGAAATTAAGTTGCTGTGTGTGGACGAGTGCATGTTGTATAGCGTTCGCTCTCAACTGAAGCTGTTTCATCAATATGTATAACCAGGGGGAAATGAGCACTTGTAATATTTATCATTAGCTGGACTTCGTTGAAGTTGAAAGATGCCAATTTATAAGGGAATCATGGACGAGAGACTGTGTAAGAGAAAAAGAGCAGACTCAAACCCTAAATAAGATTACTAGATTTAAATTATCAAATTCAGAAAGTGGGTCAGTGAAAATCGGTGAAATATTGTACGTGACCTTGCAAATAAACTTTTAAGTACGAAGTTGACGAGGAAGAGCTACAAAGAGAAGACATATACCTCCATCATTTTCATTGAACTATAATTATTGGTCTTGACTTTCCCGGAACTTGCATAATGTTTTCATATTTTGCACGAAAGTTGCCTTCGATACCACCAACTTCCTTAGCTTTCGCAAGCATTCTGGGAAGGTGAAATGGGACCTGCATCAATCATTAATCCAAAGAGTACGCAAAATTTATCATGTACATGTCATATACTAAGGAGAACAGAAGAGTATCTCAGAAGTATTTAGTAGGGCGAGTATTTAGTATTTATATATTACTCTCAGGTATACATCATAATTCATAAGTCCTTCAGTAAGTAAGGAACGCAGTCAAAGCCCATTGACCAACCTTGCAAGCAATCAAAATAAGAAATCAGTAATCATGAGCAAAAATTAACGATTTGATATCGTGGTGGCAACAAAAAAGTAACAGAACAAATAGTAGGCTTCAAACAAACCAACGCTTGAATATGTGAGCAAGAGACTCGACCACTTTTTTAGTAACTCGATAAGGAAGGGCCCTAAGAATTTCCATAAAAAAATTAATTGCAACATGCTATCAGTGGAAACTCAAATCATTTCATGGTTTCTGTTGAAGACAGCTCCACTTGCTTATCCTAACTTTCACAATTAATTAATAAGGGAAAACATCCTACTCATGCTTTTGCAAAGAGATTAATGAGCAAGCTTAACACTTAAATTTACAGCTTCTTCATGTTTTTGGTACCTTCAACACTTCTCACCTTGTAGATAATGATGGCTCACTGTTCAACAAAAATAATAGCAAGCCAAGCAATTGAGGATACTCATTATATGGAGTTATGACATGACTACATACCCAATAAATCTGTTATGGCTCACTGTTCAGCTGAAGATGTTACATCACTAGATCTGGAATACAAGAAATCCTGTTAGGTTACCAGCTAAGCTTGCGTCGTAAAACATTAAAGTTTCATACATCATCTTAACAAATCAAGTGAAAAACCCACACTGGAAAAGCCATGTCTATGGAGTTTGCAAAAGATCCATTAGATAATCAACTAGTGGTTCTAAACCATCTCTGGAGATTAATCAACAATTCAAAGTGCTTTTGTTGCGTCTTCTTAATAAACCAGCGTTTATATCTAGATGTAGGAGGATCTGTTTGGGAAGTAAGAAGCCCCTTTGACATCTCTTCATCTGCAAACAATTCTCAATGTGAAAAAACAGAGACAAAACAAAGAAAACGACCTTATAATTGAATGTGTTAAGCCATCCATATTGTACTTTACTGTTTTTCAGGCTAACGCTTACATTCCCGCTCTCAGCCAAAGCCGCCTCCCTTTACAATAGCAAGACTCCTTAAGTTGTTCTCCAAAAGGGGACAACAAACGAAGCGAGACAAACCTACGTTACGTTGGAAGAGAAGGGGAACTTGGGCGGGGAAAAACCTATCGTGTGGAATATGAATTTATCCCCTCGATTTGTTGTTCCTGCAGTCGAAAGTCTGATAGCTTCGGCTAGCAGTTTAAAAGGGATGTTTTGATTTTTAGTTCCTCTATAACCAAGATCGCGAGAATAAAATATGCTTAGCACGCAGAAAACAGAGAAGAAGCATGGGCCAAGCAATCCCCCGATTCGGCTATCAATCATTTACTTGCCTTGGCTGCGTTAGGATAGGACTAGTTGGGCCAAAATTGAACTTCAATCATTACTATCAACTTCACCTTTATATATATATATTTTTGCCCTGGGACGCGTTCTATCTACAAAAATAACTAACAAAGTTTCTAAAAGATCCCCCAAAGAAGAATGATCCAATGAGAAGCAAATAGATAAATTTGAACTTTTTTCTAGAAAGATGAAGAGTGGAGCCTCATGCAAAATACGCACTTCACTAAATTAATTTCTAAAGCTGAATGATCACAAGCCAAATGAAAACCACAGTTTGCAATACATATCCCAAAAGAATAACAACGTCGAGACTAACAGTATGTTATTTTATTTCTGCTTGATCAAACTTTAAAAAATAACATATGGTTGTCCAGGCTCTAGGCCAACCCCGCGTCAGACTTCAGTAAGGTCTCTCATGATCAATGATGAATCATTCTGATATTCAAGTTAATTAAAAAACTGAAATGCTTAAACATTGCTTACTGTTGTATTCCACTCACAGCATTAACTGTATTTTTCTTTATTTCAAAATGATCAACAGGATATTAAACATCACTTTTCATACTCTGGTTACTATAAGCAAGCTTAACAATAACACTGTGTAATGCATACCATGTAAAAACTAAATTGAAATCGATAATACGTAAGACCCCCGAAGAGATAAAGTAAATAATTTATTCAAATGATTGCTTATTTACCAAGACCATAATTTTCCTTTTTATGAAAAACAAAGTTCAAGAATCAAATCTATATATTATAATTTAGTGGATAGCCCATTCTTCGGGTTTGGTATCCATAGTTTGGTTAGGATAATATATTGCACTTTATTTTGACCCAATGGATTATCCACTTTCTGTATCAGGTTTGTTAAAGATCCATGTACCTATTTTGACCCATTTCAATTATAGAAACTTTGCATTGCAATTTTAATTTATATTATTTATAGTAAGTTCATTGATACAAATTTGAATTAATATTGAAGTTTTGGTAGGTTCATCAGTGTCATGATCCATAACTTATTTACAACAAAATATCCGACTTTAAATAAATTTATTATAATACATAAATACAACACACTTATTATATTAATATTATTTTTTCAGAATCATATTATTCAAACTTAAATATAAACCTATTTAATTTATTATTTTTAAATTATTATTTAAAATAGACGTGTGCATAGCACGGGCTATATTCTAGTAAGATGTAAATTGTCTTGCCTACTTATGTAATTTTACGGGATACATTGGAAAGACCTTTACATGGAAATTTACATGTCAGTGCCTGGATTGATAAATTAACAACGAAAATATTTAACATGCATACTATGTGCCCGAATTACTGTATGGTACTTATCTGCCAGTGAGCAAGAACAAGATAAAACATCAATCAGAAACTCCTTTATTATGTACTAATATAAGTAACAAGGTGGATGCCGAATATACACCAATTCAGTAATATCTCAATAATCAAGCCCCTGGTAAGGTGGGGGCTGCATGACCTCTTTGATTTACATAGAGAACGAAAAATGAAAGCCTAATGGAATGGACCAAGGCCCATAAACGATTGGGCGTCCTCTAAATAACATACAAAATAAATAATAAACTCATAGCCCCACATAAACATATAGATAAATACAACATTTCCCTGTACCAAACCTATTTAAACAAATTAGTAAAATGTATTAAAATGGTCCTTTATATTCATTTTCATTACCCAACATAGTGGAAACACTAAATTGTAATATATATTACTGTTAACCAGAACCATGTCCCATTATTCCTCAAATCATAGTGATGTAGGACAACTGAAACAATACAATTATGGAATCAAAAGATAGAATTGAGCGAATCATCCACTAAAAATCCATAGGAAGAACCACTAACCCAAATTTCATCAAATGCAAAATAGTGGAATTTGCTTAAATAGCGGCTCGTAACAAGAGAACAATCTCCATTGTATTAAGGCTTAATTATAATTTAAACCTTGAAGTATGATACTATATACATAAACCCTTAAAGAAAAAAGTCATACACATCAGCCCTTGATGTATCAAATGTATACATCATGACCCTTGATCCGCCAAAAAATTCTGAATTATAAAATATCACAATTTCAGGCACGATAATATCGACAGAAAAATGTTTTTTTCCTCCAAAGTTGTAAGTCCATTTTCCGCCAACATATTAACCCCTCTGTTAAATTACATAATATGTACCCGTCCAATTTATTTTCCAAGATTTCCTTTACTCGATACCTAACATTTAATGATTCAGAAGTGTTTGTTGGAAGGAGGGTCAAAATATATAGTTTCAATACATAAGGAGTTAATGTGTATGACTTTATTTTCGAGGGTTTATGTGTAAAAAACCTCATACTTCAGGGTTTAATGTATAATTAAGCCTTGTATTAATCAAAGTCTTTTAGGTCTGTTATTAATAGAATTTTACATCGCATCCTTAAAAAAAAGAACTTGTCAAGGAGTTTGATAAAATTAAAATTAAGAATCTTCACTTGTAGAAATAAATTTCATCCGCATGAAGGAGATACTTTAACATGAAAGAGTTACCAACATGTTGCCTCTTTCTAGAAATTATATCTGTTTCGACAAATTAAATCCTAGAAGCCTCATATTTATCTTCCACTAGTGTTGACACATAGGTTTAGGTTGTTCAACAACTTGAACTTGCAAAATCCTAACAAGCAAACTCTGAAGTTCAGTTTTAATGCTTGGGGTAGTTCCCGTCATCTATCTGCACTATACTATTAGACTAGTGATCTTTTGTAGTCTGTCATTACTAATTATGTTTATTTAAATCAAATAAAATAACTATAAATTTAAAAATAAACAGTAGATAAATTTTTAAAAATCAAAATATATCATCTAAAATACTAGAATTCATAACTTTTCATTTGGTTGAAGTAACATTCATAAAAAATATATAGAATTTCACAAAAATAACTTTTAATTCTCAAGTATATACTTCGAGGTATTTGTTTGATATGTATTATGACTATAGTCATTTAAATAATACCTCGTTAAGATTGATGACTAAAGTGACATATGGCTTTCACTTAAGTGATCACTTTGATAAATCAACTATTATTTATTTGCTTGTTTCTAAAATAAAAAAAGAAGTCAAAGAACTTAATAAAAATTGAAAATTTTAACACCCAACATGGCGGGCATAAACACTAGCATTATATATAATTAGTATTGCACATTAAAAAATATATACTGGTATTGTAAAACTTTAATTAATTTAATCTATTGCAAATTCAAACTTTCCCACTCCATCGGCCAAAAAAGTTTTCATCTATATAGTACTGCTAATTGGGCAAATTTACAAATTTGAAGGATCAGTCTACGGTTCTTTGAAACTTCCGGAGCTGAAAAATATAAAATAAAAAAATAGATAGTTTATAACAAAGTTCAGATTGAAATTTAGCATACCAGTCAGCAATTTACCAGGCTGATATTGCTGGGTTATGACAGGATTGACGGTCAAGTAAATATAAGGCTGAAACCAAGGATAGAACCCATCTCCACCGAGAATTGGCACACCCACATATATATTCCTAGATTAATCAAATATTCATCAGTTCATAATATTTAAATGCTGATTAATAGAAAACTATTACATCTTATAAACAAGTAAAACCTATCTTGGTTGTCAAAATGTGTAGATACATAATTACGAACACACTTACATTAAAAAAAATAGTAACTAACTAAATAATTTAATTCTCTGAATCACGCTCCAAATCATATAAAAAATAATTAAAAGGAAGAAACACACAGTACCAATATCTGGTGGGACCTAGCCTTGAGCCTACGGTACAATTTGTAGTTTGAGCATGCAAATGTAATTACAAGAGTTTTAGCATGGTTAGGAGCGAGTGCAGCCCAACAAATAGTAACTACGAGATAGCTCAAAATTACTCTAAGCAGCAAAAAATGACCGGTTCAAAAAAATGGAATTACTATTGCACTAATGATATGATATCCTGATATCAGTAAAAAAATCTCGAAGTGATCCAACAACAATGTGAACTTAAGCTTATCTAAAAAACATCTTAACCTTTAGAATTGTCAAACCAAGATTTGTCATATATTAAACGCCTAATAGCGATGCTAGTCACTTATATATATATATAATACAAGTTCTTTACTTTTCTCTCCAAATAAATCTTTCCAAAAGTGGAAAGAAGTTTTTTGAAACTAATTAATATATGGAATTTATTTCGAAATTTTTAGATTTCCTTTCCTTCTCTAAATATCAACCCGGAACAAGCTAACAAGAAATTAAATCTTTCTCTTCCTTTTCTTTCGAAAATTATCTGGAACACAGTATTCAAGATATAAAATCTCTCTTTACTTCAGACCAATCCTATCCCACTGTTGGCTAAAAAAAGACTCCGTAATTTCAACTATCTAGGCACTTTAAATGTTTATAAGTCATCCAACAACTTTTGAAGTGTTAAAATTTAGACAGGAGTACCTCATCATTCAATGCCGCAAATAAAGTTGTTGAACTATCATCTTGTTCAAGGAAATCATCAAAACCTCCATTTCCATTCAAAGAAGAGAAGATCGAATGCCGCACAATAAATTCAGCATCAGCCACAGCTGCAATGAGAAGCTTTCCCAAAATCTGCTAAAAAGACAATTCACGTCAAAATTTATATGTATTTACTTAAAAATATTTCCATCAAATATCAAAATCTAAGCCTATGGCGCAACTTGCAAAAGTTGAAATCTTCGACTTGATTATCACTACTATTCAACATCTAACTAGCTTCCGCTATCGTCCACGTACTAACATAAGTAATATTTTAATTTTTTTTTCCTCTTTTGGACTACTGGCAAGGAGAGAACGTATACTATCTTCGAGCACCATGTCATACATATCTTAACAAATAGGATTAGATTACTTACTAATGATTTCCTGAACAGAACCACAAGTCATACTTAAAGGTGATTCCATCAAATACATCGAAACTTCACATACAGGAACATCCCCAAAAATATGGATGGAGTTGTGCAAAGGTAGAGTCTGCACCACAGGTCATATTTTTTAATTTGATGAAACAAATTAGATTTAAAAATATATATATCAAAATTTTAGGAGATATAGCAAATGTTATCCCAAAAATCCTCGTGGACTAGACAAGGAAAAGGCTCGAATACTTAAAGAACATATCTCATTATCAGCCAAAGCTATCAAACTATAGTTAGAACTATAAATAAAGAGTGTTCCCAGTTGAATCGACAATCGCTACTATTACTAGAGTGAATAAAAAGATCCTCAAATCTGAAACAAAATAAAATAATATTCGTGATACTAAGAATTTTCACACTGGATGTGGCATTCCTAAATCAAGAAATTATCCAGATGAGACCCGAAGAATAGGAAACAATTTCTTGGATGACAACATCACTACTAGCAAGTTCCAAAATTACAACGACCTCTTAATGGTCCAACTTGCTATTAGTTCAAAATTTTAACATCAACACAGTTCATCTTCAGACAAACTTAACCAAAAAACCTAATTAGCATGAAAAACTCAATCAAAAAAATATGATAAGAAAGATATTGCCTGAAACATAGTATTAATGCAAACGTAACTGAAAAACTCAGAGTTTATTACAGTTGCAGACTAACAGGAGAGATATACTAGTCAATTCATATCCCCAGAACCAATTAGAGAGCTCAAGCACATGTTATAATTAAACAAAATGTTTAAATTTTTAATGGAATATAAGTATATAACACCTTAAGGAATTTCCTTGAACACCTCTTCTATAAGATGTCTTCTCTTTTGCCTAGCTCGACTGACCTGCTAGGAGTGTACTGTGAAGATAACATGCCAGAGGAAGAATTTGAGACTGATCTGCGGCAACAAAGAGCAACATTTTCCTGCTAGAGTTTGAAAACCTATGTGCACTAGAGCAGAACCACTAAGTTCTGATATTTTAAGTGATACTAGCAACATTTCCTCGAGTTGATGTGATAGATGGCCTAGCATGGGATGATGTGATTGTGAAATAACTTCTTAAATGCATTCCAGCAATCGACTTTAGATAGTAGGTAATAAAGATGGGGTGCTGAAAAATAAAGCCCCGTTTTCAAGTCATGAACTTCATCCAAGATAAAAGCAGATTATGTAATATAATTCTTTCTAATCCTCCAAGATACCTAAGAGTTCTAATTTCAAGCGCTTCTAATAGTGTCAAGCATAAAACAGCAGTAAACATGGAATTTAAAAGACTCCCAACACGGGGTTCCATAGCAGGCCCCACTTTTATTGCTATGTTTCCTACACAAGACAAAGCTTCAAGTGAGGGTCTACCTCTACCAGGAGCAATCTACAAATTAAATACTATCAGAAACATTGCTTAACTACATGAATTTATGTAACAGTCCAGAGTCGGCAAGTGCCTCATAAATAATAAGGACAACGAAACACACTGCATCACCGATGTGAGAGATTATTGTCATCAAATGATAGTAATATTTATCATCCAAAGCAACGGCCATCTCCCAAGAGCAAAAAATCCACTGGCAAGTATGGCAGGTATTTTAAGAACAGCAAGAATATGATTCATGCATCTCTGTGAGAAATAAATAAACCTTGTAAATATACAAAAGGAGAAGTCACTAAATATTACATCAATACTCTCTTCTACTTGGCTAGACGTTTGATATTTTAATAAGTTAGAAAGAGAGAAATAGAAACAAACCGCAAGATTTACTGAGGAAAAAAAAAAGAACGACAAACTGTAAGGTAGTTTGTCACAAAACGATAACGCAAGGAATGTGCAATACGAGGAAGCAGAGAGTTCATGCTGAGACAGACAAGGCGATTTTGGTGATCTAAGTATGTTCGAACAATTTCTGCTTCTTCTATGTACCCTGACATCATAAACTCTCCTCTATTCCTCTCGTTTTAAGATTGTGAGCATCAAGCATTTAGTACGTTTCAACAAGACCACAATACTGTGCCTATAATTTATAATCTATTCAAAAGTTAATGGTTGTAATTTGTAACCAGTATTGAGTTCCAAGCAAAGGTTTTAAGAAAAAATAGAAAGAAAAGACCATGCCATATTTTATGTACGGACACCATATCTCCAAATGAGCAATCGATTACTATGCAGAATACTGAATATGTATTTTTTAAAAGGCAGCAAAATAACTGTTGCTGGTTTTCTATTAATGTTACTTTTGCTTCACGTCAGCTAGCTTATACTTATTGCATTTTATTCTAGCAAATACTCTCTATTGGCATTTTATGTACAAGCTTATAGCATGCACAGGTATGATAAACAACATATGTATATATCAATAAACCTAATTATAATATAGTATATATCTACAACATTAGATATACACATGTTAAATTTTCAAAAAATATATGTTCTTTAACTCAATGTCAATAATCAGGCATGTCCAATTATATCAACTAACATTATATCATTTCAAAGTAACAATTAAACTATCATTATTCTGAGCATTAAATTGTTATTTATACAATTCTAGCTATATGCTTATAGATTACTTTTGTTTCTTTATTTAATTCAATATACTTAACTATGATATAATGTTGTAACCACTACGAAGAAGTTCCGGGAGTTGAAGAAGGAAGCTTCGAGCTCATATTGGTCATGGATTGAGAACAAGAGTTGAACTCTATGAGATCTAATCTCTCGTTATTCCTCAGTAGCTCAGTGGTAGAGCGGTCCAGACCCTGTCTTCTGGATCTGCATTAGTCCTATTTCAGGTGCAAAGCCTCTTCAATAAAGACCTCTTTCTCTCTTTCTTTTCTTTCTCTCCCAGAACTGAATTTTTTTAAAGACGTATCCATAGCCGTTTATTCTCCACAGTCCATAAATGTTATGTTATTCGTTGTAATTTCTATGAATCGAGTCTTGGTCCCTTAAATACTTTAATCTAATAATTTAGTTATTCATTAAAAATTGATATAATGGTCCATATTTTTATAGTATCTAATCCAACAATCGTTTACCACTAGAATATAATTCAATTATTGAACTACTTTTTCTTCCATTACAGTATGTCCTGCAAAATTTTATTATAAGAATCCTACATCCCTACAACAAATTGCAAATTTCATATCAATATAATTAATATAACACAACATAATATACATATAGAAAACCCAAAACAAGATCTAATGAAAATAAAGGTGCAACACGTATACTAATAAAGAAATATCATTTATGTGATGAAATGAGTATAATAACATATGCGACGCTTATTTAATCTGACAATTATTTGCATATTAAATTACAATTTCATTACAAAAGGCTATCCTAGGAAATTAACTTATAAGCCCTCGGCGATTGATAAATCTGTCAGGAACAAGGTATTATATTTTGAACTGAAATTTTTTAGTACAATCACAACATCTAATAAAAACATACAGGATAAGTCATTGTCAAATAACTTTAATGAAATTAATAAAATCGATGATCTATAACATTAATCTAATAGAATTCAAAAATATATTAAAAAATTTCAATATATAAATGTACAGTGTATTAATAATTATTGAAACAGAGTTCCAGAGAGTGACAACAAAAAACAATATCTTAACCAACCTTAGTAGCTCCCCACCGCATTTAGAGAACCATAGATGCTGTGAACTGGAGCATTTGGACCCAATCCATCTTGGGTAGCTTCAAACATACGGTCAAACCTGTTAGATTACATTAACCACGTAAATGAATTTAGATGATATGGCTAACAGCAAACTACATATCAGGAGCGTATTTCTTCAGAATATAGCATCATTATTTTGACAGATTAAATGACTATTAGGCTTGTACCAAAAAAGCGACACTTGAAATTACTAGGCTAGGAAAATGTCTAGATTTTATTCCCAAAATATGGAATATATTTGGCTGAAGTCCCAGAAATATATGTCAATGCTCATATTACATCACATCTAGCATTTCCAAATCTGTCTACATAACATCTGTACATGTGGTATAATCTAAGAAACAAATTCTACAAGGACGGCCTATAAGAATATTGTCTTACACCACATCATAAAATTGCTTCTAGTAGATTATCTATTATAAATCAAAGGTTATAAAAACACGTTTACCTATGCTGTCAATTGTCATCCTTTATATGAAAATTTCCTAAACTAAATCGTAAAAAAATAATCAAAGCATCGTGATATTTACTACAGTATACATCACAGAATACTTCTAGTAGATTATCTATTATAACTCAAAGGTTATAAAAACATGTTTACCTATGTTGTCAGTTGTCATCCTTTATATGAAAAAATCCTAAACTAAATCGTAAAAAACTAATCAAAGCATCGTGATATTTTACTACAGTATACATCACACAATACTGTCGGAGCAATTGTACGCCACAGTGCTTATATATATATAGCAGTGCAAATTTATGTTTGTCCACCATCAAAAAAAAATCACAGTTTGAAGACTACAAAATAGCACCCTCCGATTTAGAGGCATGGCATATAAGTTCCAAAATATGTAGCTATTCAATACCTTCTTCATTATAGATTGAGATCTTCTTCGAACTTGATGCACACATAGATGGAATAGCAGCAAATAGCATCTTTCTAGCCTGCATATTCGTGGAAATCAATCTCATTTAGAAACCCGAAGCACGCAATCCACATCCCATGCTTGATCAGTCAATATTGCCCCCCTGAGTGCATCCCATATAGCATCCACAAAATCAGGTAAATGGACATTTAGTACTGTAGAAGCATTCTTGGCCATTTCCTGTAACATGAAAGAACAGAAGCTTATCTCTCAGACAGCATTCTCGGACATTTATTTTATGCCTTAATACAATAAAGGAAGTTGTTTGCAAATAAATAGTGTGCAAATTCACAAAAACTAGTTGTTCTTTCTTATAATTGGTCCATAAAATGAAAAAAAAAACTTTCTACTAAAAACATGAGCCATGTTTTCTTAGTAAAGCCAATGTAGCAGATCATTCAAAAAATATATAAATCTTACACCTATAAATAAGCAATCACAGGTAGTTGTAGATTCATAAACAAACAAAATAACAATCAAAAACTATAAATTAAAAATTTAACACGCAATGTAACAAAGTATTAATTAATTAGCTAGCAACTGTTAATTTAAAACTATTCTACACTAATTCCAAGCCCTACATCTCTGCTTGTATACAATTACAAAAAAAAACACTAAAACACAATAAAAAACTAAACTACTTCATCAATTCAACCAATTAAATCCCAAATTAAATAAATATTTCGAATTTAAATTCTTCACAAACTCACTCTGAAAACTATAGTTATTGCTTTGAATTGGGTCACGGGATATATAGTTTTGGTATTGCATGTAAGATCAGTCAAGCGTCGAGGGAGGTATAAATATGTATAAATAGTTTTGGTATTCTGTTCCACGACACGTTTTTTAGGATGGGATACAATGATCTCAACTAACCTCTTCCGACATACCCCATCTACGGGTTTAAAACATAAGTAAATCTCAGGTCAAATGTACATGTTGACAAGACATTGATCGTTAAATATCCTTTTCGACCGCGATATCTAGGAGCATCTTTATTAGATACTTTCACACGGAGATGTATCTATAGCCCGGACACAATCCTGAAATATATTACTTTTTTAGATAGTTAAGAAAAGAGCACATAACCACTTGTTCACGTCTATTTACCTAGTTACCTGAAAATAGGGATAAAATTGACGTTTTTTGCGAATCTTCTAACGCCATGATCGCCCTCAAAACACAATAAAATGACATACTTGTACTTGATTCTGTGCAACGATAAATTCAAAAAATCATACTGTTTCTTAGATCATTTCCCACTATATGCAGAAATCTTGCGACTTGTTCTTCAACGGACATTCTTTTAGTAGGCCAAAGCCTACCATCTTTTACTAAGACATCACACAACTTTACAAAAGTACTTATATTCATACGAATAATTTTACGTGTTTTACCACTTGAAGATAGGTTATTCATAATGTCTTATCGCACATTTTTGTCTATGTACACGTAATTCTTTAGTCGGTAAATTAACAAATTTATATTGAAGGATACGACGTGTGAAAAAACCAACCAACAGTAAAATTAAATGTATTAAAGCCAATTGCCTATTTCGAACCCAACGTCGGAATTCTGAAGCTCTCTCATATATACTGTTATCCATCTTCATTAATAAACACAAATATATAATTCAGGCTTTATTTACATTACACCAACATATATAGACCAATATATAATTGAGACTTTCACCTATGAAACAACACATAAGGAAGTTTGAGGAGGGTTTACAACTATAATCATCAAACCTGAAGACACATAATCATTATGTTCAACAAAGGTGGAAAATCTAAATATGATAAAAGATTCAGACGTACCTTAATTTGATGAGTATTCAAGTCGGTTAGGATGATGTGATAGAGAATATGGGCAACAATAGTGACGATGGTGCGCGGGAAAAGGAGGCGCGGAAAAAAGGTATACGAGTTGCTTCTTCCGCTGTTTCGTTTCTTTCTCAATCTTCCCAATTCTGGGAAGAAAACATTTCAAACAAATTGCTCCTTATTTTCCTCAACCGTCTTTTATTTTCTTTCTACCATAATTTTTTAGAACAAGTTAAAGAAAATGCTACTGAAAGATAGTATACGACGTCATAAAACGACACGATATAAATGGGTATGTGTTCAGTTTTTAGGTATACGAACACGAAAAGTACACGACACGAAAGAATACGAAATCTAAACGGGTACGGATATGTTTACCTTGGATACACGACACGACACGAAAGTACACAAAATAATAAATTTTTTAATAAATTTTTTAATATTTATATATGCATTTATATAAATACACATATTACTTTAATATTATATATATACATAAAATTCACATATATAATATATTTATAAAAATATATCCAAAAATATACCGTTATATATAAATATATATACATAAATATTTAATATATATATATATATGTAAAATTATGTCCAATTATATAATATTTTATATATTTATTAATTAATTAATTATTTATTTATTTTTATACACGAAATATACACGAAACGAATACGAAACGATAAGTAACAGATATGTGTTTATCCTTAAGTACACGAATACTAAACGGGTCGCATATATATTTGTGTGTGTGTTATTTTTTAAAAAATTACCGGGTTACATTTGATTTTATTTCATCTATATTTTGAGTTCTAAAAATCAGGTTTTGATGAATTTACATCCCACGTGAATCTCACGAAACTACCTTTAATTTAGCGATGGTTTAAAAATTATTAAGTAAATAAAGTTATCCTAAAACTAAATAAAAAATACATGTACAACTTTTGCATTAAGTATTCAATTGATATTTAGAGTATATACTCATTTTTGTTTGAATCACGAAATTATAGAATTTTGTTTTAGATCGAACACATATTATCTATTAACTAGGGATTTTTGTCTGCGCTCACGCGCTCGATAAAATTTATTTTTTTAATATTTTAAACAATGCAATCATAATTAAATGTTTTGTTAATGATATATAATTAGTTCAATTAAGAGAGCCGCTAATATTTTGTTTCTGTTTCATCTTGTGTCGTTCATTTTTTTTTCTGTTGATAAATATCTTTTTGCGGTTTTTTCAATTTACAAATATTCTTTTTACCATTTTTTCATTTGATAATTATGTTTTGTGCGAATATACTTTTTACATGTATTGGAAAAATATATTTAACACATTAAACATAACTCGTATTCAATGTTTGTCAATTACTCTTTTAACCGCATTAATATATATAACTTTAATATAAAATACAGTTACATATTACTCGGCGTCGTATTACAGCGACTCCTCGTAGTTTAAATTTTGGTAAATTAAAAAATGTAATTACTTAACATAAGTTATTTTGAATTCGGTTAAACATGAAAACCACAATATTATATCTCAATGCATGCAAAATATAAAAATTAGTGTGTTGAAATAAAAGTTGATTAAACTCGCCACAAAACACTTTAAAATATTGATAAATAAAAGTACATTTTGACTTGTAGATATCTATATACATTTTGACTTGTAGATATCTCTGGGATCTCTAATGATAATTTGACTTGTCGATATCTCCAATCTTCATATCTTTATTTGGCTTGTTGATATCTCTGAGACTTCTCTATAAGCTAGTTTGGACTTCTCGATAAGTCATTCTGGAGTTCTCGAATGACTTCTCTATATGACTTGATCTGTGACTTGTAGATATCTTGACTTAGAATATCTTTCCCAAGACTGATTTATTCAACTCCAAGCTTCTTCACCAATTCTCTGAGGCATGATCTTCTTGATCTTCTTCCAGAGTTTATTCTTAGGCTTGAGACTGTTTACAGAAAAATACTTCAGTCTAATCTTTGACATTTTTACAGACTCAAGTAATACAATATAAAATACAAATTTAGATTATCATATAGCTAATTCTTAAGGCTGTCAATTTGACTTAGTCTTGTTATAGTACAGACATGTTTCGCACAACAAATATTGTCCGAGTTTTCTCTTCGTGATAAAGCTCAAATAAACCTAAAAAGAGGTTGAATGATATCAATGTTGTAATATCCGAGATATATCATGTAATTATTTTTATCAATATATAGATATTTTGTGATTATTATATGAATTTTTGGTGAATTATCTGTTAAGTGGTATCTGTGTTTGGATGTGTAAATATGATAAAATTTGAGTATTTTATTTTTTTATATGTCCAAAATAAAGTATAGATAATTGTGATATTTTTCAATCAATTTTTATGATTGTTATATGATTTTATAAATTTATAAATAATTTATGGATTTGATAAATTATTTTTTCCGAGTATTTATGTTAGATATATTTGATAATGTCATGGTTAATATGTTTTATGTTTAGCTTTCAGAGCTTACGTGAACAGGATAAATCAGTACTTAACTGGAATCAGGACTTATACTGAAAGTCAGGACTTAAGGATATCAATACTTATGTCATCAGAAGATAGATGTCAGAACTTAAGTGCTGAAGGACGATCAGATAAGGACAGTAGCTGATGAAAGGAAAGAAGATCAAGATAAACATAAGAAGAGATATGCATGAAGAAGGAATTTCGTGAAGAGTGGAATACTTGGAAGAAAAGATATCTGATTGATATATTTTAGGAAGCAGAATTATATTCCATATCAATTAGCGATTATCTTGTAACTGTGTAGTATATAAACACAGACATAGGGTTTACACTATAAGTGTTATTATATTCGAGAAAGATTATTCATTGTAACCCTAGCAGCTCTCGTGATATTGTTCATCACTGAGAGGTAACAGTTCCACACTGTAACAGAGTTTATTGTTTCAATAAAGTTTGTTTTCTGTTACTTAAGTTCTTAAAAAGTTGATTTGATTGTATTAAACACTGTATTCACCCCCTATACAGTGTGTGTGTGACCTAACAAGTGGTATCAGAGCCTATCTGTTAACACACATACAGTTAAAGATCCAAACACAATCATGTCTGACACAGAAAACTCCAACCAAGGCTACCAAAACTGAAGAACCTCCAAAGACACAAATTCAAAGTCGTTATGAGACTATCAGAGTTCCTATACTGAGACCATCCGAATATCCCATATGGAAGGTAAGGATGACCATGTTCCTGGAAGCAACAGATCCAGAATATCTTGATAGAATCAGGGAAGGGCCTCACAAACCAACCAAGCTCGCCGTGGTAGTTGCAGTAGAAGAAGCAAAGACCGTACCAAAAGAGAAGAGTGATTATACTGCTGAAGATATAGCATCAATTGCTAAGGATGCCAAGGTACGACACTTACTGCATAGTGCCATTGATAATGTAATGTCAAACAGGGTAATCAACTGCAAGACTGCCAAGGAGATATGGGATGCACTGGAGACAAGGTGTCAAGGAACTGAAACAGTTAAGAAGAACAGGAAGACAATACTCACTCAAGAGTATGAACACTTTGACTCAAAAATGAATGAGTCATTGAATGATTTATATGATAGATTTGTCAAACTTTTGAATGATTTGTCATTGGTTGATAAAGAGTATGATCTTGAAGATACCAACCTAAAATTCCTGTTAGCTCTTCCTGAATGCTGGGATTTAAAGGCAACAACAATAAGAGACAACTACAATCTTGATGACACAACTCTTGATGAAATCTATGGAATGCTCAAGACTCATGAACTTGAGATGGAACAAAGAAGCAAGAGGAAAGGAGGAAAGTCAAGGACAGTTGCTCTCAAGGCTGAAGAGGAATCCCCCAAAGCAGCTTCCTCAAAGAAAGACAAGGGTAAAGCTCTTTTCATAAAGCCTGATACTGAGTCATCAAGTTCTGAGAGTGATGATGACTCAGATTCTGAAAGCTTGCCTGAGACTGATGCTGATGAGGAGATGATGAAGCTGTGTGCTCTTATGGTGAAAGGAATCACAAAGATTGCATACAGGAAGTTCAGAAAGGGAAAGAAGTTTTCCAGAAAAGGCATAAGTTCTGATAAGAAGAATTTCAGAAGATCTGAAGGAAGAGGAGGAAAGTCTGACAGAGGAGATTACACCAATGTTAAATGCTATAATTATGGTGAGAAAGGCCACATATCTCCTGATTGCAAGAAGACTAAGGGTGACAAAGGCAAAGCTCTTGTCACAAAGCAGAAAAGCTGGACAGACACCTCAGACTCTGAAAGTGAGGAGAACTATGCATTGATGGCAAATGCTGATAAATCAAGTTCTGAGAGCAGTTCTGAAACTGCTGAAACAAAGGTACCTCAGACTACTTATGCTTTTCATACTGATGATATTAATGAGTTGAGAAGATATCTTAAAACCATGTTTATTAGTTATAGAGATCAAACTTTAACATGTGAAAGATTAACTTCTGAAAATCTTGCTTTTAAGAAAAGAAATGATTTCTTAGAAAAAGAGTTAGTCATGTTCCATCAAACTCAGAAGGATAGAGATGATGCCTTTTATGTTAGGGATGAAGTGCTAAAAATGAATGAATCTCTAAAAACTGAGTTAGAAAAGGAAAGAGAGATTATCAGGACTTGGACTAACTCTGGCAAAATAACTCAAAATTTGCTAAGTAGTGGAAACTGGAAAGAAGGCCTAGGTTATGGAGAAGATAAGAATGATAAAGGAACTGAAGAAATTAAGCCTGTTACTAAGCAAAAACCGAAGTTAAAACCTGTTAAGTTTGTAACTGAAAATTCTGAAAAAGGGAAATCAGAAGTTAAAAAGGAATTAACTTCTGACAAACTAAAATAGGAAAAGACAGCTGAAGTTAACATAGGCTTAATGACAAAGAAGCAGCTTAAGCATAAGCTGAAAGGTGTTAAGAATGCAAATAAGGTAAAATCACCTAGGAAAAATAGGAATGGAAAGGAAGGTGTGAATAAAAGCAATAACTATAAATCTATTCCTGATGCTCCTAGGAAAGCATGTCATAACTGTGGAAGTTCTAACCATCTGGCTTCTTTTTGCAGGAAAAATAAGAATATTAACTCCTTACCTTCAAAATCAGGAGTTAAGAGTCAGTCTGTTAGATACAAATCATAAAATTCTTGTTTTCAGTTGTGGTAGTTTATGGCATTCTATTTATACTTGTAAGGAATATCATAGTCTGTACTATGATTATTATCAAATCAAACCTTCTGTAAAGAAAGTTTCTATTGTTCCTTCTAGTATAAGTTCTGATTCAAAGTCTGTTAGTATAAGTTCTGATAAGAAAACTGTTAACATAAAATCTGATGCTAAATCCGCTGCAAATGTTAACAAACTTAAAAAGGCCAAAGGATCCAAGCAAGTCTGGGTCCTTAAAACTAATAATTAGTGGTCTTTGTGATTGCAGGGCAACAGGAAAAATGTTCTAGTTCTGGACAGTGGATGTTCAGGACATATGACTGGTAATAAGACCCTGCTATCAGACTTTGTGGAGAAAGCTGGCCCAAGTGTTTCTTATGGAGATGGCAATATTGGAAAACATTGGGATATGGCAATATCAATCTTGGAAATGTCATAATTAAAGATGTAGCTCTGGTCTCAGGACTTAAACACAATCTGCTGAGTATAAGTCAAATCTGTGACAGAGGTTATCATGTTGATTTCTTTGAAGAACACTGTGAAATTGTGAGTAAATCAAAAGGCAAAGTTGTTCTGAAAGGATACAGGCGTGGTAACATTTATGAAGCTAAGCTTTCAACAAGTACTGATGGTTCTGCAATCTGTCTAATGAGTAGAGCATCAATTGAAGAAAGCTGGAATTGACACAAGAAACTCTCTCATTTAAATTTCAACAATTTAAATGAATTGGTCAAGAAAGATCTTGTGAGAGGACTGCCAAAAACAGTGTTTGCTCCTGATGGTCTTTGTGATTCATGTCAGAAGGCCAAACAAAGAAAATCTTCATTCAAGAGCAAGACTGAATCATCAATTCTTGAGCCTTATCATATATTACATGTTGATCTATTTGGACCAGTAAATGTCATGTCTATTGCAAAGAAGAAGTATGCGTTGGTCATAGTAGATGAGTTCACCAGATACACATGGGTGTATTTCTTGCACACAAAAAGTGAAAACTGCATCTATCTTGATTGAACATGTCAAACATCTGGATAAATTGATCAAAGATTCTGTAAAAGTTTTGAGGAGTGATAATGGCACTGAGTTTAAGAAATTGATAATGGAAGAGTTCTGCAAAAACCATGGAATAAAGCAGGAATTTTCTGCTCCTGGAACTCCACAGCAAAATGGAGTTGTTGAAAGAAAGAATAGAACTCTTATTGAAGCTGCACGTACAATGCTTGAAGAAGCAAAGCTTCCAACCTACTTCTGGGCTGAAGCTGTGCAGACTGCTTGTTTTACTCAAAATGCAACACTTATTAACAAGCATGGAAAAGCACCATATGAGATGGTGAAGAAAAAGAAGCCAAATCTGAAATACTTTCATGTATTTGGATGTAAGTGTTTTGTTCTTAAGACTCATCCTGAACACCTATCCAAGTTTGATCTAAAAGCTGATGAAGGAATCTTTGTAGGATATCCACTTTCCTCAAAAGCCTTCAGAGTCTATAATTTGAGAACAAAAGTGGTCATGGAATCTATCAATGTCTCTTTTGATGACAAGAAGATCACTGGACTTGAAGATTGCCTTGATCATGATCAGCTGAGATTTGAAAATGAAGACTCAAATTCTGATACTGACAATACTGACAATCTAAGTCCTAATACTGTAAACTCTGATGGATTAAACTCTGATGTTATTGAAACTGTGGTGACAACGTCAAATGAAGATGCACCAATGCAGGGGGAGCATACTCAAGATCCCTCCACATCTCAAGAAACATCAGAACATACATCTGGCTCGTCAAGTTCTGATTCGCTAAGTTCTGACAAGTCAAGTTCTGATAATACTGAAAATCTAAATTCTGAAGAATCCAACTCAGAGAACATAGTTTCAGGGGGAGCATCAGAAAATGTAAATAAAGACAGCATGGATTATGGGGGAGCATCCAGTTCTAGAGAAAATCTTCCATCTGCAAGGAAGTGGACAAAGTCACATACACCTGATTTGATAATTGGAAATCCTGATGCAGGTGTCTGAACTAGAACAGGTACTTCAAATGAATGTCTTTACAACTCTTTTCTCTCTCAGACTGAGCCAAAGAAAGTAGAAGAAGCTCTTCAAGATGCTGATTGGGTGCAAGCAATGCAGGAAGAGTTAAATGAATTTGAAAGAAACAAAGTCTGGACCCTAGTGCCAAGACCAAAGAATAGATCTGTTGTTGGTACAAAATGGGTATTCAGAAACAAAACTGACAGTGATGGACATAATTACAAGAAATAAGGCAAGGCTGGTTGCAAAAGGATATTCTCAACAGGAGGGAATTGATTATGATGAAACATTTGCACCAGTTGCTAGGTTAGAAGCCATAAGGATATTTTTGGCTTATGCTGCTCACAAAAAGTTTACTGTCTTTCAAATGGATGTGAAAAGTGCTTTTCTCAATGGAGAATTGGAGGAGGAAGTATATGTTGAACAACCCCCAGGCTTTGTAGATTTCAAACATCCAGATTATGTCTACAGGCTTGATAAAGCACTTTATGGACTTAAGCAAGCTCCTAGAGCATGGTATGAGACATTAGCTCAGTTTCTTCTGGAAAGTGGATACAACAGAGGAACAATAGACAAAACACTGTTCTATCTCAACCATGGAAAGTACTTACTTCTCGTCCAGATTTATGTTGATGATATCATTTTTGGGTCTACAAATGACAGACTGTGCAAGAAGTTTGCTAAACTGATGCAGTCAAGATATCAAATGAGTATGATGGGGGAACTTAGCTATTTTCTGGGCCTTCAAGTCAAGCAGAATGAAGAAGGCACTTTTATTTGTCAATCCAAGTACACCAGAAACCTGCTGGAGAAATTTGGAATGCAAGATTGTTCAAGTGCATCCACTCCCATGGCCACTGCAACAAAACTGGATAAGGATACTGGTAAATCAGTAGATATTACTGATTACAGAGGTATGATTGGCTCTCTACTCTATCTAACTGCTAGTAGACCTGATATCATGTATGCTACCTGTCTTTGTGCAAGATTTCAAGTAGATCCAAGAGAACCTCACTTAACAGCTGTGAAAAGAATCTTTAAGTATCTTAAAGGAACAGCTGATCTGGGATTGTGGTATCCTAGAAAATCAGACTTTAAACTAATAGGTTACTCAGATGCAGATTTTGCATGTTGCAAAATTGACAGGAAAAGCACAAGTGGAAGCTGCCAATTTCTTGGAGGCAGATTAGTTTCTTGGTACAGCAAGAAACAAAAGTCAATTTCCACATCAACTGCAGAAGCAGAGTATATTGCTGCAGGAAGCTGTTGTGCACAGATTCTTTGGATGAAGAATCAGCTGCTGGATTATGGGTTAACATATTTCAAAATCCCTATTTACTGTGATAATCAAAGTGCTATTGCTATGACAGGTAATCCAGTTCAACACTCCATGACAAAGCACATCAGCATTAAGTACCATTTTATCAGGGAACATGTAGATGAAGGTACAGTGGAATTGCATTTTGTTCCTACAGATCAACAACTAGCAGATATCTTCACAAAACCACTGTGTGAAGCTACCTTTACAAGATTGGTAAATGAACTTGGAATGGTTTCAGGTTCTTTCTCTAAATCTGCTTAGTTTTGTTCTGTGTTATCAGACTTTATGATCAGTATTTACAGAATTAATCTCTTTGTGTATTCTGTGCTTAATTGATAAATATTTTTAAGTACTGACTGTTGTCTGATATATATTTCTTAACTTTAATAAGTGATATGTCTGTTTAAGTGATTATTCAATCCTATGAGGATAATTGTGCTAGATACTGACCTACTAGTCTTCAATAAATAAATGATCCCATGAAAGAAGTAATTTTTTCTGTGGAAATTTTATGACACAAGCAAATTCTGATACTTGAGCTTAGTTGAGTTTACTTTGTTCATCTTATTACTAAGTCTCAAATTAGAATAATGCTACTCATCTGTTAAGTTCTGATGCTAGTAAAACTGCTGAATGTACTAAGTGCTGATAAACCTCACTTATCAAAAGAAAAAGAAAAAGAATCAAAGAATAATATCAGGTACTCCTTTGAGATCTAGAGTAAAAATGTGAATGGGACGACCCAAGTGCATTGCTGGTATTAAGTAAATATGCATTAGAAAAGCAAAATATTTTCTTGGTGACTTTTCACACTCTATGATTACTGGAGAAATACTCTGATAATAGCATAAATTCTGATAAGCAGTCGTGACTCACTTACACTGAGAAGCCACTGTAAAATAGAATTTAAAAAGATGCATAAAATTAGCACAAAACAGTTGAGGTGGACTCATGCATGAACTCATTTATCAGTAGGTTTCAGGATACTGACAGCTCTTTAGCAAGATTTTAATTATGCCTTATTTCTAAGATGTACTGAAGTGAATCAGACTTTACTCTTTGTCAGTTATTTAGCTTAATGCACACACCAATCACTCCATATGAATGATGAAAATTACTATGGTGGTCTATGTTATTTTAGATAAACAGTCATTGTGTCACTTTGCACAAATTCTGAGGACAAGCTCTAGTTGCATGTTCTGATGATTAAGTTCTGAAGACTATAACTCAGAACTTGTATGAGGACTTACTAAGATAAATATTCCTTTTTCGAGTTAAGACATTATGTTCTGATGACTGTTAAGTTCTGGTATAGGTCTAAGTTCTGATTTTTCAGTCTAATCCTTTACTTGGCTTATCTGTGAATAAAATTTGGTAACAGTCTCAGTTTAATCTAGAAAATGTTGAAGTGGAAGATTAATAGTCTCTATGGTTAGGATTAGTGGTACTCGTACTTGAACAGTTCACTCTTACTTGTTATCTGTGCGCATTAAACCATATTTTCCCTTTCCAATGACTGTTCTTCTTTTTCAAGTCTGGGGAGACGAGGTAGATTTAACTCTACCTGTCAGCATTAAATATCTTTGTGTCTCCTGGCATTCTCTTGCCTATATACACAGCCACTTCACAACAGCCTTCCCATCAATTTTCTTCCCACACACTTATCTTCATACCTTTCTTTTCAAAGTAAACAATGGTCAGATACAACATGTTTCTGAACTACCAATCCTTTAATATGGAGTTAAGTTGTGCTGAATGGCAGCAGGAGTGGCATGTAACAGCCATTCCTGAGGAGATCTGGGACTCTGTCCCACAGGAGGTGCTGACTTCACCTTCTATTCTTCTATATGGATTATCATCGCCATCTGGAGCGATTGGAGGAGGAAAGGCGGGAAGCTATCCATCAGCAAGAGCGAATCATTCGACTCACCATCTTGTTTGTCGAAGATAGGAAGAGGAAGATGACTTAATCTCGTCTTCTTCCTGTTCTTCTTCATCCTCAGCTTTGTCAGGCTTCTTAGCTAGGACTAAAGCTGTTGATGTTAGGTTTAGAAGCTTAGGGAAAATCTTGTATAAGTACTGATGTAAATTTCCAATTCATGAATGTATTGTCTTGATATATTAATGAAAACTGTTTTTACTTCAAGATTTTATCTCTGAGTTATTTTGTTGTGTGTTGATAAATCCTGATTGATATTCTGATGACCATTTAAATTTTGTTTTTATTTAAGTTCTGATTCTTTGTCAGCACTTATTCATCAACATTATCTCAGTCATTTTTACATGATTTATTTTCAGAATATTAATGTTGCAGTGAAAAATAATTCAATCAGTGCAAACGGGTTAAAATTTGAATTAAAACTAGTTTCCCTTGAAACATGGAACAGTTTTTCCTTGAAACTCGGCAAATGGGATTTAACCATTGATGGGGCTACGTTTGTTCCCAACAACTACGCAGCAATTCTTAATCACGCTGAAGCTCCATCAGAATTGCACTTTGTGAAAGATCTTCTTGCACATTGTGAGGTTGGGTACGCTCTAACTCAGCCTGAATTATTTTTAAGTCAACAAGTTCTGAGGTTCTGGAGGACTGGACTTTTTGATGATGGTGGTAAATGAGGAACTCCCAGTATTATCTTCCAAGTGGGTGATTCATCCTATGTGGTCACTCCTGGTACAGTACGAAGAGCATTACATCTTCCAGAAGATTGTACCTTATCTATACCAGAGGAATCAGAACTTAGGGAGTTAATGACTGATTTGAGATATGAAAAGAGTCTGATGAAACTAGGACAATTGAAACGGGCTCATATCAGAAGAGAATGGAGTTTCTTCTTCGATTGCATCACAAAGGCTTTTGCCAACAAGTGTTCTAACTTTGATGCTATCCCAATAATGAGTCAGCACATCGGGTATGCACTTATAAATCAAACTCATTTTGATTTTGCAACTGCTTTAATTGGTTTTATTGGGGATAGGATGACAGAGGATAGAACTGTTATTTACTTTGCTCGATTCTGTCAACTTATTTATACGTATTGTACTGATGAACCCCAGTTAGTCAGCACTCAAACCCCACCATTTAAGGTTGCAAAAAGGCACTTTAACGACCTGATAAATGCTGATACTAAGAAATCAGTGGTGAGACCATTACAGATTCCTCAGTCTGTGAAACAGATTCTTGTAAATGTTGATCCTGCTACTTACCGATCTGTTTACTCTAATATTCAACCAACTCACCATAACCAAAATTCATCATCTTCAGTACCTACCACTCAGGGTATATCTCAGCCTACCCTCAGAACTTATCTCAAATCCTATCTCTCCACTTCACAGCCTGCTCAACCTTCTTCTTCAGCACCTACTGTGAAGCCTACATCCTCTAAGCCAAAGAGAACAAAGACTGTTCCTCAAACACCTCAAAAGAGGAGGAGGATTACTTTGAGAGATGAATCAGATTCTGAGGAACAGATTCCTTCTTCAGAACCTGTGGTAAATGAAGCTGAGAAAGCAACTTCTCAGAAGGATTTTGATATTGGGGGTTCTAAGCTTCTCAAAAGACTTAGACGAATGACTGTTCCTGAAACTCCCAAGGAATCCAAATCAACAAAGAAGTACAAGAAACAGAGGGCACAAAGGCCAATTTCAGATGATGAAGAGGAAGCAGCTAAGGAAGGGGATCAGGAATCTCTGATCTCACAAGACAAGGAATTTGCTCCAGTTACTTCTTCTCCATCCACTCCATCTCAGGAAACTGTATCTGACAAGGCTAATTCACCATCCGCGTCTCTTGGTAATCAAGGCACAAGTGCTGATATTGCTGATCAACACTTAGTTGTGTCTAAAGTACTTCTATTAGAAGCTCCAACAGCAACAAATCTTTTGCCAACACCTGTTACCGATGCTGTTCAAAATCCAGAATTATCTAAGACACCTTCTCTGCATCTAGACACTGATGATCAGACTTTAGGTGAGCATCAGGATATGGTTGTTGATCATAACTTAGCATCAGATCAGCAATTAGAGGATGCTGAAGCCTCCATTGCTACTCACACTGCTATTTTATCAGATGATACTGATTCTGTAAGTTCTGATGCTGCACATGCTGGAGATACTGGTGATGCTGCTCCAACTGATAATGCTGTAGATACTGATGCAGCAGGTCCTTCAGGACATACTCCTCAACAGACTCTTACTATGTCTGAAATGGTTCAGAAGTTTGTTACCAGTAAGGCACCAGTGCCTTGTAGTGAAACTCTTGCAGGACAGGAGTGGACTAAGGAATGGAACTCAGTTTCATGTGTTCCAACTGACAAACATCTTGTTGAGCATTTGACAAAAGCTGATGAAATATTAAATTCTGATGATTTCAAAACCCAGCTTAGAGTCACTGCATTGAGTACAAAACATCTACAAGGACTTCATTCTACTACTCATGCAGAGCTACACAAGATTCAGGAGAACTTTATCAAACAAGAATAAGTTTGGAAAATTGATAAGAAAAAGTTCTTCCAACCTACCATTGACAGGATTGCTTATATTGAGAAGACTCAGGAGAAACAACAGGCTCAGATTGATCAAATTCTGACAAATCAAGCTTCTCAGCAATCGCAACTTACTGAAATCCAGACCTCAGTGGAATTACTTATCTCACTTTTACTACCTGCTGATGCCAAAAAGGGGGAGAAGGTAATTAAGTACAAATGCAAAATCAACAAGACACTGCAAGGAAAGGATGATGGAAAAGATGACCAAGGAAACTCTGGAATGGGTAGTGGTCATAGTCAAGGTAGAAGATTCACATCAAGACAAGCTAGTCACAGGACAAGTTCTGATACAGGGAAAAGAATAAGTTCTGCTGCTAATAAAAAGTTAAGTTCTGATGAACTTTTAGATCTTGATGAGGAAATGTCTCGACGGTTATTTCTTCAAGAAAATCCAGGAATGGACTTGGAAAGTTTAAAGGAAGAAGAAGCTAAGTTTAAATCAGAGAAAATAACATCTAAATCTGTAGCTTCTGGTAAAAAGCCACTTCCAACACTCAAAGGCATTGTGATCAAAGAAAGGACACATTCTGAAGCAATATTGGCTAGATCACAACCACAGATAGATCCAAGATCCAAGGGTAAAGAAAAGGTTGGTGAACCTATTAAAGCTTATATACCTCCTGAAGATGAAGAAATTACTGATGAAGAAGATAATCTTGCTCTGACTTCAAGAAAAGTTCTTAAAACAACCTCTGACATGGCTCAAGTTGTTCAGAGTCAAGAAATTGTAAGTTCTGATAATCAAAAGAAGCAAGTAACCTCTGACACAGCTCAAGTTAACTTGATATCAGAAGAAAGATCAAAAACACTCCTACCAGGATTCACTAAAGCAAAACAAACTCAACCTTTGAAGACTACTACAAGTCGTTTTGAAGCTAGAGTAGTTACTGGAAAGGAAGCAAGAGATAAAACTGGATTGGGAAGTGCTGATGAAAGAAGAGTACACAACACTACCAATGATCCAACTTCCTTGAGTGAACCAGGTATTGGAGCAACTCCTGAGAGATTGAATCAACTGGAATCTGTACAGATGGTTTACCATACCTATTTGAAAGAATACATCATGTTGTATTTCATGAAAGATGGTAGGGTTTATCATATAAGACAAAATGCCATTCCATTGAAGTATTTTGAAGAATTGGAGCATGTACTTTTCTTACTTCAAGTGGATGACAGAATAACAAAGACTGCTGCAAACTACTTAAGAGAACAAATCCAAAGACAGAAAAGACTTTATTCTGTTAAGTCTGACAACATGTATGTTCCAAAGTACAGAGATTACAATGGTAATATTGTTGATATGAAGCCTAATACTGTATAGATCAGAACATATCTTGGTATTAAGGGGCTTGAATTCAATCTGGAGTCTGACAAAGCTTATGTCATAAGACTAGATCAGGAGTTGAGAAAAGCAAAGATCAATGATCTCAGAGCTGCAATCTTTCAAACTGGTGAAGATACTGCAGAGCTCAAAGATGTTAAAAGGAGAATGATTGATGAACTCAGATATGCTGAGAAATGTTTGTTGAAGAACTATCTCAGAACAACTCCAGACATCAGAGAGATCAGAAGATAATGAAGCCAAGTCAAAGATCTACAACTGCTTAAATTCTGATGTGTGTACAGAATAAAGTTGTTATCAGAAGTTGAATTGGTAAATGCTTTAAGGACTGTAAGTTGTAGTTATCTAGTCTAATTCTCATGCATTTGTACTTAATGTTTTTGACATCATCAAATATCTGTTAAACTTGTATATTTTGCTAATTTATAAGTTGGGGGAGATTGTTAGATATATTTGATAATGTCATGGTTAATATGTTTTATGTTTAGCTTTCAGATCTTACGTGAACAGGATAAATCAGTACTTAACTGGAATCAGGACTTATACTGAAAGTCAGGACTTAAGGATATCAGTACTTATGTCATCAGAAGATAGATGTCAGAACTTAAGTGCTGAAGGACGATCAGATAAGGACAGTAGCTGATGAAAGGAAAGAAGATCAAGATAAACATAAGAAGAGATATGCATGAAGAAGGAATTCCGTGAAGAGTGGAATACTTGGAAGAAAAGATATATGATTGATATATTTTAGGAAGCAGAATTATATTCCATATCAATTAGCGATTATCTTGTAACTGTGTAGTATATAAACACAGACATAGGGTTTACACTATAAGTGTTATTATATTCGAGAAAGATTATTCATTGTAACCCTAGCAGCTCTCGTGATATTGTTCATCACTGAGAGGTAACAGTTCCACACTGTAACAGAGTTTATTGTTTCAATAAAGTTTGTTTTCTGTTACTTAAGTTCTTAAAAAGTTGATTTGATTGTATTAAACACTGTATTCACCCCCTCTACAGTGTGTGTGTGACCTAACAATTTATAAACTATTTTGTATAATCGGGAACCAACCGACTTCAACCGTTTTTATGTTTTTACAACCCGAAACTCTTGCGAGAACTCCTTCCTAACCTAATTGCAATATTCCGAGCATTTTCCATGTTTTGACTTTTTCGATCCGGCGTACGGTTTTTCCCGTGCGGGTCCCGGCGTGATATTTTTGATAAAAAATTTGTTTCGGTAAATCGATAAAACTCGTATTTACGATAAACGGGATCTTTTTATTAAACTATTATAATTATCATTTCGTAGTACGTGTAACCAAAGCGCTGAGACCAAGACCGCAGTACAAAATGTACAAATTCAAAACCGGTACCGTTTTGGATATGTTTTCTCAAATAAACATATTATTTTATATCCGGAATGATCCAACGGGGTCCTCATTTCTCGTAAATATAAATAGTTGAATTTCTATTTTATTTCTCATAATTATCCACAAATATTCATAAAAATCAGATAATTACAAAGTAAGATAAGGGTGATTTGAATAGATTGATTTGTTCTTAATCTTCGACAGCGATATCTAGTGATCGGAAGATCCGTTGTTGACGTTCTTGTAACCGATTTGAAGCTTGTTCCATGCTCTACAATCTCATACCTATATCATCGAATAAGGTAGGTGTTTTGGAAAAAAACAATTTTCATCATTATTCATGAATTTGGATTTCTGGGTTGTGTTGATTTTTGATTGTATATGATGGTATAACAAGCTTTATCATGCTCATTATAGTTGATTTGAGTATAAAATCGTATTATTTGGTTCCCGAACGATCTAAGTCGAGTTTTGGTTTTACTTTGTTTTTATTTTTGATTTCTCTGAATCAATCATGTCATAGTTATTGATTTTGACTGTGTGGTTGAGTTTGTATGAATCCCAGCTTTAATTTCGTATATTAAGCACCGAATTTCATCAAGTATTATGTGAAATCGAAGTTTTCGAATTATTCATCGGAAATTCATGAGTTGTGATCGGAGATTGCGTTTTGAAATGGTTTTGGCGATGTTATGGCCTGAATGGTGTTTCTGGATTGTTTGGATATCAAAAACGCAGAAGAAATCACGCTAATCGAAGTTCGTTCGGGCTGCTAGGATCTTGCCGGAGTTTCCAAGGTAGCCGGAATTCTCGCCGGTTTCTGGGTTTTCCAGAAATCCGGCGGGTTGTTCTTGGCAACCCGGATTCTCCTGGCACCAGAAACCCGACCCGTTTTTCTGAATATCCAATTCGGTTTCAATCCATTTCATTTGTATTTTAATCTATAAAAACTGTTTGTGGAATTTTCTAATTAAAAATAATTCGAAAATCCATTATTTAATTTCTAAAATTCATTTTTTATTTAAAAATTTAAAAAATAAATCTGAATTATTTAATTAATTAATTTTAGTTTATAATTAATTATTTAATTAGTCAATTAATTTAATGTTAATTGATTAATTGATTTAATTAATTATTAATTAATTTTAATCGATTATTTAATTGGATTTAATTATTCTTTTGATCTAAAAATTTCGAAAAAATAGTTTTGAGCTTTAAAATATTATTTTAAATTGTTTTCAAGACTCGATAATTATTATAAAATTATTTTAAAGCCAGATTCGGCCAATCGAATCCCTGTGTATTGTTTTAAAATGATTCAATGGCCCGTTTTAATTCCAAAAAATGTTTAAAAAAAATCGTATTAAATTTCTGAAAAATCATTTTAACATCAAATCTTCTCTGAAAAAGTATTTTCATCCAAATATCTTATGTGCTATGTGTTATATGTGATATGATTGATGTGTTATATGGCTATGTGTTTGTTGTTTGACTATTTTAGTCATAACTTTCAATCCGTAAATAAGAATTGAGTGAAACGAAGGGTATATGAAATCTTATGACGTCTATGTGATGACTAGAATAATGTGAGATGAATATTGATAGATACTTATGATGTCTAGCTAGAGTAAGCAAGGCGTAGAAAAAAGGAAAGCAGGTGATCAGAAAATGGAATCGATGCGTAGAAAATAAAGCAAGTGATCAGTGAATAGAAGCGAGACATATAAAAAGTAGACAAATAGCTGTTGAATAGAATCATTAGAGAAGTACAAGTGAAGTTGGAATCATTTGTGATAAGGTAAGTACTTTTGAACCTTTCTCGAGATATATTGCAAATATTTCTAATCTCTCTGGTGACATATTGCTAGTATTCAAAATAGTTCTGCTTATATTGTAAGTACTTTGAATCATTCAGCCTTGAACCCTGATCACATCAATTGATCTTTGAGCTGTAAGCCTTATTCTTTGTAAACCATCCATTGTTGATCTACCAGATACTAAACCACACAAATACGATACTATTCCACAAATACATATCCACTACACACCAAACACTAGCACAAAATTGCTTGAACATACAGAAACTTTTATACTCATTCATACCTTATAATACCAAAGGACTAAACCTTGTGAAATCATTGGTCATCTAATACCTGAGTCTCCTACAGGCTGGAAGCCACTCTTCATACATACCTTGATATACCCTGGAGATACCCATGAATTGCATTACGCTTTTATACAAATGTTTTATCCCTGTTGATTATGATCCTGTTTTATTGAATTATATTGTTTATCATATTGAACTGTTTTAGAATTGGATAGTTTTCTTTATGTTGACCAGATTCGTGGTCAGACCAGATTCGTGGTCGAATTAGGCCAGTGTGTGTCCTTGGATCTAGCTTATAGAGCAGAGTCGTGTGCCTTGCTCGGGAATTAGTGTGTGACTGATCAGCAGTCTAACCTTGGTTTTAAAACTTAAAATGAATATCCAATTCTAATGATTGTTTAACAAAAAACTTAATTCCTTTAAATCATCTCGTTTGATCATTGCTTAACCTCAGTTATTGTTATTATGACTTGCTGAGCTAGTTAGCTCACTCTTGTGAATCTGTTTATGTATTCTATAGTTCAAAAGGAAATGATTGATAGCAAGGTTTCCCAGTCCAATGTGCGCGCTAGGATTCCAGGATGAGTTGAATTGAGCCGGCAGAAGCTTTATAATATAGATTGAGATGTACAAGCTTGTAAGAATAATTTCATTATCAGTTGTAAGTTAAACTAGTTGGGATTTGGTATGATGTAATACAAGTTAAGGATTGTGGCTTATTTTCATACTTTAACCTGTTGCGAGCCGTGGTTGTGTAAAGCAGGGTTCATTGCAAATAATATTTCATATACAGGTTTATATATTGTGTGTGTGTTGTGGACCCCAAACATATGACCCGAGTTTGGAAGGCGCCACAGGTTGGTATCAGAGCCACAGGTTGTAAGTCATTGAAACAAGCCTAGATTATCGGGATTGGGTAGAGGATTAGGATTAGGAATAAGAAATAAAAATACAGGACGTTGTGAGGTTGAGTGCGACTGTATAGTAGGTTTTTGGTACGGTTTCGTGCTGCGATTCGAGATTCTTATCCTGCAATGTGATTTCCAGATAACGATAATGACAGATCCTATTTTCCCTGTATCATCTGATCATTCGGAACCTTCTGTTCGAGGACCGTCATCTTCACCAGATTTGATCCACACCTTGTTCCCCCCATCAATATTAACGGTATTACCTCGTGTTATAATCAGCTGCACCTCTTCAAGCTATTCTACGCTATTCTACTACCCCCTGATGTGAGACCACTTATTCAAGAACCTCCGTCTGCTTATTCATGTTCTACTGTACATTCAACTATGAATGCATCTTTTCAGATTACTCTACACCCTGTTCTATACTCTCAGTTTAAAACCCGTCTTGTGGAGCAACAGAATCTACGAGGATGGATTCGAGAGCTACAGTAAATGGTGAGTACATGAGATATAAATAAAGGTGAGAAGGAGTTTAGAAAGAAGATTCAAATAGTTCAGGAGGATAGCTGCTACCAGGTTAGATGGAGCCACTAGTAAATAGGCCACCCATGATTAGTTTGTGGGATGGACTAGATGAGTTCTGAAGGAATTAGAGAAGAGTATAGATCTGGAGTTTTCTTGGAGTTAGATGATGGTATTATGATGTATATGATATGTATAGTAGCAAGGTGATGTGATAACAACAGACTTGTTTTATAGAATAGACCTATTGTATTTAGCAATATCAAAAGAAAAATGATGATGGGAGTATTACCAGTATGGAAGCTTTGAAATGAAGTTACGAATAAGACAGTATGCAACGATAACTGAAGTTTTCATTGATTAAGGAAGGCAAATGGACCCAATAAAGGAGAGAAGATAGACTGAAGTGAATGGACCTTTATGTGATTGTTTCCTTAAATTGGTACCTTGTTATGGTTAAAGAGGACAACAACCAACTCATATAGTAATGACGACCAGATGTGTGATTTTCAAAAAAAAATTAAACAAGTTTTCGAAAGAGATTTTCCTAACAGAATTTCCAAAAGCCTTTTTTGAATAAAATAAGTTTTAAAAATTGGTTGTCAAGTTACTGCTTGAGTTTCTTGTTTGTTATAAGACCCGTATTACTTAGAAAATATGTGTTCCAGAAATTAGTATCATTAAATTGGAGGGCCAAGTGGACCCGCCATTACGAAGAAGTTTTGATTATTTCTAACGGAAGAATGCAAATATTGTTTGATAAGATTAATAATAGAATCAACGTACGAAAGCAACTATTCATCCAATTACTAGGACTATCAGAGTTCAAAGAATTCATTGATTTAACAAAAGCCTGAGTATGACCGAAGAAGATTGTGAAGATTTACGGATTTTCCTAAAGGAGGAACATTATTAATAAAAGAATCGATATGTTGAATGATTAATGGTTATTCTAGGTTGCAAAGATGAAACTTGAGGTTATCCGGTAAGAGCGCAACTATGATCGAATTGTTAAAGTATTATACGTGCTGGTACGACACTAAAGACACAAGACTTAATAAGTGGAAATTTATCATAGTGCTTAATTTATGCAGGCATTTCAGCGGACTTTCTGAAGTTATTAAATGAATCGAATGGGATCTATCGATCGAACAAGCTCAAAAGATGTATATAATTGAAAGGTGGAGGGTGACCAATGGGATCATTCTCCAATACTAAGACGTATATTCTTTTTGATTCCTGGATATGTGTGAACTTCTTTCATTAATAAATTCTTTATGGTGATAAGAAAAAGGAGAATATTGTATTCCTTTCAAATTTAATTTTTCCCCCTCAAGTTTTGCTTTTTGATTGGGACAAACAGTGTTATGGTGAGACACTTTGTCGGGATGACGAAGAGTCGGGTGGGACGCCACCTAATCATGTGATGTATGTCATATGGTATGAAAGACTGGTCATCTTAAGTACCAATGTGGTTGTCTCATTCATGTTCAAATCATTACTTCTTCTTTCTTTTCAATCCTAAGTTTATTAAATTATGGACCCTTCTAATTGTTTTGGTGCACTGTTGTTCTGTATAAAAGTTTTCCAAACAAAAATTAACCTATCATGAATCAAGCGGGCAAAGTTCTAGCTACCTCCCACGCATGGAAAGAAAACCAGGGCATATGGCGAGGATTGTAAATCATCAGCCCCAGTCAGGGATGCGCTAAGAATCAAGGGAATCTACTCCGATAAGGAATACGTCTCCAAGGACGAGAGTTTATGATATGTCTGTGAAATATGTTATTCAGAATACAGAAGTGACGACATGAATAATTATGGTGAATATCTTGTGTGTCAAAGTATTGGTAGATGTGGGAGTAACTTGATCTCTTATTTCTCAAGGTTTTGTTGATAAGATGAATTGCCCAATTGAATTGTTAAATGAGATCATGACCATACAGCTAGCAAATCAAGAACGTGTAATTGTTAAATAAGTGAGTACCAATGGTGGAATTGAGATTTCTGGCGATAAGTTCGTGAGGATTTGATATCATTTAAGATAAGAGAATTTGACATTATTCTAGGAAATGGACTAACTATTTAAGCGTGATGCTCAGATAGACCGTCGTGATAAGAAGATAATTTTGAAGACACCGGATAAGAAAGTGGTGACGTTTAGAGGTCAAAGGCAAGTAAAGAAGTTTTTAACAATGATTCAACTAAAAGGTTACGGTGGGAAAAGATGTGAGCATTTTGTTGATTATGTGATAAATAGAAGTCAGGAGCCAACAAAACTTGAAGATTTCCTAGTAATCAATGAGTTTCTAGACGTGTTTCCAGGCGAGTTACCAGAACCTCTTCCAAATAGGGAAATTAAGTTCGTGATCAACTTAGCACCTGAAATGAAGCCAATGTCCAAGGCCCCACACAGAATGGCGCCAGTTAAAATGAAGGAGCTAGCTAAGCAATTGCAAGAGATTTTAGAATAAGGAGCAATTAGACCTAGTGTACCCCATGAGGTGCACCAGTATTATTTATTACTAAGAAAGATGGAAGCAGGAGTTTATGTGTCGACTAGAGAAAGCTTAACAAGTTTGTTATCAAGGACAAGTATCTGTTACCTCGAATTAAGAATTTGTTTGATCAGCTGAAAGAAGTAAATAACTTTTTGAGATGGATTTAAGATTTGGTATCATCAATTATAGATTGAACCCGAGAATGTGCTAAAGGCAGCTTTCAGAACTAATTAAGGTTATTATGAAATTTTAGTAGTGTCATTTGCATTGACTAATATACCAACAATATTTAAACTTGATGGACAGAACTTTTAAGGAGTATCTGGATAAGTTGTAGTTGTGTTTACAGATGATATTGTGGTTTACTCAAAGTTAACGGAGGACCATGCAAGGTATTTAATGATAATTTGGGGAGTCTGAGAAGAAAGAAGTTGTATGTAAAGTTTTCAAAGTGAGAGTGTTGATGGTAGGAAGTTAATTCTTAGCATAAATAGTCAGTGAGGAAGAAACCAAAGTAGATCCAGAAGGGATTAAAGCTTCTATGAATGGAGAAAGACCAAAAGCACTAATAAAAGTAAGAAGTTTTATTATTGGCCGGTTATTATCGGAAATTTGGTCAAGATTTCTTGAAGATTACGACACCTTTGACGAAGCTTACTAGGAAAAGCGAGAAGTTTATATGAAATGGAGAAGTGTGAAGAAAGTTTCGCGGAGTTAAAGAAGAGAATGGTCACGAAACCTGTTTTATCACTTTGAGATGATCAAGTAGATTTTGTAATCTATAGTGATACTTCTCATAAGGGAATAGGATGTGTGTTGATGCAGCATAATAAAATTATTGCATATGCATCTAGACAACCAAAACCTTGTGAACAGAAGTATCCTACCCATAACTTGGGACTAGCAGTAATAATATTCGCTCTGAAGATTTGGAAAACATTATATGTCTGAAGAAAGGTATGAGATTTATACGGACCATAAGAGTTAGAAGTATGTATTCACGAGGAAAAGCAAATGTAGTGGCAATGCGATAAATAAAAAGGGGAAAGTAAATGTAGTGACTGCACCAAAATAATTATCCATGGAATTTCAGAAGTTGGAATTGGAAGTTAGAATTTATAATTCAAAGGAAGCAAGGATGAATAGCATGACCTTTCAGTCAGAGTTGTTAAGAGAAGATAAAGAGATGTCAAGAAGAGATAATGGATCAGGATGTTAACAGTTAGTAAGAGGAAATTTATGCACTCAAAAGAATGATCACGGTATTCTCAGATTTTCTTCCAGAACTGGGATGCTACAAGTGACAGAATTAAGGAATGAGATCCTAAAGGGAACTCACAATCTTAAGTATTTAATCTATTCAAGAAATGCCAAGATATGCAGAAATTTAAAGAAGAATATTGATAGCCAGATATTAAAAGGAAAATTTAAAATGGATTAGGAAGTGTTAGGCATATCAAAGAAGTAAGGCAAAGTGTTAGAGGCCTAGTGGATTATTGCAACCATTAGAGATGCAGAATGAAAATAAGAGCATATTGCTCTGGATTTTATAGTCAGATTACCAAAAATGAAAGCAAACCACGATGCCAATTGGGTTATGATGAACAAGTTGGCTAAGTCAACTCATTTTCTACCTATTAAAGGAAGATTTTCATTGAACAAGTGGGTTTACATGTAAATGAAGGAAATAGTAATTCGTCATGGAGATCCTGTAGTCTATGGTATTCGACCAAGATTCGAGATTTAATTCAAGGTTCTGGAAAAGTTTTCGAGAATGTGTAAGAAGCTAAGTTGAATATAAGTACAGCTTATCATCCACCGACTGAAGGCCGAAGTGAAAGAGTGATTCAAATAATTGAAGATAAGTTATGTCTTTGTGCTATTATTTTTAGAAGAAATTGAGATGAAGTTGGGAAACGTGAAATACTTGGACCAGAGTTGGTACAACAGATAAAGGAAGTTGTCGAGATAATTTAGAAAATGGTTAAGTGCAGCACATGATCGTCAAAGGAAATATGTAGATCAACCTAGAAAAAAATGCGGAGCTTGAAGTAAAAGATTTAATATAGTTAAAAGTGTCACCGAGAAAAGGAATCATCCACGATCGAAAAGAAAGAAAAGCTGAGTCCTAGATACGTTGGACCTTTTGAAATTTTGAAATGTGTCGATAAGATAGGATATGAGTTAGCGTTACTCCTGGATATGCAACGTATTCATATTTTTTTCATGTGGCAATGTTTAAAAAGGTATAATCCAGAATTCCAGGCATGCGATAGAACATGAGCCGATAGAACTTCAGGTAGAGTTGTCCTATGTTGAGAATCCAATAGGGAATCATAGAAAGAGAAAGAAAGTATTAAGGAAGAAAGTTATAAAGTTAGTAAGAGTATTGTGGAGAAACCCAAGGGTTGAAAAGTCAACCTGGGATTTAAAAAGCGTTATGCGTAAAATGATACCCTAAGTTATTGCTTAAGCGATTCTGAGGACATAATCTTTTTAAGGGGGGGAGGATGTAATATCCGAGATATATCAAGTAATTATTTTTATCAATATATAAATATTTTGTGATTATTATATGAATTTTTGGTGAATTATCTGTTAAGTGGTATCTATGTTTGGATGTGTGAATATGATAAAATTTGAGTATTTTATTTTTTATATGTCCAAAATAAAGTATAGATAATTGTGATATTTTTCTATCAATTTTTATGATTGTTATATGATTTTATAAATTTATAAATGATTTATGGATTTGATAAAGTATTTTTTTTCGAGTATTTATAAACTATTTTGTATAATTGGGAACCAACCGACTTCAACCATTTTTATGTTTTTACAACCCGAAACTCTTGCGAGAACTCCTTCCTAACCTAATTGCAATATTCCGAGCATTTTCCATGTTTTGACTTTTTCGATCCGGCGTACGGTTTTTCCCGTGCGGGTCCCGGCGTGATATTTTTGATAAAAAATTTGTTTCGGTAAATCGATAAAACTCGTATTTTCGATAAACGAGATCTTTTTATTAAACTATTATAATTATCATTTCGTAGTACGTGTAACCAAAGCGCTGAGACCAATGACCGCAGTACAAAATGTACAAATTTAAAACCGGTATCGTTTTGGATCTGTTTTCTCAAATAAACATATTATTTTATATCCGGAATGATCCAACGGGGTCCTCATTTCTCGTAAATATAAATATTTGAATTTCTATTTTATTTCTCATAATTATCCACAAATATTCATAAAAATCAGATAATTACAAAGTAAGATAAGGGTGATTTGAATAGATTGATTTGTTCTTAATCTTCGACAGCGATATCTAGTGATCGGAAGATCCGTTGTTGACGTTCTTGTAACCTGATTCGAAGCTTGTTCCATGCTCTACAATCTCATACCCATATCATCGAATAAGGTAGGTGTTTTGGAAAAAAACGATTTTTCATCATTATTCATGAATTTGGATTTCTGGGTTGTGTTGATTTTTGATTGTATATGATGGTATAACAAGCTTTATCATGCTCATTAGAGTTGATTTGAGTATAAAATCGTATTATTTGGTTCCCGAACGATCTAAGTCGAGTTTTGGTTTTACTTTGTTTTTATTTTTGATTTCTCTGAATCAATCATGTCATAGTTATTGATTTTGACTGTGTGGTTGAGTTTGTATGAATCCCAGCTTTAATTTCGTATATTAAGCACCGAATTTCATCAAGTATTATGTGAAATCGAAGTTTTCGAATTATTCATCGGAAATTCATGAGTTGTGATCGGAGATTGCAGTTTTGAAATGGTTTTGGCGATGTTATGGCCTGAATCGTGTTTCTGGATTGTTTGGATATCAAAAACGCAGAAGAAATCACTGCTAATCGAAGTTCGTTCGGGCTGCTAGGGTCTTGCCGGAGTTTCCAAGGTAGCCGGAATGCTCGCCGGTTTCTGGGTTTTCCAGAATTCCGGCGGGTTGTTCTTGGCAACTCGGATTCTCCTGGCAACCCGAAACCCGACCCGTTTCTCTGAATATCCAACCCGGTTTCAATCCATTTCATTTGTATTTTAATCTATAAAAACTGTTTGTGGAATTTTCTAATTAAAAATAATTCGAAAATCCATTATTTAATTTCTAAAATTCATTATTTTATTTAAAATTTTAAAAATAAATCTGAATTATTTAATTAATTAATTTAGTTAATAATTAATTATTTAATTAGTAAATTAATTTAAATATTAATTGATTAATTGATTTAATTAATTATTAATTAATTTTAATCAATTATTTAATTGGATTTAATTATTCTTTTGATCTAAAAATTCCAAAAAAATAGTTTCGAGGTTTAAAATATTATTTTAAATTGTTTTCAAGGCTCGATAATTATTATAAAATTATTTTGAAGCCAGATTCGGCCAATCAAATACTGTGTATTGTTTTAAAATGATTCAACGACCCGTTTTAATTCCGAAAAATAGTTTAAAAAAATTCGTATTAAATCTACCGAAAAATCATTTTAACATCAAATCTTCTCTGTAAAAGTATTTTCATCAAATATCTTATGTGCTATGTGTTATATGTGATCTTATTGATGTGTTATATGGCTATGTGTTTGTTGTTTGACTATTTTAGTAATAACTTTCAATCCGTAAATCAGAATTGGGTGAAACGAAGGGTAGATGAAACCTTATGACGTCTATGTGACGACTAGAATAATGTGAGATGAATATTGATAGATACTTATGATGCGTATCAGAGTAAGAAAGACGTAGAAAAAAGGAAAGCAGGTGATCAGAAAATGGAATCGATGCGTAGAAAATAAAGCAAGTGATCAGTGAATAGAAGCGAGGCATGGAAAAAGTAGACAAGTAGCTGTTGAATAGAATCATTAGAGAAGTACAAGTGAAGTTGGAATCATTTGTGATAATGCAAGTACTTTTGAACCTTTTTCGAGATATATTGCAAATATTTCTAATCTCTCTGGTGACATATTGCTAGTATTCAAAATAGTTATGCTTATATTGTAAGTACTTTGAATCATTCAGCCTTGAACCCTGATCACATCAATTGATCTTTGAGCTGTAAGCCTTATTCTTTGTAAACCATCCATTGTTGATCTACCAGATACTAAACCACACAAATACGATACTACTCCACAAATACATATCCACTATACACCAAACACTGGCACAAAATTGCTTGAACATACAGAAACTTTTATACTCTTTCATACCTTATAATACCAAAGGACTAAACCTTGTGAAATCATTGTTCATCTAATACCTGAGTCTCCTACAGGCTGGAAGCCACTCCTCATACATACTTTGATATACCCTGGAGATACCCATGAATTGCATTACGCTTTTATACAAATGTTTTATCCCTTTTGATTATGATCCTGTTTTATTGAATTATATTGTTTATCATATTGAACTGTTTTAGAATTGGATAGTTTTATTTATGTTGACCAGATTCGTGGTCAGACCAGATTCGTGGCCGAATTAGGCCAATGTGTGCCTTGGATCTAGCTTATAGAGCAGAGTCGTATGCCTTGCTCGGGGTTAATGCGTGATTGATCAACAGCCTAACCTTGGTTTTAAAACTTCAAATGAATATCCAATTCTAATGATTGTTTAACAAAAAACTTGATTCCTCCAAATCATCTCGTTTGATCATTGTTTAACCTCGGTTATTGTTATTATGACTTGCTGAGCTAGTTAGCTCACTCTTGCGAATCTGTTTATGTATTCTATAGTTGAAAAGGAAATGATTGATAACAAGGTTTCCCAGTCCAATGTGTGCGCTAGGATTCCAGGATGAGTTGAACTGAGCCGGCAGAAGCTTTATAATATAATTGTAAGGTATAATATAGAACTGACAAATTGATTGACAAGATGACGGGTTTCAAACAAGAATAAAATTATGAATTTTTCGGGATTCTCTGTGGCACCAAATTATAATTATATATACATGTTATGTGTGTTAGTGTATACTGAAAATATTTATTTGAAGTATGTACATTTATTTCTGGCCAGTTTATTTGAGAATCATTTGAATGTTTACATGTTGTCTAATATTATATATTGTGAACAATCTAGTATCAAATGGGATACAGAATATTAGATTGTTAAATACAGTTATATAATATAATAAGGTTCACAGCACAGGTGGTGTTGGACAATACACTGGTATGGCTGTAGTATTATTTAGATTAGTTTATATTGACTAATAAATAATACTAGTGTTATTTCTAGTGAACTAACAATGAGATTTACAGAAGGGGGTTGAATGTAAATCTCAAAACTTTTTCAAGTTTTAAGCAGTTTATAAAGACTGTGTGTTCAAGATGAACAAGTGTGTGAATTGCTTTAAGCTGATACAGACAGATATATATTCAAACACAAATGTAAAGAACACAATAAACCTTTAAAAACTTTTCTGGTGGATTTGTTGTTCCACCAGAGATGGTATTTCAGAAATTCTGTGATCTAAGAATTTGATCACAGCTGCATCCTAGTACAAACTAGATAATTTTTCTCTCAAGATTTTTCTAAACAGCTCTGGAAAAATTCTTATCTAATTACTAGCTACTACTTGGTTTATATATTACCAAGTTTACAAGTGAAGACAATGATATAATAAAATAATAAAGTAAGATCTCCACTTGTTTCTTCTCCAGTTCACTCCAGTACTTTGTTGACTTAATGTCTCTTTATACTAGAGTAGAACGGCTGCTTTTTCTGATGTTCCTGAAATTAGGCTTCCACATTTCAGTTATCTCTGTTCACCCACGTGCCTCTGTTTGTAGGTATAACTACCACTTATCAACGGTTAATCAGAACATCCGTTGAAGCTCTCATCCGTTGATACACTCATCCGTTGAAGGATGTTATCCGTTGAAGCTTTCATCCATTGATGCTCTCATCCGTTGAAGGATGTTATCCGTTGAAGCTTTAGAGACATCCGTTGAAGCTTAGCTTCTCATCCGTTGAAGGTCTTTAAGTCATCCGTTGATACCACTTCATTTATACAAAATTACAAGGCATGAAATATTTACAATTGGCCTTCCTATCTGCATATCTTCTAGTAGTCAACATGACTCATAGTTTCTCTCAACTTCTAAGAATTACATCTTAAATACAGAGACTGAAATATGCTACAACACTAGACTTATTTCTAAGTAAAGCTACCCCATCAACGGATAGCCAAAGTGGTCTTATCCGTTGAGGCTACAGACACTGAATTTCTACTTAAGTGTTTTGTTAAACATATCATCAAACTAATGCACATATATTCCTAACAATCTCCCCCTATTTATGTCTATAAGAATTGTAGGCATAAATTCAGGGTTAACTTGATGATAACAAAACACTTAACAGATATATGAAATGAAACTAAGCAGAAATTCAAAAGTGCTGCAAAAGTGTATGTACTAGGAGGTAATTGAAGATTTACAGTATTTCCAAGGGTGCTCCTCTAGCCTGAGCAAATCATTATTTTCTTCTTTGTTCCCTGGTTTTCTTTCCTAGCCCTTTATCATTTTCCTCAATTTGGAGTTGGAGTTTTCTGAAGAATTCAGCTTCATCTTCAACACTGATATCCAACTTAGATTGCATTTCCTTGAGAGTTTCATTGCTGGCAATCTTGAGTTGGTCTTCAAGTCTGAAAAATCTTCTGACTCCTTTGTCATCTCTAAATTCCATCAACCAATGAGGTGATTTGTGAATTTTAGTTCCCCTTTCTTGAATGAGTAAGGTTCTGGGCAAAGCATTGGGTTCCCTCCAAGTCTTCCTTATGTTGGCAATCTTGTTGAGAATTTCAGTCTTGGCAGTTCTGGTAAAGCCAGAATCCTTCTGTATGGCTGAAAAGACTCTGACCAAGGTAGAGTAGCCTTCATTTAGAATCCTGTAGAGAGGCCATGTTCTTTCCCCAGCTCCCTTGTATCTGAACACCAATCTCTCTGGTAGCTGTCTGTAGGCAGCTATTCCCCTTACTTCCTCTAGCTCATCCAGATAGAGATTAATGTCTGAAGTTTCTTTTATGTCACAGATGTGAACATAATCATCTTTAGAAATGGGTGGCTTAGGGTTAGGTTGTTGTTTTTGAGTGAATTTCTTAGAGGTTATGGGAGGTGTAGATTTGGGTTTTCTTTTCTGTTTCTTTGGTAGTGGAAGAGTGGTTAGAAAGGTAGGCAATTTGATGGTGTCCCAATCAATAGGTTCCTCTTTTGGAATGATTGGTTCACCATGGATGTTTATAGTGGGATTAGCAACAAAAGGTTCAGGTATGGAAGGTAGTGGTTTAGATATAGATTTGGTTACTTCAGTATTGTCTTCACTCCTTCTATGTGCCTTGGCCTTTCTTCTGTTTCCCTTCTGCCATTCCTCTCTTTCTTCCATACTCTCACCAAATATACTCCCAAAAACCTCATCTAGGTCTGCAATCTTGTCTTCACCCCTGACTTTAATTCCTTTTTCTTCTTCAACTTGACTTGACTTTAGCTGTTGTTCAAGCTTTGCTTGTGCTCTTTTGTCAGCCATTAGTTGCTTGACTTCTTCCTTCTTGGCTATTGAGAATTTGGGATGTCCTTGCATCACACATATGCTCTTTCCCTCTCTAGAGATAATAGCCCTATTTCTCCTTACAGCCTCATCCATGGTCTCTTTGAGATAAGCAATACTCCTACCTAAAAGCTTGTTCTCATCAGCTTTTGGAGGAGGAAAGTCCACTTCTTTTAAAGGATTCTTTGCAGAGTCCTTATTGGATCTTTTATTGGGCTTGAGGATTATAGCTTGTAGTTCTTTGGAAGAAGCTTCTCCATCCTTATGTCTCCCTACTGGCTTGAGCTCCATGTTGATTGGTTCAATCTTTGTGCTATATTTCACAGATCTTGATTTATTTTGTGTAGAGCCAAATAACTGTTGCACCCTTTCATCAATTCTCCTCCTTTGCTCTTGTACTTGAATTTCAGCTGCTGCCAGTTGGATTAAATCAATTCCATCAGGCTTTCCTTTGATTTGAATGATTGGAGAAGTAGTGATGGCAGGAACTAGCACTTTAGATATTTTGATTTTTGTAGATGGCTCTCCTTCCCCTTCCCTTTTACTCTCCCCCTTTTTGTGATCATCAAGGAGAGGGGTCAAGCCTTGTGCTTTTGCCAGCTGCATTAGGAGACTGGTTTGAGATTGTTGGTTGTGGAGAATGGTGGCCACAGAATCTTCAATAACTTGAACTCTGTCTTCCAACTTGGCCAGCCTTTTCTCAGTAACTGATTCCTTTTTCAATCTCGAAACCAAGTCCTGCAATGTACCATAGGGCATGACTGAATCCAATTTTTCAGAACTGTAGGATTTCAAGTCAGCAATATCCTTCCTGAGATCATCCATACTCAGATTCTGCTTTACTTGCTGCAACTTCATGAGATGCAGTGAGTCCAGGTGAGCTTGAAGGATAGCCTTGATACTTGCATGTGAAGTGTTCTGAATGGCCTGTTGAATAGTGTTGATTTGTTTGACTAAGGAGACATTGAATTCCCCTGATCTATACTCCTTTGTCAAAGCCCATTCAGGTAGATTTGGAATTGAACTTGGGCCTTCATCTCCCCCTAAGTTCATGCTTCCATCAAAAGAAACAGAGTCATCATCATCAGAATTTACTCCAAATTCCTCAGATGGCTCACCAGCTGTAGAAGGCATCTTGTTAATAGAAGCTTTATCCCTTTGAAGAGATTCTGTTGTGTGTACTAGATGTAGTGTCTTTTCTGCCTCCTTATTGCCCTGAGCAGCCAACATTTGATAGGCTGACACAGGATGAGTAAAAGTGTCAGCATCCAAGGAAATGTTATCAATTACAGCTTTGTAATGTTGCTGAAATTGTCTTCCCTTTTCAGCATCATCCACAATCATTGACTCAATAGCAATGGCTGGTTCCACCCTTATATCTACTGTACCTGCCTTTCTCTCTTTTTCTCTATTTTCTTGCATCAGGGGCTCCCCCTGGCTCACACAACTCACTCCCTCACCTTCACCTACTAAGGTGGTACTCCTCTCACTTACTTTTGCCATGCTGGAAGAAATAGCATGCATTTTTGAGCTCTCAATCTCTCCTTTTGCCTGGGAGCAACCCAGCCTCTCACTCAAATTTTCACTCCCTTCCCTCAATCCTAAGAGTGATTGCACAGTATTCATGTCTTCTACACTTGGAATTGATTCAGTTATGTGTGTAGAGACTATCAACGGATGTGGAATATCCGTTGAAGGTGAAACTGATGTTATCAACGGATAATTGCTGTTAAGCTTATCCGTTGAAGAGCAACCACTTGTCAACGGATGAGTGATATCCGTTGAAGAAGGAAAAGAAGTTGAAATTGAAAGTGATATAACTGTTGAATCTGTGTAGATTGATTTGAGATGTGGTGACACAGATCCTTCAATTATATCTGAAAGAATTTGCGGGTGATCCAACAAATCATCTAAGAGATGATGATCACCTGTATTTGAGTGGGGCTCCTCCCTGAGTTGTAAAGAGGGAGAATCAGGAATTGATGGGAATAACATATCCACATCCAGAGATGGTGATGAAGTGTTTGGTGATTGATGTGTTATTATTGTGAGAGAATGGGGCTGTGACTCCACATTTATTGGAGCCACATCAAACTGAGTTTGAGAAGGCATAGATACAGATGGATGTATCTGTGCAGTGTGTGCACTCTGTGTAGAAGATTGGGTTCTAGCCTTCTTTCTTCTAATAAAAGCTTTTGTTGGTGAGTGTTTGGCTTCAGTGTCCCTCCCTCGTTTGTTCTGTGTTCCTGGTTGGGAACTATTTTCAATAGTAACATCCTTTTGGGAGGATGCAACTAGGGATGTGCTAGATACCTTTTCAACCACCACAGCTTTTTGAGAAACTGTGGCTTGGCTAGCTTGGGTACCACTCACCTCTTCCACCTTATCCTGGGGGGCTTTTTGATGTTCACCCCTCCCCTCACCACTCACTCCCTGTTCACTCCCTTCAGGGTTTTTGGTTGGTGTTACAACTGTTGTCTTTTGAGAAACAACAGAGGTGGTTTTCTTTGTCTTTGATTTTGAAAGTTTAGTTTTGGTGACCTTGGTAGAAATCTGTTGGGACATTGTCACAGATTTCATGGCCACACTAGAAGATAAAGAAATAGAGGGGTTGGAAGAAGTAGGAGTTGTAGAAGCAATTACCTCACCTACCTGAGGTGCATTCATGATTGGTAAATATACCAATGGCACACTGCTGTTGAGATCCATTCTCAATAAATCTGCAAGAACTCTTTTCTCTTGTGCCCAGCACTTGAGTTTATTATTCTCATTGATTATGACCAAACCTTCAGCAACATGGTTAGCCAATAACATAAAGAATCTAGCATAATAGATGTTATTAGGTCTATTGGCTTTGTTACCTAATCTAGTACCCAATTCTAGCATCACATAGTTGCTAAAGTTAAAATACCTATCAGAAACAAGCATATAGAGCATATTAACAAGAGATGAAGTTATGGCATCAAAATTACTAATTTTCCCAGAGAAAACCTTTATAAAGGCATCCCCAAGAAAACTCCATTCTTTCCTAAGGCCTTTTCTTCTAATACTCCCTAAACTAGCAGAGTTAAGAGAATAACCTATGGAATCTAACATGCTGGATACATCATTATCAGTGTGTGGTGTCATGGCATTGTTCTCAGGTAATCTAAAACATGCTTGTAAATCATCACAGTTAATACAGTGATTTTTACCTTTGAGAGTGAAGGATATAGTCATATCTATGGAGTTGAACTCAGCAGTTGTCCAAATCTCCTCAACTACTTCACAGTAAATCGTTGGGGCTTCCAGCATTGCATAGCTAAGTTTACAGTTTTTGATGAAGTCCATCATTTTGTGATAGTCTGAATGGGCTTCATTCTTTTCTACCAAAGCTATGAAATTGTTCTTCTCATAGATGAACCCAGATTGAGACATAATTTTCACGACTGGTGCCATTGTTGTGAGTAGAAATTGCAGAGAATAACTTGAAGGTTTTGCAGAGAGAAAATGGTAAATGCTTGAAATTTTAAGAAAGCGTAAAGTAAAAATGAAAAATCAGAAGGGCTTATATGCTTTCAAAAAAAAATTAGTAAAAGATTAATCAATAAGTATATGTTAGTGAATTTCAGCCGTTAATAATAAACTGTAAGTATTCTAACAACTACCTTTAAAACCAATACATACAGATGTATGTATGAGTATCAACGGTTAAGAAATTAGAATCAACGGCTGTGAAACACCCGAATCGACTGATGTGTCATGTCAACGGATAAGGCAAATTGTCATCCGTTGAAAGGTACTTCAGTTTTATCCGTTGACGGATAAAAATTCCAGAAATGTATTTGTCTTTCAACGGATAGTGATCATCCGTTGACAGAACAACTTTGACTTTCAACGGATAGGGAACATCCGTTGATGGAATAATCTGTGTTAGAAGTCAAATTTGTTCTAGTGGCTAATACATTTCAGGCTTCAAAACAAATTGCAATAAAGACATGAATTTTAAGAGTAATTAAGCATACCTAGCTCACTTACCAATCTTGTGAATGTTGATTCATCAAGTGGCTTGGTAAATATGTCAGCAATTTGTTGTTCACTTGGAACAAAATGTAGTTCCACTGTACCATTCATGACATGCTCCCTAATGAAGTGGTACTTGATATCAATGTGCTTGGTTCTTGAGTGCTGTACAGGATTCTCTGTTATGGCTATGGCACTTGTGTTGTCACAAAAGATAGGAATTTTATCAACATGAAATCCATAGTCAAGGAGTTGATTTCTCATCCATAACACTTGAGAGCAGCAACTTCCAGCAGCAATATATTCAGCCTCAGCTGTAGAAGTAGAGACTGAATTTTGCTTTTTGCTAAACCATGATACAAGCTTGTTTCCCAGGAATTGGCAGGAGCCTGTTGTACTTTTTCTGTCTATTTTGCAACCTGCATAGTCTGCATCTGAATAACCAATTAGATCAAAGCCAGATTCTCTAGGATACCAAATACCTAAATTTTGTGTACCCTTGAGATATCTGAAAATCCTTTTGATAGCTATTAAGTGAGACTCCCTAGGATCAGCTTGAAATCTAGCACACAGACATGTAGCAAACATTATATCTGGTCTACTAGCAGTTAAATATAAAAGTGAACCAACCATGCCTCTATAACTTGTAATGTCCACAGACCTTTCAGTCTTATTTAATTCAAGTTTGGTGGCAGTGGCCATGGGAGTTTTTGCAGATGAACATTCCATTAAGTCAAACTTCTTTAAAAGATCATGAATATATTTAGTTTGACTAATGAAAATTCCATTACTAACTTGTTTAACTTGTAAACCAAGAAAATAGGTTAGTTCTCCCATAAGGCTCATTTCATAATTACTTTGCATTAGCTTAGCAAACTTTTTACAAAGTTTATCATCTTTAGAACCAAATATTATGTCATCTACATAAATTTGAACAAGTATACTAGAGCCATTAACATTTCTAAAGAAGAGAGTCTTATCAACAGTACCTCTAGTGAAGTGATTCTCCAAAAGAAATTTTGATAAGGTTTCATACCAGGCTCTAGGTGCTTGCTTCAGTCCATAGAGTGCTTTCAACAGATAATACACATAGTCTGGAAAATTTGGATCTTCAAATCCTGGAGGTTGACTTACATAGACTTCTTCCTCTAATTTCCCATTTAGAAATGCACTCTTGACATCCATTTGATAGACTTTGAAATTGGCATGGGCTGCATAGGCTAGAAAAATTCTGATGGCTTCAAGTCTTGCAACAGGAGCATATGTCTCATCAAAATCTATTCCCTCTTGCTGAGAATAGCCTTTAGCAACCAATCTGGCTTTATTCCTTATGATAATGCCATTTTCATCCATCTTGTTTCTGAATACCCATTTTGTGTCAATAGGACTCTTGTTCTTTGGTTTGGGTACCAGCTTCCAAACTTGGTTTCTCTCAAATTGGTTTAGCTCTTCCTGCATAGCTAATATCCAATCTGGATCCAATAAGGCTTCTTCCACTTTCTTAGGTTCCTCCTGAGATAGAAAACTACTATACAGACATTCATCTTGAGTAGCTCTTCTTGTTTGCACTTTAGATGATGCATCACCAATGATCAGTTCAAAGGGATGATTCTTGGTCCATTTCCTTTAAAGTGGAAGATGAGCTCTAGATGAGGTGGCCTCAGTATTGTCATGATGTGAGACAGAGTGTTGACTAGTTGAAACTCCCCCTGAGTTGTTGGTCCTTTGCAGGGTACTTGGAGTTCTATCAACTGATGATGTAAATCGATTATCCGTTGATGAGATATGATCAACGGATGCTTCATTTTGTACTTCAACGGATGATGCACTATATCTTTCAACGGATACTGCATTGCCTCTATCAATGGATGCAGTATTTTGTGCATTATCCAAGGGCATGTTTTGAATCCCTTTTGAAGTGTCATCTCCATCAATCTCCTCTTCACTATCATCACAATATATCTCAATGTTGTCAAATTTGAGTCTCTCAACTTGTCCCTCATCTGTTAGTCCATCAATCTTTTTGTCATCAAACACAACATGCACAGATTCCATAACATTGTTGGTTCTTCGATTGTAGACCCTATAAGATTTTCCAGCTGAATAACCAACAAATATCCCTTCATCAGCCTTTGCATCAAACTTCCCTTTATGGTCAGATTGATTCCTTAGTATAAAGCATTTACATCCAAAGACATGAAGAAAGTTTAGAGTTGGTTTCCTTCTCTTGAACAACTGATAAGGAGTCATGCCTTTAGCTTGATTGATCAAAGAGATATTTTGAGTGAAACAGGCACAATTAACAGCTTCAGCCCAGAAATATGTTGGTAACTTTGATTCTTCAAGCATTGTTCTGGCAGCCTCAATTAAAGATCTGTTCTTTCTTTCAACTACCCCATTTTGCTGAGGTGTTCTTGGAGCTGAGAACTCATGCATGATTCCATTTTCTTCACAGAACAGCCTCATTGATAAATTCTTGAACTCAGTTCCATTGTCACTCCTGATATTCCTAACCTTCAAGTCAGGATGATTATTGATTTGCCTGATGTGATTGATAATGATTTCACTTGCTTCATCCTTTGATCCAAGAAAATAGACCCATGAAAACTTTGAGAAATCATCTACAATCACTAAGCAATATCTTTTTCTTGCAATTGACAATACATTGACTGGTCCAAACAAATCCATATGTAGCAGCTGTAATGGTTCATCAATCGTTGTTTCAAGCTTCTTCTTGAATGATGCTTTCCTTTGTTTGCCTTTCTGACAAGCATCACACAGACCATCCCTTGAGAATTCAACAAGAGGAATTCCTCTTACTAAGTCCTTTTTGACTAGATCATTCATTGTCTTGAAATTCAAATGGGATAGCTTCTTGTGCCATAACCAACTTTCAACTGTACTTGCCTTGCTGAAGAGACAAGTAATAGATTCTGCATCTGTAGAGTTGAAGTCAGCTATGTACACATTTCCTTTTCTAACTCCAGTTAGAACCACTTTGTTGTCTTTCTTACTAGTGACAACACAGGCTTCAGAATTGAAGGAAACTGTATTCCCTTTATCACATAGTTGACTGATGCTCAGTAAGTTATGTTTGAGACCATCAACTAATGCAACTTCATCAATGATGACATTCCTTGTTGAAATCAAGCCATATCCCATAGTAAACCCTTTGCTGTCATCTCCAAAGGTTATGCTAGGGCCAGCTCTTTCCTTAAACTCTGTGAGCAGGGAGAAATCTCCTGTCATGTGTCTTGAACAGCCACTGTCCAAGTACCATAGATTTCTTCTATTTCCCTGCACACCACAAAATCAATCAATTTGATTTTGGTACCCAAGTTTCCTTGGGTCCATTCTTGTTAGCCTTTCTCCTAGACTTCATTCCTCCTGCATCTCTAGACTTAGGTAACTTTGAGTCAACCTTGGTCTTGGATGTAGTTGGTTGAGGTGTAGGGTTAGTCACAGAATCATTTAGCACATTTGGAATATGATAAGGCATGGATTGTGCATACATGTTAGTTCCACATAGGCATATTGTATGGCATTTGAGGCATACTAAATGCAGCAAGATAAGGATTGTTAAAATATGGCATGTTTGCAAAATGTGCATAAGGATTCTGTTGAGACATAGTAGGCATAGCATGTAGAGGTGATGCAGACATGTTAGGCATGGAAGAGGGTACAGTTATGGGGGTTTTCTTAATAGATTTGCAATTAGCAGATAGATGATTAACACTACTACAATGCACACAGCTTTTTCTAGGAGCATACCTATCAGGTGTGTAATTGTTATGTTTGTTAACACCTACCTTCCCATTTCTGTTAGATTTTCTTTTAGTTTCCTTTTTATCCTCAACCATCTTGAGCCTATTATTTAACTGTTCTAAGGTCATGTGCCCTATATTCACCTTACTGACATCTTTGGATGTGCTTGCTCCTTCTTTAACAAAGTTCTTGGAAGTTGAACCAAACTTTTTGTTGAGTTTCTTTAGATTTTCACTATTAGAAACATCTGCCTGTCTTAATTGAGGAACCTTCAACGGATGCTCATTTTCTTCCTTCAACGGATAACCTTCATCATCCGTTGATTCCACATCCGTTGACAGCCCATCAATTAATTCCAGTTTCTTTTTGTTTTTATCCCAGGCAGTTTCACAGAATGATTCAATTCCTTGGACCTTGGCAATTTGAGCACTAACATCCCTAGATGTTTTCCAGGCTTTAATCACCTCTTGCTCTCTCTCTAATTGATTAGAAAGTATTTCTACTTTCTTAATAGATTCAGCTAGTTCATTCTCAACAGATATACAATGCAGCTTGGTTTTCTCTAGGTCAATCAACTTATCTTCTAACATAGCATTTCTATTACTTAAAAACAGATTGTTCTCTTTAATCCTACTATTTTCTTTAGCAAGAGATTTAAGAGACACACGCAAATGATACAATTCAGTAGACATGTCATTAAAAGCATCATTGCACTCTTCTTTAGTAAGCTGTGTTACATCAGTAGTGATTACCTGAGTTGTTACCTGATTGCTTGATGAACTAACTTCATTTTCCTCAGAATCAGCCATGAGAGCTAAGTTGACATACTCCACATCTTCATTCTCTTCCTCTCCATCAGCTGCCCAATCTTTTTCTTGAGTAATGAAAGCCCTTTCCTTTTGCTTGAGCAGATCAAAATATTTCTTCTTGTAATCTACTTGGTCAAATTTGTTCTTTACAGAAGTTGGCTTTCTGCACTCACTTGCAAAGTGTCCACTTATACCACAATTGAAACACTTGAACTTTGATTTGTCCACCATGTTCTTATGAGGTTTAGTGGCTCTAGTGTTTTTCTTAAACTTCATCTTTGCAAATCTCCTGGACAGAAATGCAAGATGCTCATCAACACTATCAGAGTCATCTTGACTGGAGTTGTCTTCATTCTCAGCAACTTGCTCTTTTCCTTTGCTTGATTCCTGATATCTTGTACCATCTTTGGAGTTTGATGTAGATCTCACAGTTTCTTGTCTGCATTCCCTCTCATTTTCAGCTACCAATGCAACTGAACTTCCTTTCTTTCTCCCCTTCTCCAATACCTCATCCTGTTCCAACTCTAGTTCATAAGTCTTCAAGATTCCATATAATCTTTCAAGAGTGAAGTCCTTATAATCCTGAGAGTTTCTTAAGGAGACAGTCATGGGTTTCCATTCCTTTGGCAAGGATCTTAAGAATTTAAGATTTGAATCCTTCACTTGGTACACTCTACCATACAGCTTCAATCCATTCAACAGCTTTTGGAATCTGTTAAATGTGTCATTTAAAGATTCATTTTCTTCAAAATGAAAATACTCATACTGTTGAATGAGAAGCTGCATCTTGTTCTCTTTTACTTGTTCTGTACCTTCACACAGCAGCTGAACTGTGTCCCAAACCTCTTTGGCAGTTGAGCAATTTATCACATTATCAAACATATCCTTGTCAAGACCATTAAACAAAATGTTCATAGCCTTCTTATCCTTGTGGACTTCTTCTGTGTCTTCCATTGTCCATTCTGCTCTAGGTTTTGGAATGGATTGACCAACAGCAATTGTGGCCGTAGCAACTGTGGCTACTTTGTGGGGAATGTGAGGACCATTCTCAATACAGTTTACATAACCTTCATCTTGGGAGAGTAGATGAAGGTGCATTTTCACCTTCCAGTGGTGATAACTGTCTCTGTCAAGAACTGGGATCTTTACTCCAATATCCTTCTTACTCATCTTTGTTAGATTCCAAGATCTTTAAACTCTTTGTTTGTCAAGAGCCTGCTCTGATACCAATTGTTATTTCTAGAGAACTAACAATGAGATTTACAGAAGGGGGGTTGAATGTAAATCTCAAAACTTTTTCAAGTTTTGAGCAGTTTATAAAGACTGTGTGTTCAAGATGAACAAGTGTGTGAATTGCTTTAAGCTGATACAGACAGATATATATTCAAACACAAATGTAAAGAACACAATAGACCTTTAAAAACTTTTCTGGTGGATTTGTTGTTCCACCAGAGATGGTATTTCAGAAATTCTGTGATCTAAGAATTTGATCACAGCTGCATCCTAGTACAAACTAGATAATTTTTCTCTCAAGATTTTTCTAAACAGCTCTGGAAAAATTCTTATCTAATTACTAGCTACTACTTGGTTTATATTACCAAGTTTACAAGTGAAGACAAGGATATATAAAATAATAAAGTAAGATCTCCACTTGTTTCTTCTCCAGTTCACTCCAGTACTTTGTTGACTTAATGTCTCTTTATACTAGAGTAGAACGACTGCTTTTTCTGATGTTCCTGAAATTAGGCTGCCACATTTCAGTTATCTCTGTTCACCCACGTGCCTCTGTTTGTAGGTACAACTACCACTTATCAACGGTTAATCAACAGAACATCCGTTGAAGCTTTCATCCGTTGATGCACTCATCCGTTGAAGGATGTTATCCGTTGAAGCTTTCATCCGTTGATGCACTCATCCGTTGAAGGAGGTTATCCGTTGAAGCTTTAGAGACATCCGTTGAAGCTTAGCTTCTCATCCGTTGAAGGTCTTTAAGTCATCCGTTGATACCACTTCATTTATACAAAATTACAAGGCATGAAATATTTACAATTGGCCTTCCTATCTGCATATCTTCTAGTAGTCAACATGACTCATAGTTTCTCTCAACTTCTAAGAATTACATCTTAAATACAGAGACTGAAATATGCTACAACACTAGACTTATTTCTAAGTAAAGCTACACCATCAACGGATAGCCAAAGTGGTCTTATCCATTGAGGCTACAGACACTGAATTTCTACTTAAGTGTTTTGTTAAACATATCATCAAACTAATGCACATATATTCCTAACATCTTATGCAAGTATTGCTTTCCCTATTCTCAATTCAGAATAGATAAATGTTTTACATATCGCTGAATTAAATGAGTCTGTTTATGCAAGTACTCTTCTGCTATTCTATGTTCAGAATAGCTAAGTGATTTTACTTATTAAATGAATGGATTTATAAATGTTTTGGGTTTTGAGAAAAAAAAAGAGTTGGTTTTGCGAGTATTCCTTCCCAAGTAAATGGGGGAATAAAAGTTTATAAGGGTGTCGAGTATTATGACCCCTGTCAATAAAATGTTTTTAAGATTGGATGGTTGCGTAAGAGGCCGTGGCGGCGGTGCAGTGTGAGCTATGTGTTATACAGGATATAACACCTTGCTAGGCCGATATGTGCCTTGGGTACCCCTTTGTTTAGTTGGATATGCTTCGGCATACCGGTGTTGCTCCAGGGTTGATCACCGGCGGCAACACACCGTCGTTTGAGGATTCCAATCTAAATTATCATATTGTTTTTAATAATCATAGAATAAATGATTTATCAACTGCATCTGTTTTTGGATTAATGGTGAAATGCAGTTTTGGATTCAGTTTCTGCTTGATGTGGATATTTAGGTTGTTGTTAAATATCAAAGGTGGTATTAGTATAGATGATTGATGTTGACTTCAGTATGGGATGTTGTGAGCATCAAAGTTCATATTGATATCTAATTTAATATGACAACAAAATGAGTATTAATATCAAGAGTTCGGTTTTGAATAAAGTTTATGATTCATTCCATAATCATTGTTTCATGTTATTGTTGTTTACGATATTTCCGTAAACACTGTTTTATGAGTTTTATTCTCGTCAAGATTCAAAGTATTGCTGAAGCATTTCACTCGAAAATATCAAAAAGAGTTTTGAATACAGTGAGAAATAATTATCCAATTCTTTAATAAATATTCTGTTTCAGCAATTATGATTTTACAATGATCTGCGATATTGCAGATGTCGGTTTTATATCAAAATAACCATATATATGCTATAATAAACTTGCTGAGCATTTCTTTCGCTCATACTTGTCTGTTTTTAAATTTAACCTCCAGTGAGGATTAGCTTGCGCTATTTAACCGCGTAATTCAAGAAAGCAAAGAAGAAGCTTTTGGAAGGTGGTTGGTCCAGGGTTTGCGAACTAGTGTAAGTTCTATTGTGTAAAGTTTTTTATATTATATTATATTATAGTTTTGTATTTTATAAATGAGCCTAGTATACTTCTTTTCAAAGTTATAGTAGCGGGTTAGTATTGAATTGGAATTTGTTGAATAGAGTTTTAAAAGGAAGTGAAAAATTATTTATGAAATTTGGAATTCTTGTTTCTAGAACTATAACCTTAAAATATCTTGGATTAGTTTGGGGTCGTAAATGATAAATTTCTTCCGCTGGCATTTAATTATTGACTAAACAGGTTAATTTGGATTGAGGTTTCATCGTGATGACCAAATCCTTTGACCCCGGATTTGGGGGTTCTAACAGGCAGCTTAAAAACAGTTGGGCCATCACTATTAGTATCAGTATCTAATGACTCATCTACTAGCTTAACACAAATTGTAGTATTCCTTTCCTTTCTTCCTACATTCTCCTTGATGCTTGTAAATGATGAAACATTTTTCTTCCTTCCTCCACCTTGTCTTAAGTGAAGGTGAACCAGTCTTTGAACCTGATTGTCTCTGAGACACATCAGTCCTAGCTATTGGTTTGAATTTTGCAACTGATTCCTTTTGAGAAGAACCAGATGAGATAGAGTGTCTAGATTTGGTAGTTTTGAGAGAAACACTTGGGTCAGTAATAGGATTGGATGTGTCCTGTTTCAGAGTGTCAGGATTTAAAAAACTGTACTTGTGAGACATTTTGTTAGACAAAAACACCCACAGTTCTCTTGTGTTTTTTATTATGCAATTAAAATTGAACCTTTCATCAAATATCTCCTTGTCATCTGTTACTCCATGAAATTATGTACTTTAACTGTTCTTTATTTATCACAAATAACTAAAGTAAAAATTAGTTATACACATGCACGATCAAGATATTAATATTCAAACATGCATTACAAAATAAAATATGAACAGTCATTAATAAAAGTAAAATAATTTTCATTGATGATACAAGATGATTATAAAAGATTTTAAAAAAAAATCCTAACTCCTAAAAGTTAGAATCTATTCCTTCTTCATCTTCTTGGTTGTTTCCTGTCTCTTCATCACTCTCTGATGAAATATGCGAGACATGAAGGATGTAAGAGAAATAATATTTTCTTGCAGCACCAGAGCATCGAGGCGCGCTGCTCAGCCTCCTCTACTCTTCTTTCTTCTTCAAGAATGGTTTTTATCGTGAAGAATTGCAGTTCTATTTGATCATCCCAAGAGATATTATCAATTACTGACTCAGGATTGTTAGTAGGATGGTAAACCTGATGGTTTACTTGGACCTGAAGTCCGAGAGGGTCGAAGTATAGGCTCCCCCCAATCATATTGTGGACAGGGATGAAAGCTCCATGGTTGCGAGTGTAAAATTGATATTGATTCATGATTTTGATGAGCAAAAAGATTTAGGGTTGAGCAGAAAATGAAGAGTTGTGTTTAGCAAAGAGTGAGTTATTTGTGAGATGTCTTGCGTGATTATATAGAGGAGACGTGAGGAACTAAAAAGACTCTTTGTTAACCGTGTAATAATGAGGACATCATGCATAATATTACATGTATATGTGCAAGTAAAAATCAAACACACTTTATTTTCTATTATTCCCAAGTATAAACGGATACTGATGACAAATTTATAATGATTATTGTATAGTGAATAAATCAAAATTTGCATCAATTAAAATCACGAAAGAAATAATGTTACTGTCCTTTTTTAAGAAAAACCAGGTCTTGTCCATCACAAGTTGAGATAAAATTTGCAATCCAAAATCAATAATTTAATCATGATTTCCCCCCTTAGTATTTATATTGATAGATTTAGTAGCAAAATCAAGAATCTCGTCAGCATTGATCAATCTGTCAGAAATTGACAACTCATTAGTAATTGAACTACTACATTAGTTCCATTCAAAGCTCCCCTTGTAACACTGCTGTCAGTTCCTGATTGAATGGATTTATGTTGCTCCACCTCAACTTGTGCATTATCACAAACTTAACTCAAGATCATCAGGATTTGCCTTCTTTCCTAATTTAAGCTTTTTTTCACAAGTACAACCTTTTCATGAGTGCATTCTTTTCCAACTTTTATCTACTGATGCCTTAGTTACCAAACAAGTTTCAGGACCATCAGTATTTGCATAAATTTTGGCTTCATAAATATTTCCATGTCTGTAAGCTTTGAAAACAATCTTCTTTGTGATCTTATGATCTACTTCACAGTGAGTATCATAGAACACAACATAGAAACCTTTGTCAGTAATTTGACTGAAGCTCAACAGATTGTGCTTCAGTCCATCTACCAGAGCTACGTTTGAGATGATGATATTTCCAATGATTATATTGCCATATCCCGGTGTTTTTCCTACATTGCCATCACCATAGGAAACCATTGGGCCATCATTCTGATAAGTAGATTTTATATCTGTTTCCCAGTAGTAATACAATTGTTTAAGGGGGGTGGGTACAATTGTATAAATGCTTCGAACAAGTATAAAAATATAACAGTTCTTTATATTTCTGATAAAAACTGTTACAAACTCTCTCAAGAAATACTGATGTTCTTGAGAGATTCTAAGTCGTACAATGCTTGAGTTGATCGCTATGTGATGACCTAAACTGTGTTTATATAATACACATCTGCTACAAATCAATCTAAGATATGCATTATCAATTACTAATAGAAAATAATACATATCTTTAACTGAATATACAAATTCCTATCACTCATAACGTAACAGATATCCATCCCTAAAAATAAGGAACATAATCAATCTTTACAACAGACTGCCTTCATATGCTGATTTTCTGCAGATACTGATGATGCATTAAATCCTGATGACACATCAAATACTGATGACATCTAAACACAATCAGATCCTAAGATCCTCCTGATAATTGAGAATCAGCACGTAACAATCTCCCCCAATTTATGCTTAATGTAATGAAGCACAAATTCCATTCTCAATGATGCCAAAACCAATTACAAAATGTACAAGGAATAAATCTTACTTCAGTATCCTAAAATAGCTGACAGTTGTTTTCAGAAAGTTGTTCAACCTTTCTTCCTCCTTGTCTTGAAGGACTTTGACAAACTTTTTCTTCAACTCTCTCTTCCCTTCAGTATCTTCTCCAAGCTGATATATGGCTGATCTTAGTTTAGAAATCAAACTTTTAGTTATTTCATGGTCACCAATCAACATAAAGCTTAAGCTAACATCTTCATGATCAGGACTGAAAGATAACTGAGGATTGTTGAGAAAAACTTTTAGAACTGCAGCTCCCTTTTCCATCTTCATTTCTTGACCAGTATAAGTTCTGTACATAGGAACATAATCACTGTCTTCTCTATATTGACTCTTCTTCTGATACTATCAAGTATCATAGAAGACCAGTTTCTGGTGATATTGTCTTCAACTCTAAGAAGATAGTGAATATATTTCAACTCTATCACAGTCTTCATCAAGAGTTGCTGTAATTTAAAGCTTTTCACTTTACCATCTCTCAAGAAGTACAGATCTCCTCTATGACATCATCAAGATTTATCTTCCTATATACAATCTTTACAACTTCAACCTTCTCAAGATGTGAAGGAGTAACTCTTTCACCAAGATTGTCAGTCAAAATATCAGTGTCCAGTAAATCAGACCTCAGATTTTCCTTTACAGAATGACCAATACCTCCTCTAATTCGACTTTTGATAAGCTTTATCTTTTCATTATGTTCCACCCAAGAAGGTTTCTTGATGGACTTATCAACATTTTCCTGTTCCGAAATAGGATCCCTTAGTCCTGTTGACACAAATTCAACATGCTTGAATCCTTTAGGATAACTGAATGAATAAACATATTTCCATCTTTTATCCTTCTTGATGAGAGGAGCATATCCTGTAGACAAATCATAAATCTTCCCTCTTGTTTTATGCCACAACTCTCTCCTTGAATTTAGAATTCTTTGCACATAGTCACTGCATGCTTGATCAGCTCTCCTTTTGTCAGATCTTTCTTATTCATCAACCTCTAAATTTTGAGAAGCAACTACTGTAGTAAGAATTGATTCATCCAATACTTTGATCACCTTCTCATCAGTATCAAAATTAGTTATCAGGTTCACAACATCAGGATCTGCTTTTTCCTCAGGATTTGTGTCTGCTTCAAGAGACACATTTGTATTAGTTATATCAACTTGAGCAATATTAGCGGTTGATTTCTTCTTCCTTTGGACAATCATCTCTTCAGTATCCTCAGCTTCTTCTGCTAAATCATGTCCTTGTACAGGAACAAAACCTTTTTTGAATAGGATATTCAGAAATACAGAATCAATTGTAGACACTTGACTTGGTTTAGAAATTCTTCTTCTCCCTCTTCTTTCTCTAGCTCTTGTAGCTCTTCCACCTCTTTTTCCTCTTCCTTTAGAGATGTTTGCTTCAGCTTCAATTTGAGCCATTAACTCTTTCTGTTATATAACTGTTTCTTCAGTTAATAGATCAGGAAATTCTTCAGTTATCAATCCAAGAGCACTCCTGGCATTCTTTTGCTCAAACCTTTAATCTTTGTAATACAAAACAATCTCTTCACCTGTTTCCTTGTGTCTGTAAGGAAAGAATAACCCTTTAGCATCTGCTAAGTTAGAGATGGTAACATCACCAGTTTCAGGAGCATCAACATTAGTCTTGTGCTTAACCCCATGAGCACTAGTAGACTTTCCTTGTCCTGAAGAACCGGATCTTTTAGAATATTGAGGTTGTTGAGCAATAAGAGCAATTTGAACATTTGAAACCGGATTTTTATCACCACCACCATCAGTATCTTTATCTTTCAACTGAATAGAGTCAGATGTACATTTATGACATCTATCTTCTCCCCCTTTTTGGCATCAGTATTTGAAAGAAGAGAAAATATAGCATCCAGTTTATCAGCCATTGAAGATACTTCATCTTCCAAGGAGGAAAATCGAGAATCCATACTTTGTTGAGATTGAACCACGGCTTCAACAGCATTTTGCACACTTATGAGTTCAGCTGAAGTAAGTGGATTAATCATAAATGCATCAATCTTGTTCTGTAAACTAGCATGAGATTTCTTCATATTAGCAAGGTCAGAGAGAATTCCTTTCACAAAAATGGTAGAGGCCTTAAGATGCAATTTAAGTTCAGGGTTTTGAAGTTCATTATAGGCCCTGTGGACACGTTGCATACCAACAACTGAAGAGATAGAAGTATGTGGATCTCTCCATACAAAATCACACTCAGCCATTCGAAAATGCTCAGCATCAACATTGTAATAAGAAGGATCAGCATTAAAATGTGAAGAAGAACTAACATTGGACTTCTTAGATGCATCAATAGCGGTCTTAAGCTGAGCTGTGTCAGAATCATCATGATCACTATCTTCATCAGAATCAGAGCTAGACAGACCCTCAGAAGAATTTGCAGAGCTAGGCAGAATTGCTTTGCCTTTCTGAGGATCCTTAGCAATAGGTGTCTGTTCCTGATGAGATCCTGAAATATAATATAAGGTAACACCTAAATCTCTCTTTTCTTTTCAAGTGATCTCATCACTTGTCATATAATATAATACTTTTAAGAGTAATATGTTTCTCACATAAGAAAGTTTATAAGTAAAGAAATACTTATAAAATTATTTTCTCAAAGCTACCTCTCCTTTTTCCAGTACAGGAGACTGCCACTCAAAATTTAATTATCTCTCATAGTATTTTCACATAGTCTAACAGAAAAGCACAAGCACATATTTTGCAAAGAAATAAGAGATGGCTGAGAGGAGTAGTATGCTTGTCATATAAATAGAGGTAACCGCAAACAAGAAACTATTTATGATCATACAAATATGAGGAATAACAGAGGAAAATAAGCAATACTTGAAGGTGAGTCCTCAAGTGGAAGTGATGATAGTGGAGGAACAAACAATGCATCAGGATGCTTTAACAAGCTAGTTGCAGCAAGGAATCATTAGTAGAAGCTGCTTGAATGGACAGTTGATCAATATCAGGATTTGTTATAGCATCAGGATTTGATTTGTCAGGAGAATGAACTAGGCCAGCATCAATACTTTGAACTGATGGTTCTTGTGGGGCTTGAGGAATATGAGCTTCTTCAGCAAGTATTGGTGAAGGTTCTTGTGTACTTTCCTCAAACATCAAATCATTAATAACTGCATCCACCTTAACAATACATCCTGATGGGCCTTCCTTTCTTGCAGCAGTTGTTTAGAATCAGCAAGAAGATCACCTTGACCAAAATCAATAATAATTTGTGCAGCCTCTTTGTCTACATCTTCCCTTTGAGAAGATGGTTCTTGTGTGACTGGATGTGTCTCAGTTGCTAAATCTCTTTGAGACTTAGGTTCTTGTGGACTGACATCCATAACAGAGTACTGAGCCTGTTTCTTCTTTCTGATGTACCTAACCACATCTTCAACTTTTCTTTTCAACTTGCTCTTGTCAGCTGTCTTGGACATAGCAGTTTATTTGATTACTGGAAACTGTTTGATAAGAGCACTAGCATCAATAGTTGGCTCCTTGGTTCCAGTTGTGTCAACAGAGTCATCAGGAATTGCAACTATTGATTTCTTTATCTTCATCCTTGTCCAAATGGGCATCTGATCATCATTGTTAGAATCATCGTGCATGATCAGCCTTCTTTTCCCGACTGGAAAACATTCTTCTTTCTTCTCACTTTTACTCTGTGAGGCCTGTTGAGCTCTCTGTTCAGATTGAACAGATTTCTTAACCAGTCTTTTCTTTAGTACAACTGATGCCTTTTGGGAGACATCAGAGGAGGCTAATTCAAGAGCTGGATTGGAGTCCTGTTTAGGAGAACGAATGCTTGGGTTAGAAATAAGATGGGCAGTGTCTTGTTCCACAATATCAAGAAATGTTACAAAGGTGCCAACATCAGGATTTGCAGGCACTTGTGAAGGAGTAGGTCTATTTCTCAACAAAAATTGCATGGCCTCCTGAGGCTGGAAAGAAGGTCCTGAAAAATTATTCTTTTCATCTCTTTTAATATGATCAGTGATAGCCTTCTCAGGAAATTTGAAATACAGAAAGCAATTCATCGTTATCAAATTCAGCATTAGGGCATAAAAAATTAAAAAGTAGTTGAAGAAATCTAGTATACCCTATTCCTCCTAATGTATCTTTTCTCCTAGCAATTATGAATTGAAGAATGGTGTTACCATAGTCAAAATTACCAGAGTAGAGAAGATATTACCCAATTTCCAGAGAAATCTGTTTATGCTTGAGGACAAGCATCGATTCAAGTTTGGGGGTGTGATAAGTGGATTTTATATCCACTTGGAATGCTTTATTACAAGCTTAAATTGGTGTTTTGGACTCAAGTTGTTGGTATTTTGATGTGTTTTTGTGTTATTACATTTCAGGTAGCAGTTATATGAAGAAAAGAGCTTTTAAAGGAAATATGATAAAACATAATCATAATTGGAATCCAAGGTCATTGTCAAGTTGTAGAGAATCTCGTTAGCTTTGCGTGGGCAGTTGAATCGCCTAATTCTGACGAGTAGAACTCAAGTTATGGCCAAAACAAGATTCATCAGAAATTTTTCCAGACAGGAGCCGAGCGCCCGCCCTGGAGAGCTGAGCGCCCGCCCAGGAGAGCTGAGCGCCAGCCCGGAGAGCTGAGCGGCCGCCCAAGGCGCGGATGGTCGCTGATTTCACTGAAAAAGCCTTTTTTGAGTGGAATTTGACGATTTTAAGGGTCCAGGTCCACTAGGGGCGTATATATACTTAAAAAAAAGGTTTTCATCATCCGGGAAGATTGGGACACCAAGGAGAAGACCTAGAAGCACAGAACAACTCCGAAAAAGAAGATCTTGTTTTCAACTTGTGATTCTTTGAATTAGTTGTAACTTTGGATGCTCGTTTTCGTTCTTGTTGAACCTAGATCTCGTTTATTATTCAGTTTATTAAGACCTTGTTTATACCATGCTTTCTTTGGAACCCATGGTGACGATGAGTTCAATTATGGGCTAATCGTTATCATGGGGTTCTAGCGGATTTACTTGTGGATTTCAATAGTTAATTGTTTCGATATCTTGGTGTGTGGTGATTGATTGATATCCTAGTATTGGTTGTGCTTATTCGTCTTATGTGCGTAGCTAACATATAAGATAGCGTGTTAATCTCTATTGAAGCGACAGTGAATATAGAGGTTTTGAACTTGCCATGCTAGCATAGGTCTATGTATTTGTTATGCATGATTAGTGGGTAAATCTAACCGTTTTACTTGCCCTATATAATCAAGATAGATAACTTATGCTTAAACCGTTATGTTGTCAAATTCTATAGACATATAGGGTCTCAATATAATTGGTGCCTATTCAGCTTCTATCTCTTTTGTGGATGTCTGGTAGAATGGTACTCATGCAACGAAAGTTGGCGTTTATCAGTTTCGTGTTATCTGATTAGTGTCATCACCATTACATGCTAAGGTTAAGAACAATAAGGCTATTGAATGAAGTATTTAATGAAGTTAGAATCCCATGTTTGTCATATATAGTAATTCAACCTCAATTCTCTTAGTTAATGTTATTTAGTATAATCTCTTAGTTTAATAAAAACCCAATTTGTTATTTGTCTTAGCATTGAGCGATAACCATACATTGTTGCATAGGTGCATAAATTGAACTTAACCTAAACCAGTCTCTGTGGGAACGAATCTGATTTATATCTTATACTACTTGCGAACGCGTATACTTGAATATATTTTAGCGCGTGTTTTCGCCCTAACAAGTTTTTGGCGCCGCTGCCGGGGACTCGGTGTTAATTTTTAGTTTATGTGCTTGTCGTCAGTGGTCGTTAAAGTTCACTGACTCAGATTCTTTTACTTTCACGGTTTATTTGTTTGTGTTTCAGGTACTCATTACAATGGAAGATCCAGCAGCACGGACAAAATCTGTGATGGATTTTTCTCAACCCAAGATTAATGACATTCAATCTAGCATTGTCAGGCCAGCTATCACAGCTAATACCTTTGAGATCAAGCCTGGCATAATTCAATGGGTGCAGAATTCAATCCAGTTTGGGGGTTCTTCAACGGAAGATCCCAATATGCACGTTAGGGACTTTATTGAGATTTGTGACACCTTCAAGTTCAACGGTGTTTCCGAAGATGCTGTGAAGCTGAGACTATTCCCATTCTATCTGAGGGACAAGGCTAAGAGCTGGTTACACTCGCTACCAGCTGGTTCGATTACTACTTGGGAAGATCTTGCTCAGAAGTTTCTTACTAAATTCTTCCCTATGGCGAAGACAGCTGCATTCAGAAACGCTATTACTCAATTTGCACAGCAAATGGGAGAATCTTTATATGAAGCTTGGGAGTGCTACAAGGAGATGCTTAGGAAGTGTCCTCATCATGGAATTCCAGATTGGATGATCATCACTTGTTTTTACAATAGGTTGGGAGCACAGTCGAGACCCATGCTCGATGCAGCATCAGGCGGAGCATTATGGACAAAGAGCTATGAGGAAGCTTATGATCTAATTGAACTGATGGCTACTAATGAATATCAGTATCCAACCCTGAGATTTCCACAGGGCAAGGTAGCAGGAGTTCTTGAAGTGGATACAGCTTTAGCTATCACTGCTCAACTGAAGGCGTTATCTATGAAGATCGATTCTCTGGCTAACTATGGTGTTAAGCAGATAACCGGTGTTTGTGAGCTGTGTGCAGGTCCGCATGTGACAGAGCAATGCCACTTATAAGAGATCCCAGCAGCCAGTTCATGCCACTTATCATCCTGACAACTGGAATAATCCTAACTTCAACTGGAGCAACAATCAGAATGCGATGCAACAGCCGTTCCAGCAGTTTGGAGCAAAACAATTGAACCCTCCTGGTTTTCAGCAACAATTTGCACCAAGAAAACAACTCCAACTTCAACAACAAAATCATGATGCAGGTCTATCTTCGAATGAAAAATCTGAATTGGAGGAGTTGAGGCTTATGTGCAAAAAGCAGGCTCTTATATGCCAAAGCCAGGCTATTTTTATCAAGACTCTGGAGAACCAAATAGGACAAATTGCTAATGCCTTATTGAATCGACCACCAGGAACGCTTCCTAGTGATACAGAAGCCAATCCAGGTAGGAGGGAAGTTGAAGAACAGGTGAGCGTCATCACCTTAAGGTCTGGGAAGGTCGCAAGCCCCAAAATTCAGCAAGAGGAAGAGCCTGAAAAGTCTCAAGTTTCAGAATCTGAAGTTGTTGCTGAAGAAGAAGTGTAGAAGAAAGTAGAGGTGGAACCAAGGAAGACTACTGTGGAACACACTCCTCCTGAGGGTAATACAGGGGAGAAACAGATCTATCCTCCACTTCTTTTTCCAAAGAGGCTGCAGAAGAAAAAGCTGGATAAGCAGTTTGAGAAGTTTTTGGAGGTGTTCAAGAAACTTCATATCAACATAGCTTTCGTTGAAGCTCTTGAACAGATGCCTAGCTATGCGAGGTTTATGAAAGGTATTCTCTCTCAGAAAGTGAAGCTCGATAACTTAGAGACTTTTGCTCTAACGGAAGAATGCAGTACTATGCTGCAACAAAAGTTACCTCCGAAGCTTAAAGATCCTGGAAGCTGCACTATTCCTTGCACCATTGGAAACTTATCGTTCGACAAGTGTTTATGTGATTTAGGAGCTAGCATCAATCTGATGCCCTTATCTATCTTCAAGAAGCTTGGTCTGCCCGATCCGAAACCAACATTCATGTCATTGTAACTAGCTGACCGTTCCATCGCTTATCCACGAGGTATAGTGGAGGATGTCTTGGTCAAGGTGGATAAACTCTTCTTCCCTGCTGACTTTGTAATTCTTGATTTCGAGGAAGATAAGAAGATTCCCATCATCCTGGGAAGACCATTCTTGGCTATAGGCCGAACTATAACCGATGTGTAAAAAGGAGAGCTTTCGATGAAGGTTTACGATCAAAAGGTCACTTTTAATGTGTTCAAGGAAATAAAGTTACCCACAGCTAAAGAGGAGTGCTTTAAAGTAGAGCAAATACAGGTTTTGAATGCACCTCCGTGGAAGAGGAAGCTGGATATGCCATTCGATTCTCTTGGGTTAGCAGAACTGAAAATTACTCAAGAGCGTTTTGAACCATTTATTCAAGAAGCTCTCATACTTGAGCTCAACCGAAAGCCAGATCACTTGAGTTATTCATTCTTAGGTGCACCCCATGATAAAGTGTTGGGATATATTTTTGATGATGTAGAGAGTGGCTGGACGGATCTTCCAGTGCCTACAAAGGGTTCTTCTCATGCGCCACAGGTAGTTGATAGGACTGGTGTTGGTGATGAGCAGTACAGGCGATTGACTAGGCGTATGGAGGCCATGCACAACATTCACCATCATTTTGCTGAAGATTTGACACATACTTTCGGTACTATTTTCCGAGACACTAGTGGCGAGGTTGATTGGCCACCTGATCCTCCACCCGACGAGGGTGACTCTCCCGCTAATTAGGTATGCCTAAAATCCTTATAATTACCTTCAATGAGGACATTGAAAATTTTAAGTTTGGGGGTGATAATGTAAGGATTAGTAGTGTGTGTCCATATAGATTTATATAGATTCATATTGCATGTTTAGTTGTAGTTCATTCATATTTTTGCATGATTGTTCACATAGGACATATTTGTTATTTTTATGTGATTTCATATAGTTGCATTTGCATGCATATTTAGCATGATCCCTTAAGATGAACTATGATATTTGATAAGTTGATATTGATTTGAGTGTGGTGATGACGAATAGGGGGATGTTTAAGTCCTAATAAATTGATTTGCATGCCAGAAACAAATATTTTCACAAAGTCTTATAGGGTTGCTTTTGATCTAGATCATGATCATACTTATTTGTTGTTGAGATTTAATCACTTGGTTATATTTAGAATTTGTGATATTCTCATAATGACGTAAAAACACTGATTTTTTAATCTGGAGAAAAACTTGGATTTCATTGCTAGTTGTTGTAAGGCTAGGCGTCAAATGGCTAGTAGCCGGCTCATATTTTTATGAGCAGTCTAGGGTTGAATGAGATGGAGCGAAACACACTCATTCAGATGAAGAAAAAAAAGAAAAAAAGAGAAAAATAAGAGGAAAAAAAGAAAAAAAGTATGTGTTTGTGCATAATTGATCAAGAGTGAGCTCTTTAATACTCGAGTTATTAAGTTCTAGGGGACTTTGTGCCTAGTGACCTAAGGTTTTTATAGTCTGGGATCCGCTAATCTAACGCTCGCTACATGGGTATTATTGTATAAGTCTTTTGGGACCTCATTCATTGCACGGTCAAATAAGCATCTTTATTATGTGTTCAATAATAGTGTGAATCCTTGTATAACTCTAGTAGAAAGGAGGTGTTGTGAGTCATAATGCGTTTATTGTCTATTCTGTTTATAAACTTTTGATTGTTTCGATGATAGATAAGTTATAATTATTGATCTAGTATCGAGAGATATCTATTAAACATTCCACACACGCACGTTTCTGGTTTGTGAGTTGGTTTGTGGGATTTATTCGAACTCCGTTTCAAGTTATTGCATTCTTAGAGGCATTGGCTTATTCATTTGGTTATGGTTATTCTGAGGGGATCAATTGCATTATCATTTAGTTGCATTCACGTAGTTGCATTCATGCATTAGGTTTATTTTGTAGTTTTGAGTCTATTTATGCTTGAGGACAAGCATCGATTCAAGTTTGGGGGTGTGATAAGTGGATTTTATATCCACTTGGAATGCTTTATTACAAGCTTAAATTGGTGTTTTGGACTCAAGTTGTTGGTATTTTGATGTGTTTTTGTGTTATTGCATTTCAGGTATCAGTTATATGAAGAAAAGAGCTTTTAAAGGAAATATGATAAAATGTAATCATAATTGGAATCCAAGGCCATTATCAAGTTGTAGAGAATCTCGTTAGCTTTGCGCGGGCAGTTGAATCGCCTAATTCTGACGAGTAGAACTCAAGTTATGGCCAAAACAAGATTCATCAGAAATTTTTCCAGACAGGAGCTGAGCACCCGCCCAGGAGAGTTGAGCGGCCGCCCAGGAGAGCTGAGCGCCAGCCCGGAGAGCTGAGCGGCCGCCCAAGGCGCGGATGGTCGCTGATTTCACTGAAAAAGCCTTTTTTGAGTGGAATTTGACGATTTTAAGGGTCCAGGTCCACTAGGGGCGTATATATACTTAAAAAAAAGGGTTTTCATCATCCGGGAAGATTGGGACACCAAGGAGAAGACCTAGAAGCACAGAACAACTCCGAAAAAGAAGATCTTGTTTTCAACTTGTGATTCTTTGAATTAGTTGTAACTTTGGATGCTCGTTTTTGTTCTTGTTGAACCTAGATCTCGTTTATTATTCAGTTTATTAAGACCTTGTTTATACCATGTGTAACACCCCCAGATCCGGGGTCGGGGATCCGGGTCGTCACGGTCTTTCTTTCCACAATATCACTTCACTTAATTAATAATAATAACCTTATGCTGTGACCCCACACTAACACACACCACAACCCGTTATAGTCTCAGAGATGAAATTTAAATAAGTACAAGTCTTTGAATCCACAATTTAAAAGTTATTACAACCCAAAATGATTACTTGATAAATTTACAGTTAATTGCCACTATCTTCCACAAGTTATAATTATACATAATTTGATTCTCAAAAATAGAATGCCTGATCTACCAATAGATCTACCTCTGCAGCTATAGCAGCCACAACATCATCGGGAAGACGCGGGACGCTTCCCACGCGCTTGCGCTGGGTCTGCTGGAGTCTGGCCATCTTTCCTAACTGTTGTTGTGTGATGAAGAAATAAAGCAAGAGTGAGCCTTACAGCTCGCAAGATAATATATAGTGATAACAATAATATAAGTATCTAAATGGATACTTACTAGAATCTTTTATCATGAGTAAGATAATTACTTACTAGATATAAGTAAAAACAAGGGATGAAGTTACCAAATACTTCACTATACTTATATCATTTATAAAGCTACTTGAACTACCACTGTTCAAAGTATAATGAGCTTTCAACAGTTCATCACATAGATGAGACTACAAGACAAGATTTGAATAGATTAAATCTTTAAAATATCATCAAAATAAAATGAAGTTACGAGATACTTCATTTGATGCAAACATCAATTTGAAAACTTGACCCTGCCAACACTCAACAATCGCCCAACCGTAGCCTTTCTATCGAAATGCTCTGGGTAGTGTTGCAGAAATATCCAATTGGATGATGAACTCATTACGGGAGTTTGCCGCGCTAGGAAGACCACTTACGATGATCAGTCGTAGTAGTGCAACCCCACCATTTTCTACATGTAGAGGAGAACCTGTCGGATTTACTTGTCAACCGAACACTGAACTCCTAAGGAATGGACCGCCTTAGCGGAACTTCCAGGCCATTTGGGACAATATAATAAGGCTGGGCCGGCGCCACTCGACCACTTACGCCACTCCTAGTTCAGATGAAATCCATGACTCTGAAACGTAAAGCTCGTTCCCCCTTTCCCCAAGTAGAAACTTGTTCATACGGCTCCACCAAGAAGTCGTATCTAGTTGGAAAGGAGAACTCACCGATATTTCCCAGGCGATGCCTGTTAATGGATTAACTTGTTCCAAGAATTTTACTTCCCGAGTGTTGGGTAAGTAATCGATTCATTTAACAAAACAGCAACCTTGTTGCGAATATAAAACACACCATAGAGCCGGATCCCTCAGGTTTTGAGCGAGTATTTAAATCCCCTTCGAAAGGAGGATCTTAAATATAAAAATGAGTTTTAGGATCCGCTCTAACTTTTAAAAATCATTTTAAAGACTCGCAAAACATTTTTAAGAATGTTTGGAGTGATGCTGATTTAACAAAATAAATCAGTCCCAATATATTAGAAAATATCTGAATATTATTATTTAAATAATATTTCCATAAAGAATAATCTTTATAAAAATAATTGAAGTAGAAGTTTTGAAACTTATACTTGAAATGAATATTAAATATCCAAAGATATACCTATACGAAAGTACTATCTTTATTTGAATAATCAAAAGTGAGTTTGATTATCGACACCTTATTCTTTAATAAAATAAAGAATATATCTCAGCAAATAATCGGAGTCATAGATCCTCAAATGAATATTTAAATAATATTCATTAAATAATATAAACTGAGTCATAAGCCCTCGAATGAATATTCAAATAATATTCAATAAATAATATAAAAGAAACATAAGCCCTCGAATGAATATTCAAATAATATTCAGATAAATAAATAAAAGGGTCATAAGCCCTCAAATGAATATTCAAATAATATTCAGATAAATAAATAAAAGGAGTCATAAATCCCCGAATGAATATTCAAAATAATATTCAATAAATAATATAAAAGAGTCATAAGCCCTCGAATGAATATTCAAATAATATTCAGATAAATAAATAAAAGGAGTCATAAGTCCCCGAATGAATATTCAAAATAATATTCATTAATAAAATAAAAGGAGTCATAAGTCCTCGAATGAATATTCAAAATAATATTCATTTAATATAAAGGAGTCATACGCCTTCGAATAATATTCGAAATAATATTCAATAATAAAATAAAGTTAAAGTTATCGAATAAACCTTATTCGATTAATAGTTTTGAAAACTATGACCATATATATATAAGTATATATATATATATATATTTATATCCATATATACAAAATCTACTCGGGATCCTCGACTCCCGGTTTTAGAAAATATTTTCACCTTTGGGTCCCTGTACTAAGGGTATATGCAAATTACCGCTATCCTCTAGCATAGGTATTATCAACTGAATCAACAAATATATATGGAAAGAATTTGAAACAGGCATGCATATATATATACCATAGCAGCATGCTTCAATATATTGCATCATTTGCTAATTAACCAACATGCATCTATCGCAAGATAATGCAAATACATATATTCATCACAACAACAGTTATAACGGGTAGAAAACTTGCCTGAGCGACTTGGGGTGATAAAAGGCTCGGGACGAGTCTGGTAACCTATAAACAATAAGTAAGTTGGAATTAAACCAAAGTCACTTGTAAATCTATACTTTAACTAACTTAGACTCTAACGCTTGTTTTGCGCTTATTGATTCTCTTAAGTCACTCGAGTACCCTCGGCTCCACCATTTTTAATAAATTAACCATTACGAGTTTTAAAGCGATTCCTTCGCGAGTGTCTTACCAACTGCCTAACACTCTTACCATAATTGTTTCATACATTAATTAACCCTTTTTGGTCTTTAACCTATGTTTCAAAGTAAGGCGAGGGGAAATGATTCGTTCGCGAAATGCCGTTACTTGAAACGGTCGTTTCTCCTAAACCGTACATCGGAATCAAACGAACTACATATCAAAACGAAGATCGTAACATGAACTATCTAAACATGGCAATGGTCATAATCTAGCAGGGAGTTCTCGGGTCCAAATGTTATGAACAAAAGCAGTCTAAAGTAAATCGGACATTACGACGGCTATGTTTACGCGATTACCAATGTTTAAACTACTCCAATTAACCACCAACCAACTCATAACCATCAATACAACAAAACTTCACCGAAACCATACCACATCAGTCCATAATCTCCAAGGTTTTCAACTCAAACAACCACAATCAAGACCTATGAACTATAATCAAGCTTCAATTACCAAAACACTTCCAAATCAAACCAAACTACTAATAATCACAATCCATGTTTCTCATTTCACAAAACCAACCATTAAACTTACTAACAAATAAAGTAAAGGCTAGGGTTTGAAGTTTATACCTTCCTTGGGAGGTGTTAAGTTGCTAGGAAGCCTTAGGGAGCCTCCTACAAGCTTGATCTGTTATAGTGTGCTGGTTCTGTTTTGGCCGAGAGCATGAAGAACAATGCCTTGGTTTCTTTTTGATTTTGATGAAAAATGATTTGCTTGGCTTGGTTGGTTTGATTTTTGTGTTTGTTTTAGTAAATTACCTAGTTGCCCTTTATTTTGTGTGGTTAAAAAGCCACCACATCTCCTTCCTTCCCATGTCATGCTTGTGTCATCCTCATGATGTCATCCTCCCCTCCTTGTCCTCTTCTCATTGGTTGGGTGACATCATCCTCTCTAATCCCTTTGATTAACTTCCTAATTGTTTGTCTAATGACCGCTGATCTGTTATACTGTTCGCTTAACTTTCGTTTTCGTTTATCGTTTGAGGGATCATACCCGGGATCTTATTACTTAGGTTCCCTTAACCTTTCTCAATACACTATATTCCTTTTTATGATCCTCTATTATAATCCTTTAATTTAAATCCTTTTATCCTGTTACCTTATACTCAATTCTTTCCGTATCTATTGGATTTCCGGGAAAAATCAAAGTGTTCGAATTTGGATTCTGACGATCTTTACATACACTTATATCCCATATAAAGTACTAATAAAATCTCAGAATATCCATATCAGAACCCCTATATAGTGTGGCATGAAAAGTTTTCTCATTCAGCAAAAACACTATTCATAAGGGTTTCAAAATTTCCCAAATATTGGGGTTATTACAGTCTCCCCTCCTTAAAAGGATTCCGTCCCGGAATCAGATAGAAAATGAATTGGGATACTTTCTTAGCATTACACTTTCTAACTCTCAAATAAATTTTCCCACATTATGGTTCTTCCATCAAACTCTGAATAGTTTGATAACCCTTCTCCTAAGCATTTGTTCCCTTTTCACTCTACAACCCTTCCTGGTTGCTCCATATAGGTTACGTCGGGTTGCATATCTATGCGCTCATATGCCCCTATTTATCTGGCATCTGAATTACACTTCCTTAACACTGATACGTGAGACACGTTACGACCTGCTACATGTTCGGGGTTAGGGCTAGCTCCTATGCTATCCTCCCAATACGTCTTAATATATCCAAGGGTCCAACAATTCGTGGTCTTAGCTTTCATTTCTTTCCGAACCTCATCCTTCCTTTCCAAGGAAATACCTATAACAACACTAGGTCCCCTATTTCATACTCTTTTTCCTTTCGTGTCAAATCAACATACTTATCATGTCCATCTTGGGCTACTACCAGCCATCCTCTGATTAGATCTATCATATCCTTGGTCCTTTGGACTACTGCGGGTCCGAGCATCTTGCGCTCTACAACTTCATCCTAACATAAGGGAGATCGACATTGTCTTCCCTCAAGGATCTCATAAGGCGATACCTCAATACTGACATATGATCTATTGTCGTAAGAAAACTCAACCCGTGTTAAGTGATCATTCCAATTTCTTTCAAGTCTATTGCACAGACTCTCATTATAGCTTTTAGCATTAGAGCTTTTGCTTCTCACTACCCATCCTTTTTCCCAGTTCGTAGTCGCTACTATCTTCCGTTCCTAATATTATACTAGTTATACTTTTGCTCGTTAGCGTTCTATAACCTTTTAATAACCACGTCAACCTTAGTATCATGAATGTGTTTCCATTCCGAATACTACCACAACTTTATTACTCCTTTTTCAGCTGTTTCTATTTCCCAAAGTTTGATCAATCATATAGAAGTAAAGGAATTTGTTGAGAGATCACTATGATCATGAACACTTGTTATCTCGCATAGTTAGTACAGAAGGTGGCCAGCCTTTAGTACTTGACAAGCAATTAAACAATAGTTGGTATCCTACTAGGCTTCTATCACACAGATAGACAGTCATTCAGCAATACCTCCCCTTCTGGAAGGGTTGTTCTTCTCAACTTACATGAAATGAAAAGAAGAGAAAAGAACGAACTGAAGAGAATTGTATATATATAAAAAAAATATACTGCCACAAAATATCTGGCTTGGAACCTACCTCTGAACTATAGAGGTTTGTCATAGGAGAACAAAACATATATGTATTTATATCAACATCAAGTATTATAGCATCCTATTTCACATGCCTAAATATTTTTGCTATTCCGTCCATCATTCTATGGACCCATGCTCTTCCTCGAGCTTATACACAATCACCTTTGAAACTCCCTCGACATCGAAAATCGAATCTGGGATCTCATTCTATACATCATCGTTACTAGAATTCTATGCTTGCACCGCAACCTTCCTCGTATAATAATACGACTCTCTATTGATAAGAAAGAATAATAATTCACTAGGTAGATACTCTACTTAATTAGTCTATCAATGATAACTTATACACTACCACGACCCGATTAGTGCTACTCAATCTCAACACCCATTCCAATACAACTCTCACGGTTGTAATCAGCTCATTACTCGCAGAATCATTGCTGCCTTACTATGGTCCACCACTGACCTACTGTAGTCATTCATTTTCCATGAAGTCTTAATAGCTAACCATACGGAGTCCATACATCTCGTATCTAATTCTCCTAAGGAGTTAACATAACCACCAATCACAATTCATGAAGAACACTCCAAACTCTGACGTACTTTCATGACATGAAGTAGATAAAATTGCAGAAGAGTTTTAATCAAAGCAACGATAGCAGGTTAATACCATTCTTAATCATATGCCTTAAATAGAAGACTTAACTCAAAGGTTCGTCTAGTCCTTTTTGAAACATGGTCCTGGCTTATCTCAAGATAGGACCTCCTAAGATAGATAGCCCGCTCATGGCGATTACACGAATTAAACCTTTACCAACTACTATTACGGTTGGGTATTGCACAGTCATCAGAAGGAATGTCAATCTTCCAAACCATAATACAACCTTCACAGTTTTAACCATCCTCACTGTATTATTTTGGCACAAGCGCCTATAATTATCCTCTTACCTTTAAAGTGTCGGCCACCTCTTTGGCCTTTCCTGATAGTAAAATTTCCTTACAGTCAATTTCATTTTAACCACTTTCACAAATTTTCTACCCTATTTCCGATCACTGCTTGAGTGAAGATGTTTTCCTTAAAATCTGATAAGTAAAAAAAAATCACCATTTTTCCATAAGTTATTGCCTCAGTCTTTAGAGGTTAATCACTGTCATGACTGACTCTCAATCATAATTAGAACATCTTTTATCCTAAGTCCTAATTGCCCTAAATAATTTCGACCATTACTGGTTCGATCCATACTTTCTCGTGGTTTAACACGTGCCCCACTTGGCAACACTATAATTACGTCATATTTCCTTTATCCACATTTCTATTCTTGAGAATTTTGAATATTACCTTTCTCCTTGTAAAACCTCTAAGGTTATCCTTGAATCGTTCCTCCTGTATTCCCTAGATACAGGGCATATCAAAATACCATATACTAATACTAGAATCATTGTCTATATACTTTTGAAAAAAAATTTCTCCACTGATTCTTTAAAGGTTGTTATTACCTTAATCCTTTCCAATTCATACTGTCAAATTTCATACTATCCCTATTAAGGGTGAAATGCCAACCTTTATGCATTCCCCTAGGATTCATTTTAAGTTACTGATGTTCTATCCTTAATTCCACCTTTGAAAAGGTACATGCATCCATCCATGGATAAACCAAGTCATATATCCTTGATAGATTATCTTCTTCATCATTCCCACCTCGATAGTCTATACCTAACTTCATAATAGCATCCTTATTCAAATTGAGGTCAATTCATATGGCCTCCAAAAGATAACAATGGTCATCCGCTTTTCTTTCCTGATTTGGTAATGATAACATGGATGTTCTGGAAGATATTGGTCATGTTCAACATGAACTTCTTCTTAATAATTCCTTATTTACTTTTGTTGTTTATCTCAACAGTCACCTCAATGTTGGGATATCTTTCATACCTGGCGTCTCCCTTTCTGGGTATCATGCCACCGGTCTTACACTTCACATTCTTGAAGGTCACTTCCTTCATCCAATTTTTCCTAATTTCTTACTTCCTTGTCTCCTCAGTCTATCCGCGTCTCATTATTTATCCTTCGAACTATTTCAAGGTTTCCTCGAATCCTCCCAACTTAAAGGGGATAAAATATACATAACTCGTATGCCTTCAACCATCAACTTTAACTCATGGTGAATCACCCTCATCCTGACGATTACATACTTTTCTATGTCTATTGCTACGAGTCTTTAGGGTTTCCTCATACCCAACTCCCTTATCATACCTCAAACTCTATTGCCTTTATATTCCTTTCCACTTCAGTTTCTTTTTATTTTCCTTTCTCTTATCATTATTTCATGAACTAACACAACATAAGTATTGATTCCAAACATCCCGTCATTCTGGATTCGTGTCCTCAGAACGAATCTTGATAACTTTTACAACTTAGATTCATAATTCATCATACTCATCCACTTTTGTTCTAGCTCCAAAGGTTTTACACTATCTCCATATCTTTGGGAATTACTTTCCCGAAAACAATTGACTGAACTTAAATCAGTTTATTCTAACCTCTGGCTCTGTGCCTTTCTTGGTCTTTCACCAGCGGGTGGTCTCTCTCTTAGGAGGGTAAGTGACAAAAACAGTCTTTTGTGGTTCGTCAATCATTCAGAATCTCAAATGATTCCTCTATTTCCTTTAGCCAGGCTCTTGCCTCGACTAGGTCAACCTGTTCCTTGGAACTCTGAGAGCTTAGAGACTTAAAGGTCCTGAAAGAATTTCCTATCGCATTGCTTCCTCAAGGTGGTGGTTGGGGATAATAGTCTAAGTTCTGTCTAGACAGGTCCATGAATTGTCATATAGGAGTACCGTCTCGGGTCTCCTTTCCTTACTCGACTTTCTGTTTCCTTAGTATGAAATGTTTCATCCTACTCCCCATAATTGGGGTCATCTTTTAATTTAAAATCCTCATTTTCCACTCCATTATGTCATGGGTTCCTTCTATCTTGATGGCGACCTCCCTGACTATCATGTTCAGGGTTTGCTCTAAATCTTATTCCTCAAACTATGGCTCTCATCTAAGTTCTCATCCTTACGCTCTTGAACTTTCGGAACCCAAATTCTACAGGAATACCTCATTATTCCCTTATCATCTTTCTCTGGCATCGTATGCTCTTTTCCAATAATTCAGTCTCTATTGCAATCTCAAACAGCTTTTCGGTACCGGCTCCGGTTACCTTCACTACTATTTCCAAAATCTCTTATAAACTCTCCCAAAGACATTATCATCTTGAGTCTCTCCTTTTTACTAAGGGCATCAGCCACCACATTGGCTTTCCCCGAATGATAAAGAATCTCCCAATCATTATTCTTGATTAGCTCTAACTGCCTCCTCTGGCATATGTTGAGCTCTTTCTACGTGAAAATGTACTAGAGCACTTATGGCTTAGGTAATTCTCGCACTTCTCTCCATACACGTAGTGCCTCCAATCTTTAGGGTAAAACTATTGCCACGAGCCTAAGCTCATGGGCGGGGATATCGAATTTCATATTACCTTAATTGTCTTGACATGTACGCGATTACCTTACCGTGCTGCATAAGCACGCACCCTAAGCCCTTGTGCGAAGCGTCACTACACTTCACAAAATCTCCTTTTCCATCCGGCAATGCCAGCATAGGGGCCATCACCAACCTCTGCTTCAGTTCTTGAAAGCTGTTCTCGCATTTCTCTGTCCATTCGAACTTCTCAGTCTTACGAGTAAGCCGTGTTAAAGGGGTTACTATCTTTACAAACTTGAACGAACCTCCGGTAGTGACCGGCCAATCCTACCTCTGGTAGTCGACCTAACCATGGTCATCAATTCATCAGTGGTCCTTTATCCAATCTTGTCAGGATCCTCCATGGGATCCTCCTCAACAACTATCCCTTCTAGGACAACATCCTCAACCGCTACATCCTCAATATCAACATCATCCGGTCCTGCATTAGGACACTCTATCGGATCCACAATCCGATCTCCAATTAGTAATAAAACATCATCGCGCTGTTGCTCCTCAACCTCAGGGTTCGGAGTCCCGCTACCATATACGATAACGAACTACGCTCCTATCACGATATTTATAAGGGTTCCCATAAGGGTTTTAACTGTCAGTACTACGTTAGGTAGCCCGACTATGAACTTGGCAAGAGTTCTTATTATCTTTGTGAACTTATTATCTTAACGTCACATCATCTCTGAGGTTTATAACGCTTAGCTCTGATACCACTTCTGTAACACCCCCAGATCCGGGGTCGGGGATCCGGGTCGTCACGGTCTTTCTTTCCACAATATCACTTCACTTAATTAATAATAATAACCTTATGCTGTGACCCCACACTAACACACACCACAACCCGTTATAGTCTCAGAGATGAAATTTAAATAAGTACAAGTCTTTGAATCCACAATTTAAAAGTTATTACCACCCAAAATGATTACTTGATAAATTTACAGTTAATTGCCATTATCTGCCACAAGTTATAATTATACATAATTTGATTCTCAAAAATAGAATGCCTGATCTACCAATAGATCTACCTCTGCAGCTATAGCAGCCACAACATCATCGGGAAGACGCGGGACGCTTCCCACGCGCTTGCGCTGGGTCTGCTGGAGTCTGGCCATCTTTCCTAACTGTTGTTGTGTGATGAAGAAATAAAGCAAGAGTGAGCCTTACAGCTCGCAAGATAATATATAGTGATAACAATAATATAAGTATCTAAATGGATACTTACTAGAATCTTTTATCATGAGTAAGATAATTACTTACTAGATATAAGTAAAAACAAGGGATGAAGTTACCAAATACTTCACTATACTTATATCATTTATAAAGCTACTTGAACTACCACTGTTCAAAGTATAATGAGCTTTCAACAGTTCATCACATAGATGAGACTACAAGACAAGATTTGAATAGATTAAATCTTTAAAATATCATCAAAATAAAATGAAGTTACGAGATACTTCATTTGATGCAAACATCATTTTAAAAACTTGACCCTGCCAACACTCAACAATCGCCCAACCGTAGCCTTTCTATCGAAATGCTCTGGGTAGTGTTGCAGAAATATCCAATTGGATAATGAACTCATTACGGGAGTTTGCCGCGCCAGGAAGACCACTTACGATGATCAGTCGCAGTAGTGCAACCCCACCATTTTCTACATGTAGAGGAGAACCTATCGGATTTACTTGTCAACCGAACACTGAACTCCTAAGGAATGGACCGCCTTAGCGGAACTTCCAGGCCATTTGGGCCAATATAATAAGGCTGGGCCGGCGCCACTCGACCACTTACGCCACTCCTAGTTCAGATGAAATCCATGACTCTGAAACGTAAAGCTTGTTCCCCCTTTCCCCAAGTAGAAACTTGTTGATACGGCTCCACCAAGAAGTCATATCTAGTTGGAAAGGAGAACTCACCGATATTTCCCAGGCGATGCCTGTTAATGGATTAACTTGTTCCAAGAATTTTACTTCCCGAGTGTTGGGTAAGTAATCGATTCATTTAACAAAACAGCAACCTTGTTGCGAATATAAAATACACCATAGAGCTGGATCCCTCAGGTTTTGAGCGAGTATTTAAATCCCCTTCGAAAGGAGGATCTTAAATATAAAAATGAGTTTTGGGATCCGCTCTAACTTTTAAAAATCATTTTGAAGACTCGCAAAACATTTTTAAGAATGTTTGGAGTGATGCTGATTTAACAAAATAAATCAGTCCCAATATATTAGAAAATATCTGAATATTATTATTTAAATAATATTTCCATAAAGAATAATCTTTATAAAAATAATTGAAGTAGAAGTTTTGAAACTTATACTTGAAATGAATATTAAATATCCAAAGATATACCTATACGAAAGTACTATCTTTATTTGAATAATCAAAAGTGAGTTTGATTATCGACACCTTATTCTTTAATAAAATAAAGAATATATCTCAGCAAATAATCGGAGTCATAGATCCTCAAATGAATATTCAAATAATATTCATTAAATAATATAAACTGAGTCATAAGCCCTCGAATGAATATTCAAATAATATTCAATAAATAATATAAAAGAGACATAAGCCCTCGAATGAATATTCAAATAATATTCAGATAAATAAATAAAAGGGTCATAAGCCCTCGAATGAATATTCAAATAATATTCAGATAAATAAATAAAAGGAGTCATAAATCCCCGAATGAATATTCAAAATAATATTCAATAAATAATATAAAAGAGTCATAAGCCCTCGAATGAATATTCAAATAATATTCAGATAAATAAATAAAAGGAGTCATAAGTCCCCGAATGAATATTCAAAATAATATTCATTAATAAAATAAAAGGAGTCATAAGTCCTCGAATGAATATTCAAAATAATATTCATTTAATATAAAGGAGTCATACGCCTTCGAATAATATTCGAAATAATATTCAATAATAAAATAAAGTTAAAGTTATCGAATAAACCTTATTCGATTAATAGTTTTGAAAACTATGACCATATATATATATAAGTATATATATATATATTTATATCCATATATACAAAATCTACTCGGGATCCTCGACTCCCGGTTTTAGAAAATATTTTCACCTTTGGGTCCCTGTACTAAGGGTATATGCAAATTACCGCTATCCTCTAGCATAGGTATTATCAACTGAATCAACAGATATATATGGAAAGAATGCGAAACAGGCATGCATATATATATACCATAGCAGCATGCTTCAATATATTGCATCATTTGCTAATTAACCAACATGCATCTATCGCAAGATAATGCAAATACATATATTCATCACAACAACAGTTATAACGGGTAGAAAACTTGCCTGAGCGACTTGGGGTGATAAAAGGCTCGGGACGAGTCTGGTAACCTATAAACAATAAGTAAGTTGGAATTAAACCAAAGTCACTTGTAAATCTATACTTTAACTAACTTAGACTCTAACGCTTGTTTTGCGCTTATTGATTCTCTTAAGTCACTCGAGTACCCTCGGCTCCACCATTTTTAATAAATTAACCATTACGAGTTTTAAAGCGATTCCTTCGCGAGTGTCTTACCAACTGCCTAACACTCTTACCATAATTGTTTCATACATTAATTAACCCTTTTTGGTCTTTAACCTATGTTTCAAAGTAAGGCGAGGGGAAATGATTCGTTCGCGAAACGCCGTTACTTGAAACGGTCGTTTCTCCTAAACCGTACATCGGAATCAAACGAACTACATATCAAAACGAAGCTCGTAACATGAACTATCTAAACATGGCAATGGTCATAATCTAGTAGGGAGTTCTCGGGTCCAAATGTTATGAACAAAAGCAGTCTAAAGTAAATCGGACATTACGACGGCTATATTTACGCGATTACCAATGTTTAAACTACTCCAATTAACCACCAACCAACTCATAACCATCAATACAACAAAACTTCACCAAAACCATACCACATCAGTCCATAATCTCCAAGGTTTTCAACTCAAACAACCACAATCAAGACCTATGAACTATAATCAAGCTTCAATTACCAAAACACTTCCAAATCAAACCAAACTACTAATAATCACAATCCATGCTTCTCATTTCACAAAACCAACCATTAAACTTACTAACAAATAAAGTAAAGGCTAGGGTTTGAAGTTTATACCTTCCTTGGGAGGTGTTAAGTTGCTAGGAAGCCTTAGGGAGCCTCCTACAAGCTTGATCTTTCCAAAGAAATCAAGAACACAAAGTTAGGCTTTGAAGTTTCTAAAAGTCCAATTTAAAGAACTGTAAAAATGAGGGTCTTAACATGATTATTTGGACGAGACTTGTGAACAAGAGTTGTAGGTCATCTCAATACCTTTCCAATGAGCTATAGAACACAATATTTGAGTGAGAAATGAAGGAGATACAGCAGTTTTAGTGTGCTGGTTCTGTTTTGGCCGAGAGCATGAAGAACAATGCCTTGGTTTCTTTTTGATTTTGATGAAAAATGATTTGCTTGGCTTGGTTGGTTTGATTTTTGTGTTTGTTTTAGTAAATTACCTAGTTGCCCTTGATTTTGTGTGGTTAAAAAGCCACCACATCTCCTTCCTTCCCATGTCATGCTTGTGTCATCCTCATGATGTCATCCTCCCCTCCTTGTCCTCTTCTCATTGGTTGGGTGACATCATCCTCTCTAATCCCTTTGATTAACTTCCTAATTGTTTGCCTAATGACCGCTGATCTGTTATACTGTTCGCTTAACTTTCGTTTCCGTTTATCGTTTGAGGGATCATACCCTGGATCTTATTACTTAGGTTCCCTTAACCTTTCTCAATACACTATATTCCTTTTTATGATCCTCTATTATAATCCTTTAATTTAAATCCTTTTATCCTGTTACCTTATACTCAATTCTTTCCGTATCTATTGGATTTCCGGGAAAAATCAAAGTGTTCAGATTTGGATTCTGACGATCTTTACATACACTTATATCCCATATAAAGTACTAATAAAATCTCAGAATATCCATATCAGAACCCCTATATAGTGTGGCATGAAAAGTTTTCTCATTCAGCAAAAACACTATTCATAAGGGTTTCAAAATTTCCCAAAAATTGGGGTTATTACACCATGCTTTCTTTGGAACCCATGGTGACGATGAGTTCAATTATGGGCTAATCGTTATCATGGGGTTCTAGCGGATTTACTTATGGATTTCAATAGTTAATTGTTTCGATATCTTGGTGTGTGGTGATTGATTGATATCCTAGTATTGGTTGTGCTTATTCGTCTTATGTGCGTAGCTAACATATAAGATAGCGTGTTAATCTCTATTGAAGCGACAGTGAATATAGAGGTTTTGAACTTGCCATGCTAGCATAGGTTCATGTATTTGTTATGCATGATTAGTGGGTAAATCTAACCGTTTTACTTGCCCTATGTAATCAAGATAGATAACTTATGCTTAAACCGTTATGTTGTCAAATTCTATAGACATATAGGGTCTCAATATAATTGGTGTCTATTCAGCTTCTATCTCTTTTGTGGATGTCTGGTAGAATGGTACTCGTGCAACGAAAGTTGGCGTTTATCAGTTTCGTGTTATCTGATTAGTGTCATCACCATCACATGCTAAGGTTAAGAACAATAAGGCTATTGAATGAAGTATTTAATGAAGTTAGAATCCCATATTCATCATATATAGTAATTTAACCTCAATTCTCTTAGTTAATGTTATTTACTATAATCTCTTAGTTTAATAAAAACCCAATTTATTATTTGTCTTAGCATTGAGCGATAACCATACATTGTTGCATAGGTGCATAAATTAAACTTAACATAAACCAGTCTCTATGGGAACGAATCTGATTTATATCTTATACTACTTGCGAACGCGTATACTTGCGTGTATTTTAGTGCATGTTTTGGCCCTAACACTTATTCAAGAAACATCTGCTGATGCAGTCAAAGAAGAAATTCCATTCTCTCTTTAATTTTGTCCTCGTCAATTTTCCATTTGTTGTGATATCACCTTTATAGTTCAGATTTCTGAGCATATCAACCGCTGCTCAGTTGCATAATTATCAGGAGCACCATCACAAGCAGGTAACCTTAATGCTTGAACCTGAACATCAGCATCAACCTCATACCTGCGTCCCTTATATTCAAAAGAGAAAGCAGTATTTGTTTCATTAACTAGAGCTGTATTCCACACCCGCATTACAGCCATGTATGATACCTTAGTAGGATTTGTGAGAGCATACCCAATTGGATATTGGAGTAAGAAATCCTGTATATCATGAAAAGATTGGGGAAACTGCTGATGTGTGAGCGGAGCCAAGTAGTTATTGGTTCTAAAAGTGTTGCCATGAATAATAGTGGTTTGGATGAAGAAAGGTGAAATCTCAGAAGATGACATGATATTTGTAGACGTTGAGGAAAAATATTCGTTAGATGTGAATGGTGAGGTTGTGTGTATGATGATTTGTGTCACAAAAATTCTGGTGCAAATATAAGTTTGCACAACTTAGTTGTATGTAACACACACGGAGAAGGAAGCTTAGTGAATTAGACTTTTGATAGAGGGTAATTACTGAAGAATAGGAGTGAAAAGTGGAGTAATGTGAGGAATTAGCAACGAAAGACTCTCAGTTCTTTCAATAAATTGTTGTGTGAATTTGTTCAACAATTTATCCACTTTTAAACAATGATTAAGAAGACAAACACTTTTCAGCATTAAACAATTCAGAAATCATTTTTCAATAATATTCTAAATTAAAACATGCTGACCTGTCATCAGTATTTGGAACCTCTTATCTGTCAGGATTTGACAATGTCAAGATTTGTTGATTCAAATTCACCAGTATTTGTCAAAGCAACTCAAGATTATCAGAAAACCACAATTTTAATCTCAAGAATCATCAAAAGATACATGTTTAAATAACTGTAAGAGAGAGAGAGAGAGGGAATATCAAAAGACTAGGGGTCTGATTAATTATTAAGGCAGAGTTAACTTAATGATTTAACCAAAAAAAGATCTTATTAAAGCGCATCTCCGTAGACTGATTTGCAATGATGACTATGATATATATTCATACATGCACATTTAGCAAAAAAATTCACTTAATTTATCATGTATATAATAAAATACATCAAAAATTCCCATCTTAATATTTTGAACAACATTTAGGACACATCAGGATTTGATTAATATACATTAGGATTTGATCAAATATAAATTTAAAAGAAATTATATGTCCCAACTAACCATACCAAGTTCATTGATAAGCTTTGTAAATGTTGCTTCAGGTAATGGCTTTGTAAAGATATCAACCAGCTGCTGATCAGTAGAACAAAATGAAGCTCAATCGTTCCTTCCATGACATGCTCTCTTATAAACTGATATATGATGTTGATATGTTTAGTAAGAGAGTGTTGCACTGGGTTTCCTATCATAGAAATTGCACTTTGATTATCATAATAATTAGGAATTTTAGAAAATGATAATCCATAGTCCATGAGCTGGTTTCTCATCCATAACAACTAAGCACCGCAACTCCCAGCTGCAATATATTCACCTCAGCAATTGAAGTAGAAATGGATTTTTGCTTCTTACTGAACCATGAGACTAATCTGCCTCCCAAAAACTGATAGCTCCCAGATGTACTCTTCATGTCTATCTTTCATCCAGCAAAGTCAGCGTCCGAATATCCACATAATCCAAAGTCAGCTTCCCTTGCATACCAGAGACCAAGTGATATAGTACCCTTGAGGTATCTGAAGATTCTCTTCACTGCAATATGATGTGGCTCCCATGGATTTGCCTGAAATCTTGCACACAAACAGGTGGTAAACATAATGTCTGGCCTACTAGCCATTAGGTACAAAAGAGAACCAATCATACCTCTGTAGTTTGTGACATCAACTGTTGTACCTTCATGAGGATCAAGCTTTGTAGCAGTTTGTTAGGCACAAAGCATGCGCTAATAATTCATGCAAGTATACGCATTCGCAAGTAGTATAAAATGATTTCTAGTTCGTTCCCACAGAGACTCAGACTAATTATATTTAATTAACACTTACTCACCAATGTATGATTATTTCTCAATGTCAAGACACTAACACTTAATGTTGATTGACTAATTATTAACTACGATTAACTACGAGAATAAAACACTTACATAACACTTGAATTAACAATATTAAACACACATGAGATCATAACTTCATTACTAATTCATTTAATAGTTATTATTATTACCCTTAGCATGTTATGGTGATGATATTAATCGAACAACACGAAACTGATAAAAGCCAACTTTCGTTGTACAAGTACCATTCTACCAAGCATCCACAATTAAGATAGAAGTTGAATAGGCATCAATTATGTTGAGACCCTATATGTCTACAGAATTTGACAACATAACGATTTAATCGCAAGTTATTCATTATGATTACACAGGGCAAGTAAAACGGTCAGAGTTACCCACTAATCATGCATACAATACATGAACCTATGCTACCATGGCAAGTTCTAAATCTCAAGATTCACTGTCGCTTCACAAGAGATTAACAGGTTATCTTATATGTTCGCGACACACATAAGACGAATAAGAAAAACCTATACTAGATATCATACAATCATCACATACCAAGGTATTAAACAATTAACTAAAGAAATCCATAGTAAATCCGCTACGACCCCATGATTACGATTAGCCCATGATAGGACTTATCGTCACCATGGGTTCATATGAAAACATGATAATGACACGACAATATAACCGAATAAAATACTTATTGAAACCAGAGTACGTCACAAGAGTATTAAGGTTCAAAGTAAAGAAAACTAGCATCCACTGTTACAACGAATAAAAGAATCTCAAGAAATCGTAAGCTTCCTCTTCTTCGTTGCGGTGTGCTAAAACGGTCTTCTTAATCTTCTCTCCTTGCTCCTTGCTTGATTGATACTTGTAGCTTCTTCTTGTGAAACGTCTCTAAATATTACTTATATAGAAGTCTACAAGAATCAACAGTCTCAGAAGCCCAATAGAACATGAATTAAAAATCCAGCATTAAAATTCTCGACCCCAGGCGGCCCACCCAGCTTTCCAAGCGGGCACCTCAGCTTCCAAGCGACCGCCCCAGATCCCAGGCGGGCGCCTGGCATACTTATGGAAAAATGACTGTGTTGCTCCTGATTTTGCTGATTTCTTCGCACAACTCCATACAACCGATTCCAAGTACTTCCCTAGGCTTATTATGATGAACTCTTCCTACATACGCAGGTTATACCCTGATATACAAAAACACTAGAAAAACATGTCAAATACATAAAATACTTGATTTCAAGACATTATAAGACGTTCTAAGTGGTATAAAATGCCACTTATCACACCCCCAAACTTAAATCGATGCTTGTCCTCAAGCATCACAGACTCAAAAACAAAATAAAAACATGTATGAATGCAAACTACATGAAATGCAACGATCCCCATCGCAATGACTAAACCAACCAACACATGACATCTCAACAAATGCAATTAGGCGACTAAAGATCAATCAAATCACGCAAGCTAACATATAACTAGAAACGTGGTGTGTGTGAATGCTTAATAGATATGCTTCAAAACTAGATCAATTATCATAACTCAATTATTCTCAAAGCAATCACATGATTATAAGAAGAATAAATTCTAGACACAAAATGACTTATAACACTTCAAGATCACTGGAGCTTATTACGGAATCATGCTTTAATTCAACACAATAAACAAATGCTTATTTGATCATGCAATGAGTGAGGTCCACAAAAGACTTATGCAATGGCATCCATTTAATGAGCGTTAGGTTAGTGGATCCCAGACTATAAAAGCCTTAGGTCACTAGGCACAAAGTCCCCTAAGAACTTAATAACTCGAATACCAAAGAGCTCACTCGTGATCAATTATGCATTAAACCATATTTTTTTTTCTTGTTTCTTTTTTTCTTTTTTTTCTCTTTTTTTTCTCTTTTTTTTTCTCTTTTTTTTTATTTCTGAGCAAGTGCGTTTTGCTCCAGCTTGCTCAACCCTAGACTACTCGCATACAATACGAGCCGACTACTAGCCATTTGACGCCTAGCCACAACTAGCAATGAATTCCAATTTTTACTCCAATTTTATCTTTTCATGCCTTTTGTCATTAAGAGCCTATCATACATTCTAAGCATAATCAATAGATTAAACTTAAAAACCATCAAACCATGACAACAATCTAGTTCTTAAGAATACTCTAAGACTTAGTGAAATTACAAGTGTTTCTAGCATGTATGTCAACCTAAGAAGATTCAACATCACTCTGCCGCTATCACTACACTCGCATCAATATCACATATCAATTAGTAAAGTAACACAAAAGGGATCATGGTATATACATGAGCTAAATGTCATGATAAATAAAGCTATAAAATAATAAAAATAAAAAAAACTATATGGCAAAAAATATGCAACTATATGAACTAAACTATTATGAATATGCAACTACATGACACTCACACAAATATGTTCCTTAACTACCACCCCCAAACTTAAAATCTTCACTGTCCCCAGTGAAGGTAGTAGAAAGGAACACATGGTATACCTACTCAGAAAGATCATCATCGTCATCACCCTCAGAGGGTGGAGTGTTAGGAGGCGGATAAGCAGAGTCCTCACCAAAAACATGCCACTGGATGTCAGCTCCAAGGCCTCTAAAAGCAGTCCCGAGTACTAGGGTGAGCTCATGTGGAAACCTACTCTGTGACTCGTACATCGCATCCATCCTCCTGAAAAGCCTCCTGTACTGGGCATTAGCCATCCCTGAACCATCGCCTCCCTGGGCTCTAGAAGAACCTGCCTCGCCATGAGCCTGACTGGGCCTAACCATCGTAGCACCAGCTGTTGGACGTCCTCCTGGAAGACGATATCCCAAACCATGCTCCTCGGGATCTCCACCCGTCCACTCCTGCGTCGCATTCAGCGTCGATAAATCAATAGGAGCGGCAGGCATCTGCAGCTGCTCATAAGAAGGCCAGTGGACTCCAACTTCCTTGTACAGCTTCGTGACAACAGAGGCATAAGGGATGTTGCTATGCGACCTCCCCCTCAAAAACTTCAAAAACCCTTGGTAGATGAACTCACCAAGGTCCACATAATACTCCTCATTTAAAATCCCCCACAATAACCTGGCTCTCTCAACTGTAACCTCATGTGCATGCGAAGAAGGCAAAATATTAGCACAAATAAAGGCATTCCATGCACAGGCATACCTCTTCATCGCAATGGCCGGAAAAGAAGGATACTCGTTAGATCCCGTCTTAAACTTCCACACCGTGCCCGGCTGACAAGGAGTGGCAATAATCAAATCTGAATCAAAATCCTCGGGGGTCTTCTCATTCCAATTCTCCTCCTGGGGCTTCCTTTGTCGCTGCCCAATAACACGGTGAATCGCCTTGGGCTGGTAATCAACCGTAAGCCCCCTAACAACAGTGTACCCATTCTCGTCGGCCTTGGAGTTCACATAAAACTCGCGAACCACACTCATCGGGACCGCCTTCGGCGACTCACAAAAAGTAATCCACCCTTTTTCTGCAATCATCGGCAATAACTCGCCATCCCTCCCCGATGGCAAAAACCCCCTCTCCTTTAGAATCGGCTTCGTCAGAAGCCAATCATACTCTTCCTCAGCAGCCCTGTGCACCAATCGGGGTCTCGCAGCAGTACCCCTCGAAGAATCAGGAGTAGGAATGGTGCTGCTGCTATCAACAGTTCGAGATCTCTTAGGGGCCATTGAAATTGAGAATAAGTGTTTGATATTTGTGTTTTATGTGTAGGAGAGAGTTTTTAAGTTGAAAGTATATGGGAGTGTATATGGAGAGGTTGTGTGTATATATATGGTAGGATTTATGTTTAGAAATTGAATTGGAGTGGGGTTTGTGGCTTGTTTATAAGAGGAATTTCGTGGGTTAATGGGGTTATGAGTGTGTTTTTTTTGTGATTTTTCTGTTTTTTGTATAAGGTTGTAAAAAAATTTCAAACAGGCGGGCTCCAGGAGGCCGCCCCAGCTTTCCAGGCGGGCGCCTCAGCTCCCAAGCAGCCGCCCCAGATCTCAGGCGGGCGCCCGGGAGGTCTCTGGAAATTTTTTTTCTGCCTTTGTTTTTTCTGATTTTTTTTGGGTTTTTGGATAGAGTTCTAACTTCTAAAGGTTCCTATAGTCTCAAATCTTGGGTTGCCTCCCAAGAAGCACTTCTTTTACGTCATTAGCTTGACGTAGAGTAGTTAGATCAAGTTGACAATAAAATGACACTAACCACTTCCCGGTTTGATGTATCCCCATAATAGTGCTTTAATCTCTGACCATTAACCTTCAATGCTTGGCCCAGATCATTCTCAAAAATCTCCACCGCTCCATGTGGAAACACAGTTTTGACGATAAAAGGTCCAGACCACCTTGATTTCAACTTTCCAGGAAAAAGTTGGAGACGAGAGTTGAATAAAAGAACTTGTTTCCCCGACACGAATGACTTAGGAGATAGCTTCCTGTCGTGCCACCTTTTTACTTTTTTCTTGTATATTTTGTTGTTCTCGTACGCTTGCAGTCGAAATTCATCAAGTTCATTTAACTAAAGCATTTGCTTCTTCCCAGCTGCATCTAGATCAAGGTTTAACTTCTTCAATACCCAATAAGCCTTATGCTCAAGCTCTGCAGGTAAATGACATCCCTTACCATAGACAAGTTGAAACGGGGACATCCCAAGTGGAGTCTTGTATGCTGTTTTATAAGCCCAAACAGCTTCATCAAGCTTCAAAGACCAATCTTTCCTTGACAGACACACAACTTTCTCTAGAATGCGCTTGATCTCTCTATTAGACACTTCAGCTTGACCATTAGTTTGTGGATGATAGGCAGTAGCAATACAATGATTCACATTATAGCGCTGCATCATAGAAGTGAACTTACGATTGCATAAATGCGACCCCTCATCACTTATGATTACTCGTGGCGTTCCAAACCTTGTGAAGATCTGCTTAAGAAGAAAACTCAACACTACCTTTGCATCATTTGTCGGTAAAGCCTTGACTTCTACCCATTTCAAGACATAATCGACTGCCAGCAAGATGTACTGATTATTGTAGGACGAGATAAATGGTCCCATGAAATCGATTCCCCAAACATCGAAGACCTCAACTTCAAGCATCACATTTATAGGCATCTCATCATTTCTAATAAGATTCCCAACTCTTTGGCAACGATCACACCTTAAAACGAACTGATCTGCATCCTTAAACAACATAGGCCAGAAAAAACCTGCTTGAAGAATACGAGCTGCTATTTTTTCACCACCATAATGTCCACCATAAACTGTGGAATGACAGTCTTGTAATATCCCCTCAGTATCACAGAATGGGATACATCTCCTGATGATCTGGTCAGCTCCTTGTCTAAACAAATATGGTTCATCCCACATGTACCACTTCACCTCATACAGAAACTTCTTCTTTTGAGCTGCATTCATATTAGGAGGCATTATATTGCTGACAAGATAGTTCACAATGACTGCGAACAATGGCTATTCCTCCTGAACTGCGAACAACTGCTCATCCGAAAAAGATTTATTGATCAATGTCTTATCATGTAAAGTAGAATCAGGATTTTCCAGTCTAGAGAGATGGTCAGCTACTTAATTCTCAGTACCTTTTCGATCCTTGATCTCTAACTCAAATTCCTGTAGTAAGAGCACCCAACGAATAAGTCTAGGCTTCGAATCCTTCTTTGAGACCAGATAGTGAATGGCAGCGTGATCAGTGAATACTGTCACCTTTGTCTTAAGCAGATAAGATCAAAATTTTTTCAAAACCAAAGACTATAGCCAAGAGCTCCTTCTCAATAGTAGTGTAGTTCATTTGAGCTCCATTAAGCGTCTTACTAACATAGTAGACCACATGAAAAAGATTATTCTTGCGCTACCCAAGAACTGCTCCCACCGTATAATCACTCGCATCACACATTATCTCAAAAGGTTTTGTCCAATCAGGTTCCGTAATAACTGGTGCAGTTATTAAACTCTTCTTGAGAGTCTCGAATGCCGCCAAGCATTCATCATCAAATTTAAAAGGGACATCTTTCTCGAGCAAGTTGCACAACGGCTTAGATATCTTAGAGAAGTCCTTGATGAAACGCCAATAAAAACCCATAAGACCAAGAAAACTACGGATTCCTTTCACCGAAATAGGTGGCGGAAGATTTTCAATGAGTCCCACCTTGGCTTTATCCACCTCAAGACCTTTACTAGAGACCTTATGCCCAAGAATGATGCCTTGTACATGAAGTGACATTTATCCCAATTGAGCACCAAATTAGTTTCCACACACCTTTTAAGCACCAAACGAAGATTATGCAAACATTCATCAAATAAATGTCCACAGATGGAGAAGTCGTCCATAAACACTTCGACATTATTTCCAATCATATCAGAGAGTATAACCATCATGCATCTCTAAAAAGTGGTAGGTGCACCGCATAAGCCGAAAGAAACTCTGCGAAAAGCAAATGTTCCAAATGGACAAGTGAAAGTAGTCTTTTCTTGATCTTCTGGTACAATGCAAATCTGATTATAACCCGAATAACCATCCAGAAGACAATATTACTCATGACCAGCCAACCTATCAAGCATCTGATCAATAAATGGAAGAGGGAAGTGATCCTTCCTTGTGGCTTTGTTCAACTTTCTGTAGTCCATGCATACCCTCCATCATGTGACTGTTCGAGTGGAGATGAGCTCATTCTTCTTATTTGCTACCACAGTAATACCTCTTTTCTTAGGTACACATTGTATTGGGCTCACGCAGGAATTGTCAGAAATATGATATATAATTCCTGCATCCAGCCACTTTAGAATTTCTTTCTTCACCACTTCTTTCATGATAGGATTAAGTCTTCGTTGTTTCTCAACATTTGGCTTGCTACCTTCCTCTACCAGAATTTTATGCATGCAATACGAAGGGCTGATCCCTTTTATATCTGCTATAGTCCATCCGATGGCCGATTTGAATTCTCTCAAGATCCTCAAGAGCTTGTCCTCATCACTACCTGAAAGGTCAGATGCAATAATAACAGGCAAGTAGATGCATCACCTAAAAAAGCATACCTCAGGTGTTTAGGCAATGGTTTAAGCTCCAAAGTAGGTGCTTCCTCAATAGATGGTTTGAGCTTTCCCTCAGCATTCTTGAGATCAGTAGTACCAATAGATTTAAACGGGATATATGGCTTTCGCCTCCAAGGAGAAGCATTTAGATATTGTAGTTGCTCATTGCCTTCCTCATCTTCACTGTCAAATTCCCCCACTAAGGCTTTTTCTAAAGCATCAGACCTTAGCACATGATCAAGTTTTGAAGTTACCTCAGAATCTATCAAATCCACCTTGAAGCACTCCTCATCTTCTGTAGGAAATTTCATCACATTGAATACATTGAATGTCACATCCTGATCTTACACCCTCATAGTAAGTTCACCTTTTTGCACATCTATCAAGGTACGGCCTGTAGCCAAGAAAGGTCTTCCCAAGATTATGGGAATCTTCTTATCTTCCTCGAAATCCAGAATGACAAAGTCTGCAGGGAAGATGAGCTTATCCACATTTACTAACACGTCCTCCACGATGCCTCATGGGTATGTAATAGAACGATTAGCCAATTCTAGAGACATGTAGGTGGGCTTTAGATCAGGAAATTTTAGCTTTTTGAAGATAGACAACGGCATCAGATTAATGCTTGTTCCCAAATCGCAAAGGCACTTGTCGAATGACAACTTGCCAATAGTGCAAGGAATGGTGAAGCTACCTGGATCCTTAAGCTTTGGAGGTAATTTTTGTTGCAGTACAGCACTGCACACTTCCGTTAGAGCAACGGTATCAAGATCATTTAGTTTCACCTTCCTTGAAAGAATACCCTTCATAAATTTTGCATAACTAGGCATTTGCTCCAGAGTCTCAGCGAACGGTATGTTGATGTGAAGTTTCTTGAACACCTCCAGAAACTTACCAAATTGCTTATCCAGCTTTTGTTTTTGTAATCTCTTAGGAAAAGGTGGTGGAGGATAGAGCTGTTTCTCTTCCAGAATACCTGCTACTTTCCCAGGCATCATCCTTTGAGTTGGGTTTTGATTCTCATTTGCAGCCATCCTTTCAATAAGATTATAGGCTTCAGTATAGCTTTTGGCCCACAAGGCGCCTCCAGCTGCTGCATAGAGCATGGGCCGATATTGGGCCCCCAAACCATTATAGAACCCAGTGATCACCATCCAGTCAGGCATACCATGATGTGGACACTTTCTCAATATCTTCTTATAGTGCTCCCAAGCTTCGCACATAGATTCTGTTGGTTGCTGCGCAAACTGAGTGAGAGCACTCCTCATAGTTGCAGTCTTGGCCATTGGATAGAACTTCACCAGAAACTTTTGCGCAAGATCTTCCCAAGTAGTGATGGACCCAGCTGGTAAAGAATGGGGGAAGCCTCAGCTTGATAGCCTCATCAGTAACACCATTATACTTGAAAGTACTACAGATCTCGACAAAATTCCTGATATGCATGTTGGGATCTTCAGTCACAGCACCTCCGAAAGAAACAGAATTCTGCACCATCTGAATAATGCCCAGCTTGATTTCAAAAGTATTAGCCTGAATAGTCGGATGAATGATGCTTGACTGAATGTCATCAATTTTAGGCCGAGAAAAGTTCATAAGAGCTGGATCTGCTGGAACTATACGAACACCCATGATTACCGGTTCTTTCTGCTCACTCTCTTTATCTGAATCTTCAAAATCTATCTTCTCCGGAATATCAAGAACTGAGTCTGTCTCCTCAGCCGTATCTAGAGTCCTCTTGTGAGTGCGAGAACGTGTTTGCCTAAACGCTCTCTAGAGTACCTGAGAAACAACCGGAAATAATAAGTAACAAGTCTTAATCAATGAGTCATAATGACCACTGATGGCAAGTACATAAACTAAACAAATTAACACCGAGTCCCCGGCAGCGGCGCCAAAAACTTGTTAGGCACAAAGCATGCGCTAATAATTCACACAAGTATACGCGTTCGCAAGTAGTATAGAATGATTTCTAGTTCGTTCCCACGGAGACTCAAACTAATTATATTTAATTAACACTTACTCACCAATGTATGATTACTTCTCAATGTCAAGATACTAACACTTAAGGTTGATTGACTAATTATTAGCTACGATTAACTACGAGAATAAAACACTTAAATAACACTTGAATTAACAATATTAAACACACATAAGATTATAACTTCATTACTACTTCATTCAATAGTTATTATTATTACCTTTAGCATGTAACGGTGATGATATTAATCAAATAATATGAAACTGATAAAAGCCAACTTTCGTTGTACAAGTACCATTTTACCAAGCATCCACAATTTAGATAGAAGTTGAATAGGCATCAATTATGCTGAGACCCTATATGTCTACAAAATTTGATAACATAACGATTTAAGCGCAAGTTATTCATTATGATTACACAGGGCAAGTAAAATGGTTAGAGTTACCCACTAATCATGCATACAATACATGAACCTATGCTAGCATGGCAATTTCTAAATCTCAAGATTCACTGTCGCTACACAAGAGATTAACAGGCTATCTTATATGTTCGCGACACACATAAGATGATTAAGCACAACCTATACTAAATATTATACAATCATCACATACTAAAGTATTAAACAATTAACTAAAGAAAGCCATAGTAAATCCGCTACGACGCCATGATCACGATTAGCCCATGATAGAACTCATCTTCACCATGGGTTCATATGAAAAGATGATAATAGCATGACAATATAAACTAATAAAATACTTATTAAAACCAGAGTACGTCACAAGAGTATTAAGGTTCAAAATAAAGAAAACTAGCATCCACTGTTACAACGAATAAAAGAATCTCAAGAAATCGTATGCTTCATCTTCTTCGTTACAGTGTGCTAAAACGGTATTCTTAATCTTCTCTCATTGCTCCTTGCTTGATTGATACTTGTAGCTTCTTCTTGTGAAACGTCTCTAAATATTACTTATATAGAAGTCTACAAGAATCAGCAGTCTCAGAAGCCCAATAGAACACGAATTAAAAATCCAGCATTAAAATTCTCGACCCTAGGAGGCCGCCCCACCTTCCAAGCGGGCGCCTCAGCTTCCAAGCGGCCGCCCCAGATCCCAGGTGGGCGCCTGGCATACTTCTGGAAAAATGACTGTTTTGCTCCTGATTTTGCTGATTTCTTCGCACAACTCCACGCAACTGATTCCAAGTTCTTGCCTAGGCTTATTATAATGAATTCTTCCTACATACGCAGGTTATACCCTGAAATATAAAAAAAGTAGAAAAACGTGTCAAATACACAAAATAATTGATTTCAAGACATCAATTCAAGCCATTATAAGATGTTCTAAGTGGTATAAAATGCCACTTATCACAGCTGCCATAGGAGTAGCTACAACTGCACTTTCTTGCATATTAAACCTTTTCAACAGATTCTTTGTGTACTTTGACTGATTAATGTATATAGCATTATCAGTTTGTTTAATTTGCAATCCCAAGAAGTAACCCATCTCTCCCATCATGCTCATTTAATATCTTGATTGCATAAACTTTGAGAACTTATCACACAGTTTTTGATTAGTTGATCCAAAAATGATATCATCCATATAAATTTGAACTAAAAGCAGATCTTTACCTTGATTCAGATAAAATAAAGTTTTATATATTGTACCTCTTTTGAATCCACTTTCAAGCAGAAACTGAGAAAGGGTCTCATACCATGCCCTAGGTGCTTGCTTTAGTCCATAGAGTACTTTATCAAGTCTATAAACATAATCAGGATGTTTAGGATCCAAAAAATCTGGTGGCTGTTTAACATAGACTTCCTCTTCAAGTTCACCATTGAGAAATGCACTCTTGACATCCATCTGAAAGACTTTAAATTTCTTATGTGCAGCATATGCCAAGAAAATTCTGATTGCTTTCAGCCTAGCAACAGGAGCAAATGTTTCATCATAGTCAATGCCTTCCTGTTGGGAATATCTTTTAGCCACCAATCTTGCCTTATTTCTGACAATGGTTCCATTAGAATCAGTCTTGTTTCTAAAGACCCGCAATTGACCTGTTTTTAGGTCTAGGCACCAGCTTCCGAACTTCATTTCTTTTGAACTCATTCAACTTTTCTTACATAGCTATGACCCAATCTACATCCTTGAGTGCATCTTCTACTTTCTTTGGCTCTTTTTTTAAAATTAGATTATAATACAAACATTCATTTTGAGTTGCACTCCTTGTCTTTACTCCTTCATCAGGATTTCCAATGATCAGATCAGGAGTATGATCTTTAGTCCCTTTTCTGGCACTAAGAAATATCCTTCTGGAGCTAGATGCTCCCCTGAATATTATGCCTCATCAAATGCATTTGAGGCTCACCCTGAATCAGTGATGTTATCTCCTGACGAAGTTTTGGGACTCGACTCATGTCCATCTGATATTGAATCAGCATTGGATTCTGAATAACCAGATTGAGAGGAACCTTGAGTTGATTCTTCAATGTCAGTACTATCAGTTGAACCTTGCTGTTGCTCCCCCTCAACATGTGCAGGTTCATTAGTACAATGATCATCTTCAGAATCTGAAGGAGTATCAGGATTTGGATCATCAGTAATTGACAGTTCATTAGAGTTTGATGCAGATTCCAACAGTGTATTTTCATTTGCAAAGATTAAACTTTCATAAGAGTCTTCTTAAAAACCAGGAATCTTCTTGTCATCAAAAGATACATTTATGGAGATAACTACAATATTTGTTCTCAGATTGAAAACCTTGTATGCTCTTGATGGTGAGTAACCAACAAAGATTCCTTCATCAGCTTTTGATTCAAATTTTCCTAGCTGATTAGTATGAGTTCTCAGAACAAAGCACTTACATCCAAATACATGAAGATGTTTGAGGCTGGGCTTCTTTTCTTTCAGCATCTGATAATGAGTAATACCATGTTTGTTTATCAGTGTGATATTCTGAGTATAACAAGATGTGTCTACTGCTTCAGCCCAAAAGTTAGTGGGTAGTTTTTCTTCTTCCATCAGAGTCATGCCAGCTTCAATCAGGGTTCTGTTCTTTCTCTCAACAATACCATTTTGTTGGGGTGTGCCAGGAGCTGAGAATTATTATTGTATGCCTTTGTACTTGCAGACTTCCTCCATTTTCGAGTTCTTGAACTCAGTGTCATTATCACTTCTCAGTATTTTCACTTTGAGGGTGAATCCATTCTCAATTTGCCTTATATGATCCAGAAGAATTTCTGAAGTTTCATCCTTCCTATGTAGAAAATAAACCCAAGTGTATCCAGTGAAATCATCAACAATTACAAGTGTGTACCATTTCTTGTTGATAGACATTATGTTTACTGGTCCAAAGAGATCCAAGTTTAACATATGATATGGCTCAGTAATAGAGAATTCTGTTTTACTTTTGAAAGATACTCTTCTATGCTTAGACTTTTGACAAGCATCACAAAGAATATCAGATGAGTATAGCATATTTGGTAATCCTCTTACTAGCTCCTTCTTGGCAAGTTCATTGATTGAATTAAAGTTGAGATGTGAGAGCTTCTTGTGCCAATTGCAGCTCTCATCTACTGATGCCTTTGAGATAAGGCAAGTAGCTTCTTGCTCAAGACTTTCATGTAGTCTTGCTTCATATATATTTCCATGTCTGTATCCCATCAATACAATCTTCTTTGACTTTTTGTGAACAATTTCACAGTGAGAGTCATAGAACACCACATGATAACCTCTGTTAGTGATTTGACTGATGCTTAAAAGATTATGCTTCAGTCCTTCCATCAGAGCTACATTCTCTATTATTACCTTTCCAATTTTCAAGTTACCATATCCCAGAGTGTGTCCTATATTTCCATCTCCATAAGATACATCTGGGCCAGCCTTCTTCTCAAATTGTGACAACAGGGATTTTTTTCCAGTCATATATCCTCAACATCCACTATCCAAGACAAAAGTATTTTTCCTGTTACCCTGCAGTCAGAGGAGTGATTAATTCAGAGGATTTTTAAGGACACACACTTGTTGGGCCCTCTTTTTGGACAACTTAAGTCTTTGTGATTCATGCTTACTTCTTACAGTTTTTCCCATGTCAGGAGTTGTCTTATTAGAAGTAGATTTAGTAGAACTAGAAGAATTAAGTGCATAAGCAGTTTTATTGAATTTAGGCAAAGGTTCATAATAGTTGCGATATAGCTTATGATAGGAACTACAAGTGTAAATTGAATGCCAACTACTATCACAATGAAAATAAGGATTTTGTGGTTTATAAAATACTGATCTACCCCTAACATCAGACTCAGGAATAGCAGTTTTCATTTTCTTACTCCTCCTGCAATCAATAGCAAGATGATTAGTATTACCACAGTTAAAACAAGTTTTTCTAGGAGCATTGGAAAAAAACTTATAATTAGAATGCTTAGAAATACCTTTCTTACCATTCCTGTTTCTTTTAGGACTTTTAACTTGAGGTTTGTTAGTAACCTCAGATAATTTCTTTTTCAATTGTCTTTTAGATAAAAGTCCTATGTTCTTTTCTTTCTTAACAGTCTTAATGGTTTCCTTGTTTTCCTTTCTTTGAGATTTATCACTTACTGACTTTTCTTGGGATGTTGATGTTGAACCCTTTTCAAAGATAGATTTGGGTTCATCAGCTTCTCAAGAGATAAACTTAATAGGAGTCTTAAGGGTAGCTTTATTTTCAGTGTCAACATCCTTAACTCCATCTACATAACCAAGACATTCTTTCCAGTTTTTCTTAGAGATCATCTCATGAACCTTTTTTCCTGAAATAGTCCAGGCTTTAAGGGTTTTCTTCTCATTTTCTAATTCATTCTCTAACATACTATAATTAGCTTCTAGTATCTTTGCTTTATGTTTAGCTTTCTCACATTCTTTCTGAATTTTAATCTGATTTACTAAGTCAGACTCTAACTGATCATTCCTAGATTTTAAGATTTCATTTTCAGTTAACAGTCTATTGTTCTCTAGAATCTTATTTTTAAAATTTCTATGGAGAGACTTAAGAACAGATTTCAGTTCAGATATATCTTTAGTATCAAAAGGGAAGAACGAATTTGATACCTTAGAATCAGAGGAAGCAGGAGCATCAAAGCTAGCCATTAGTACATATCATGTTTCTTCAGTTTCAGAATTAGTGGAGTCCATCCAATCCTTGCTTTATGTAATCAAGGCTTTGTTCTTCCCTTTATCATGTTTTGTCTTTTTACACTCTGTAGCAAAGTGACCAGGTTCATCACAGTTGTAGCACTTGATTTTTGACCTGTCGACTTTTCCAGCTTTAGAGTCCTTTCCTTCTCTTCTTCCAGACGACTTTCTTTCCCCTCCAGTGAACTTCTTCCTGAAGCTTCTTTTCTTCTGAGACTTCCTGAATTACATCCTCTTGAAGCCCTTAACTAGCAATGTAGCCATTTGTATGACATCAGAATCTGTCATGTTCTCATCAGTTTCAGAATCAGTATCATCAGCAGGATTTGATGATGAATCATCAGTATCTGATTCTAGCAGATTGCTCTTTTTCCTTGCAGCTTTAACAGATCTGTCCTTTAAAGTTTTAGCATTCACCTTCAAACCAACTGACTTTCCCTTGTTGCTTTTCCTCTCTTTCCTTTGCTAAACTTCCAAATCATGAGTTCTCAGCATGCCATAGACTTCATCCAGGGTGATTATTTCCAGATCATACTGATGTCGTATGATTGAAGTCTGAGTCTCCCATTCCTCATTCAAGGCTCTCAAAAATTTAGTGTTTGAATCCTCCCGATCATACACCTTTCCCACCAAGGATAGATTGTTGAGCAGGGTGGAAAACCTGTCATAGATGTCGGTGAGACTTTCCTAGTTTTGGCCTCAAAATGTTCATATTCTTGAATTAGAACAGCCCTTCTGTTCTTCTTGATGGCCATGGTTCTTTGCAATTGAGTTTCAAGAGCATCACAGATTTCCTTGGAAGTCTTTAGGATATAACCTTGTTTGACATCAAAGAATCAAGACTATTATACAAAATGTTTCTTACCATTGCATCCTTCAGCACAACAACTTTCTCTTCAGGTGTCCACTCACTCTTTTCCTTCAACTGATAGTGTTCAGCAACAGTAGGAGTTGCATGCACCAGTTTTGTTGGTATGTAGGGTCCATCATTGATTACATCGAAGTAATCTGGATCTGTAGCCTCCAGGTGCATGAGCATTTTCACCTTCCATGTAGGATATTCAGCCTTTTTCAGAATGGGGATTTTAATACTTTCATACTTGTTCAAAGACATGTTTAGATTGCTTCTGATTGTAAATTTATCAGTTTGCTCAGATACCAATTATTGCCCAGTGGTAATACAGTTGTCTAAGGGGGGTTGTATACAATTGTATAAATGCTCCGAACAAGTATAAAAATATAACAGTTCTTTATATTTTTGATAAAAATTGTTACAAACTCTCTCAAGAAATATTGATGTTCTTGAGAGCTACTAAGTCATAAAATGCTCGAGTTGATCACTATGTGATGACCTAAACTATATTTATATAATACACAGCTGCTACAAATCAATCTAAAATATGCATTATCAATTACTAACAGAAAATGATACATATCTTTAACTGAATATACGAAGTCTTATCACTCCGAACGTAACAGATATCCATCCCTCAAAATAAAGAACATAATCAATCTTCACAACAGACTGCCTTCAGATGCTAATGTTCTGCAGATACTGATGATGCGTCAAATCTTGGCGACACATCAAATACTGATGACATCTAAACACAGTCAGATCCTGAGCTCCTCCTGATCATTGAGATTTAGCACGTAACAATATCTACTTGGAACAATTTATATCGGCTTAAGTTGGTGTTTTGGACTCAAGTATTTGGTGTTTTTAATGTGTTTTATGTTGAGTCATTGCAGGGCACTAATCAGAGGTGGAAATGAGCTTTTAAATGATTATATGTTGGTAAGAGATCAGGGAAGGATTCGTCAAAGTTTGTACGAAGGACGAAGCGTAAAAAGAAGAAAGCTGCAAAAATTTTACAAAAAGCAGGTGCGCCCGCTCCCCATTTGTCAGACAAAGAGCGTGCCCACGCCAACAATTTCTGTAGAATCCTGATTTGATTATAATTTGGTTATTGCAAGCATCCTGGTCAACCAATGCTATATATATAAAGAAAATAAGACATTTTAAGAAGAAAGAAGCCAGGGAGAGCATAGAGAAGACCTAAAGCACACAAGACGGCTAAGGAGAAGGAGATTTAGTTTTCACTTTTATATTCTTCGATTTAGGCGATAGTTTTGGATGCTTGTTTTTGATTTGTTCTAAACCCTAGTGCTTCTATATTATCTCGTAGTATTCTGAACTTATTTATTATCATGTTTTTATTGAAACCCATGGTGACGATGTGTTCGATCATGAACTAATCGTTGTCATGGGGTTCAAGCAGAATTATTTATGGATTTCAATAGTTGATTATTTTAAATCGTTAGTGTGTGGTGATTTATGATTTCCTAGTATGGTCTTACTTATTCTTCTTAGATGCGTAGCTAACATCTAAGTCGTTTGTTAATCTTTATTAAAGCAAAAGTGGATATAGAGGTTTAGAACTTTCCATGCTAGCATAGGTTTATGTATGTTGTCATGCATGATTCGTAGTGTAATTTTAACCATCTTACGCTGCCCTATGTAATCTCAATAGATAATTTGCTCATTAAACCGTTATGTTTCCAAATCTTATAGACATATAGGGTCTAAGCATAATTGGTGTCTGCTCAAATTCTCTCTTATTTGTGGATGTTTAGTAGTAGGGTATACGTATATCGAAAGGTAGCGTATACTAATTTCGTGTTATCTGATTAGTTGTCATCACTATCACATGCTAAGATTAAAGGCATAAACTTTGAATGAAGTATTTATTGAAGTTAGGATCCCATGTTTTACTTCATATAAGTAAATCAGTTTAATTCTCTTAGTTAATGCATATTGGTATAATCACTTTAATTAGTTAATCAACTCAAAAATGATATTTGTCTTAACAGTGAATAATAAACATACATTGTTGCATAAGTGCATATTCTGTTTAACCCAGTCTCCGTGGAAACGAACTTAATTAATCTTATACTACTTGTGTCAATGTACGCTTGCGTGGTTTTGTGCGAACAAGTTTTTGGCGCCGCTGTCGGGGGTAGGTGTTAAATTTAGTTTATGTGCTTGTCATCAATGGTCGTTAAAGTTCACTAACTCGGATCATTTTCTTACAAGGTTTACTTTGTTCGTGTGTTTCTGGTACTCTAGAGAGAGTGTATGTAACACCCCCAGATCCGGGGTCGGGGATCCGGGTCGTCACGGTCTTTCTTTCCACAATATCACTTCACTTAATTAATAATAATAACCTTATGCTGTGACCCCACACTAACACACACCACACCCCGTTATAGTCTCAGAGATGAAATTGAAATAAGTACAAGTCTTTGAATCCACAATTTAAAATTATTACAACCCAAAATGATTACTTGATAATTTACAGTTAATTGTCATTATCTGCCACAAGTTATAATTATACATAATTGATTCTCAAAAATAGAATGCCTGATCTACCAATAGATCTACCTCTGCAGCTATAGCAGCCACAACATCATCGGGAAGACGCGGGACGCTTCCCACGCGCTTGCGCTGGGTCTGCTGGAGTCTGGCCATCTTTCCTAACTGTTGTTGTGTGATGAAGAAATAAAGCAAGAGTGAGCCTTACAGCTCGCAAGATAATATATAGTGATAACAATAATATAAGTATCTAAATGGATACTTACTAGAATCTTTTATCGTGTGTAAGATAATTACTAGTATATACTTACTAGTATATGAGCCTTCTCATAGTACTCATGAAAGTCTTGGTCAAAAGAAATGAACCAAGTTTGATATCTTAATGCGATGAAGTCGCAAAATATTCAGTATATATACATATATACTTTTCAAAATATTGGAAGTCCTCTTCCATGCATAATATACACAAAATCCCAGTGTATAACTGTATATATAAAAAAAATATCGTTGCAAGGTGATCTCATACATCTAACCTTGTCTCAATGTTTTTCTGAAATTCTTTGTCATTCATAAGACAATTATTAACTAGATATAAGTTTAAAAGATGAGGTTACCAAATACCCCAATATACTTATATCTTTCCCAATACTACTTGAACTACCACCGTTCAAGTTATAACCAGTTTCAAAAGTTCATCACATAGATGAGACTACAAGACAAGATTTGAATAGATTCAATCTTTGAAATATTATTGAATGAAATAAAGTTACGAGATACTTTATTTAGTCCCGATATATATATATCCACATATATATCTCTTTAAACATTTCCTGGAACCTCTGTTATATAAAGTATGAACAGAGTTTGAAACATCCAATGAATTTTGGAAAGGAAAAGAATTTTGGCATAAACCAGATATCTTGCTGATCAGGCAAAGATACCAATAAGTAACCTTTTCTACTGTAGATGGATGAATTCCTCACCGGTCATCACCCTGGCCGCATTAGGACCTCGCGCTAGACCGTTACCCGGCCCCTCACGCGTTGATGGACTGCCACCCAGCCACTTACACTTTCATAGACCGTACCCCGGCCTGTCGCTTATGCCGACTCAATTAGATGGGCTTACTTCCCGAACGTTGGGCAAGTAATCAATTCATTTACCAAAACTACAACCTCGTTGCGAATATAAAATACACCACAGAGCCGGATTCCCCAGGTTTTGAGCGAGTATTTAAATCCCCTTAAAAAGGAAGATCTTAAATATAAAAAAATGAGTTTTGGGATCCGCTCTGACTATTAAAAAATCATTTTGAAGACTCGAAAATACTTTAAAGAGTGTTTGGAGTAAAGCTGATTTAATGAAGTAAATCAGTCCCCAGAATATTTAGAAAATGACTGAATATTATTATTTAAATAATATTCCCATAAAGAATAATCTTTATAAAAATAATTGAAGTAGAAGTATTAAAACTTATACCTGAAACGAGTATTAAATAACCAAAGATATACTTATATGAAAGTATTATCTTTATTTGAATAATCAAAAATAAGTTTGATTATTAACACCTTATTCTTTAATAAAATAAAGAATATATTTCAGCAAATAATCGGAGTCATAGATCCTCAAATGAATATTCAAATAATATTCATTAAATAATATAAACTGAGTCATAAGCCTTCGAATGAATATTCAAATAATATTCAATAAATAATATAAAAGAGTCATAAGCCCTCGAATAATATTCGAAATAATATTCAAATAAATAAATAAAGTTAAAGTTATCGAATAAACCTTATTCGATTAATAGTTTGGAAAACTATAACCATATATATATATAAATATATATATATATATCCATATCCATATATACAAAATCTACTCGGGATCCTCGACTCCCGGTTTTAGAAAAATATTTTCACCTTTGGGTCCCTATACTAAGGGTATATGCAAGTTACCGCTATTCTCTAGCATAGGTATTATCAACTGAACCAACAGATATATATTTCAAGAATATGAAGCAGGCATGCATATATACCATATCACATGCTACAATATATCGCAAGAATTTGCTAAATAACCAATATGCATTTATCGCAAGATTATGCATATACACATATACATCACAACAACAGTATAACGGGTAGAAAACTTGCCTGAGCGACTGGGGGTTACGAATGGCTCGGGACGAGTCTGGTAACCTATAAACAACAAGTAAGTTGGAATTAAACCAAAGTCACTTGTAAATCTATACTTTAACTAACTTAGACTCTAACGCTTGTTTTGCGCTCACTGATTCGCTTAAGTCACTCGGGTACCCTCGGCTCCACCATTTTTAATAATTTAACCTTTACGAGTTTTAAAGCGATTCCTTCGCGAGTGTCTTACCAACTGCCTAAAACACTTACCATAAATGTTTCATACATTAATTAACCCTTTTTGGTCTTTAACCTATGCTTCAAAGTAAGGCGAGGGGAAAAGTTTCGTTCGCGAAACGCCGTTACTTGAAACGGTCGTTTCTCCTAAACCGTGCGTCGGAATCGAACGAACTACATATCAAAACGAAGCTCGTAACATGAGTTATCTAAACATGGAAGTGGTGATAATCTAGCAGGGGGTTCTCGGGTCCTAATATTATGCACAAAAACAGTCTACAGGAAATCGGACGTTACGACGGCTATATTTACGCGATTTCCCAAATTTAAACCAATTCAATCAACCACAATTTCAACTCCAATTCACAACCCAATCAAACCTCCAATTAAACTACACCACAACAGCCCCAAATCAACTCAATATTACCAATTTATTCATCTACACCAAGTCAAAAAATGTGACCAAGAACTTCAAATCTAACAAGCATCACTCCTAACTCCAAAATCAACAAAACCACTTACTAAACAAAGCTCTATCATGAGTACACACTCATTACACTAACCCATCATCTAACATTATGAAATCCAAACCAACAAAACTTAATACTAAGGGTTTGAGAAGTTATACCTTCCTTGGAGAGTGGAGAATCAAGAGAATGGCTTGGAATCACCCTTAAAGTCCTTATCCAAGTTTAATCTAAACAAAACTTCAAGAACACAAATTTTAGTTCTTGAAAACACTATTCACCATCTTCTTTCATGATTTATAGAAAAAGATTGGCTTGGAATTAGAAGCTTAAACTTATAGGAAGTATGTAACTATCCATGGGGAAGCTTAGATAATTACCTTGCTAAACAGTAAGTGGAGGAGCTTGGACTTTCATTTTTTTAAGAAAACCACCCGAGAGCATGAAGAAGAAGAAGAGAGAATTTTGTGTTTTGGCTTGATTTGCTTTTGGTTGGTTGATTTTTGTTGTTTGTTTTAGTGAATTACCTAGTTGCCCTTGGTTTTGTGTGGTTAAAAAGTCACCACATCTCCTTCCTTTCTTGTCATGCCTATATCACCTTGCACATGTCATAATGCTCCCACTTGTCCACACCTTGTGGTTTGATGATGTCACAATCCCTGGCTTCTTGTACAAGCTTGTCTCTTGGTCACTTATTTGTTTTACGGTTCGCTTATCTTTCGTTCTCGTTTATCGTTTGAGGGATCATACCCGGGATCTTATTACTTAGGTTCCCTTAACCTTTCTCAATATATTATATTCCTTTTATGATCCTCTCCAATAATCCTTTAATTTAAATTCTTTTTATCCTGTTACCTTATACTCAATTCTCTCCGTATCTTGTGAATTTCCGGGAAAAATCAAAGTGTTCGGAATTGGATTCTGACGATCTTTACATACACTTATATACCACATAGAGTACTAATAATATCCCATAAGATCAATAACAGAACCCCTACATAGCGTGGCATGAAAAGTTTTCTCGTTCAGCAAAAACACTATTCATAAGGGTTTCAAAATTTCTCAAAAATTGGGGTTATTACAGTCTCCCCTCCTTAAAAGGATTCCGTCCCGGAATCAGATAGAAAACAAATGGGGATACTTTCTTAGCATTACACTTTCTAACTCTCGAGTCAATTTTCCCACATTGTGGTTCTACCACCAAACTCTGCCTAGTTTGATAATCCTTCTCCTAAGCACTTGTTCCTTTTCACTCTATAACCCTTCCTGGTTGCTCCATATAGGTTACGTCGGGTTGCATATCTATGCGCTCATATGCCTCTATTTATCTGGCATCTGAATTACACTTCCTTAACATTGATACGTGAAACACGTTACGACCTGCTACATGTTCGGGGTTAGGGCTAGCTCATATGCTAACTTCCCAAACGTCTTAATATATCCAAGGGTCCAACAAATTGTTGACTTAGCTTTCCTTTCTTTCCGAACCTCATCAATCCTTTCCAAGAGATACCTATAACATTACTAGGTCCCCTATTTCATACTCTTTATCCTTTCGTGTCAAATCAACATACTTATCATGACCATCTTGGGCTACTACCAGCCGTCCTCTGATTAGATCTATCATATCCTTGGTCCTTTGGACTACTGCGGGTCCGAGCATCTTGCGCTCTACAACTTCATCCTAACATAAGGGAGATCGACATTGTCTTCCCTCAAGGATCTCATAAGGCGATACCTCAATACTAACATATGATCTATTGTCGTAAGATAACTTAATCCGCGTTAAATGATCATTCCAAATTCTTTCAAGTCTATTGCACAGACTCTCATTATAGCTTTTAGCATTAGAACTTTTACTTCTCAATACCCATTCTTTTCCAGTTCGTAATCGCTATCACCTTTCGTTCCTAATATTATACTGGTTATACTTTTGCTCGCTAGCGTTCTATAACCTTTTAATAACCACGTCAACCTTAGTATCACGAATGTGTTCCCATTCCGCATACTACCACCACTTTATTACTCCTTTTTCAGTTGTTTCTATTTTCCAAAGTTTGATTAATCATGTAGAAGTAAAGGAATTTGTTGAGAGATCACTATGATCATGAACACTTGTTATATCGCATAGTTAGTACAGAAGGTGGCCAGCCTTTAGTACTTGACAAGCAATTAAACAATAGCTGGTATCCTACTCGGCTTCTATGACACAGATAGATAGTCATTCGGCAATACCTTCCCTTCTGGAAGGGTTGTTCTTCTCAGCTTACATGAAATGAAAAGAAGAGAAAAGAACGAACTGAAGAGAATTGTATATTCATAAAAAAAATTTATTGCCATAAAATATCTGGCTTGGAATCTACCTCTGAACTATAGAGGTTTGTCATAGAAGAACAAAACATATATGTATTTATATCAACATCAAGTATTATAGCATCGCATTTCACGTGCCTAAATATTTTCGCTATCCCGTCCATCATTCTATGGACCCATGCTCTTCCTCGAGCTTATACACAATCACCTTTGAAACTCCCTCGACATCAAAAATCGAATTTGGGATCTCATTCTATATATCACCGTTACTAGGATTCTATGCTCGCACCGCAACCTTCCTCGTATAATAATACGACTCTCTATTGATAAGAAAGAATAATTATTCACTAGGTAGATACTCTACTTAATTAGTCTATCAATGATAACTTATACACTACCACGACCCGATTAGGCGTACTCAATCTCAACACCAATTCCAATACAACTCTCATGGTTGTAATCAGCTCACTACTCGCAGAATCATTGCTGCCTTACTATGGTCCACCACTGACCCACTGTAGTCATTCATTTTCCATGAAGTCTTAATAGCTAACCATACGGAGTCCATACATGTCGTATCAAATCCTTCTAAGGAGGTAACATAATCACCATTCATGATTCATGGAGTACACTCGTGATTCTGACATACATACATGACATGAAGCAGATAAAAGTGCAGAAGAGTTTCAATCAAAGCAACGATAGCAGGTTAATACCATTCTTAATCATACGCCCTAAATAGAAGAATTAACTCAAGGGTTCATCTAGTCCTTTTTGAAACATGGTCCCGGCTTATCTCAAGATAGGACCTTCTAAGATAGATAGCCCGTTCCTGGCGATTACACGAATTAAACCTTTACCAACTACTATTACGGTTGGGTATTGCACAGTCATCAGAAGGAATGTCAATCTTCCAAACCATAATTCAACCTTCACATTTTTAACCATCATCACTGTTTTCTTTTGGCACACGTGCCTATAATTATCCACTTACCTTTAAAGTGTCGGCCACCTCTTTGGCCTTTCCTGATAGTAAAATTTCCTTACAATCAATGTCATTTTAACCACCTCCAAATAAATTTTCTACCTTATTTCCGATCACTGCTTGAGTGAAGATGTTTTCCTTAAAATCAGATGGGAAAGAAAAGAAAAAAAAATATCACCATTTTTCCATAAGTTATTGCCTCAATCTTTAGAGGTTAATCACTGTCATGACTGACTCTCGTGGAAAGAACATCTTTAGAGGTTAAGTCCTAATTGCCCTGAACAATTTCGACCTTTACTGGTTCGATCCATACTTTCTCGTGGTTTAACACGTGCCCCACTTGGCATCATTATAATTATGTCATATTTCCTTTATCAACATTTTTATTCTTGAGAATTTCGAATATTTCCTTTCTCCTTGTAAAACCTTTAAGGTTATCCTTCAATCGTTCCTCCTGTATTCCCTATATACAGGGCATATCAAAATACCATTTACTAATACTAGAACCATTGTCTATATACTTCTGAAAAATTTCTCCACTGATCCTTAAAGGTTATTATTACCTTAATCCTTTCCAATTCATACTGTCAAAACTCATACTATCCCTATTAAGGGTGAAATGCCAACCTTTATGCATTCCCCTAGGATTCATTTTAAGTTACCGATGTTCTATCCTTAATTCCACCTTTGAAAAGGTACATGCATCCATCCATGGATAAACCAAGTCATATATCCTTGATAGATTATCTTATTCATCATTCCCACCTCGATAGTCTATACCTAACTTCATAATAGCATCCTTATTCAAATTAAGGTCAATCCATATGGCCTCCAAAAGATAACAATGGTCATCCGCTTTTCTTTCCTGATTTGGTAATGATAACATGGATGTTCTGGAAGATATTGGTCATGTTCAACGTGAACCTCTTCTTAATAATTCCTTATTTACTTTTGTTGTTTATCTCAACAGTCATCTCAATGTTGGGATATCTCTCATACCTGGCGTCTCCCTTTCTGGGTATCGAGCCACCGGTCTTACATTTCACATTATTGAAGGTCACTTCCTTCATCCAATTTTTCCTGATTTCTTACTTTCTTGTCTCCTCAGTCTATCCGTGTCTCAATATTTATCCTTCGAACTATCTCAAGGTTTCCTCGAATCCTCCCAACTTAAAGGGGGTACAATATATGTATCTCTTATGCCTTCAACCATCAATTTTAACTCATGGTGGATCATCATCATCCTGACGATTACATACTTTTCTATTTCTATTGCTATGAGTCTTTAGGGTTTCCTCATACCCAACTCCCTTATCATTCCTCAAACTCTATTGCCTTTATATTCCTTTCCACTTCAGTTTCTTTTTATTTTCCTTTCTCTTATCATTATTTCATGAACCAACACAACTTAAGCATTGATTTCAAACATCTCGTCATTCTAGATTCGTGTCCTCAGAACGAATCTTGATAACTTTTACAACTTAGATTCACAATTCATCATACTCGTCTGCCTTTGTTCTGGCTCTAAAGCTTTTACACTATCTTCATAACTTTGGGAAGTACTTTCCTGAAAACAATTGACTGAACTTTAATCAGTTTATTATAATCTCTTGCTCCGTGCCTTCCTTGGCCTTTCACCGGCGGGTGGCCTCTCTCTTAGGAGGGTAAGTGACAAAAACAGTCCTTTGTGGTTCGTCAATCATTTAGAATCTCAAATGATTCCTCTATTTCCTTTAGCCAGGCTCTTGCCTCGACTGGGTTAGCTTGTTCCTTAGAACTCAGAGAGCTTAGCGACTTAAAGGTCCTGAAAGAATTTCTCACCGCACTGTCTCCTCAGGGTGGTGGTTGGGGATAATAGTCTAAGTTCTTTTTAGACAGGTCCATGAATTGCCGTATAGGAGTACCGTCTCGGGTCTCCTTTCCTTACTCGACTTTCTGTTTCCTTAGTATGAAATGTTTCATCCTACTCCCCATAATTGGGGTCATCTTTTAATTTAAAATCCTCATTTTCCACTCCATTATGTCATGGGTTCCTTCTATCTTGATGGCGACCTCCCTGACTATCACGTTCAGGGTTTGCTCTAAATCTTATTCCTCAAACTATGGCTCTAATCTAAGTTCTCATCCTTACGCTCTTGAACTTTCGGAACCCAAATTCTATAGGAATACCTCATTATTCCCTTATCATCTTTCTCGATATTAATCTTTTATCTAATTGTTGGCTCTCTGCCTTCATTCATAACTTTTTCTGGCACAATATGATCTTTTCCAATAATTCGGGCTGTATTGCAATCTCAAACAGCTTTTCGGTACCGGCTCCGGTTACCTTCACTTCTATTTCCATTTTCTCAAAATCTCTTATAAACTCTCCAAAAGACATTATCATCTTGAGTCTCTCCTTTTTACTAAGGGCATCAGCCACCATATTGGCTTTCCCCGAATGATAGAGAATCTCACAATCGTAGTCCTTGATTAGTTCTAACCATCTCCTCTGGCGCATGTTGAGCTCTTTCTGCGTAAATATGTACTTGAGGCTCTTATGGTATGTGAAAATCTCGCACTTCTCTCCATACAAGTAGTGCCTCCAAATTTTTAAAACAAATACTATTACCGCGACCTCAAGGTCATGAGTAGGATATCTAACCTCGTATTCCTTCAGTTGTCTTGACGCATACGCAATAACTTTACCGTGCTGCATAAGCACACATCCTAACCCTTTGTGCGACGCGTCACTATATATCACAAAATCTCCTTTTCCGTCCGGCAACGCCAAAATAGGGGCCGTCACCAACCTTTGCTTCAGTTCTTGAAAGCTGTTCTCACATTTCTCTGTCCATTCGAACTTCTCAGTCTTACGAGTAAGCCACGTTAAAGGGGGCTACTATCTTTACAAACTTGAACGAACCTCCGGTAGTGATCAACCAATCCTACCTCTGGTAGTCGACCTAACCATGGTCATCAATTCATCAGTGGTCCTTTATTCATTCTTGTCAGGATCCTCCATGGAATCCTTCTCAGCAACTATCCCTTCTAGGACAACATCCTCAACCGCTACATTCTCAATATCAACATCATCCGGTCCTGCATTAGGACACTCTATCGGATCCACAATCCGATCTCCAATTAGTAATAAACATCATCGCGCTGTTGCTCCTCAACCTCAGGGTTCGGAGTCCCGCTACTATATACGATAACGAACTACGCTCCTATCACGATATTTATAAGGGTTCCCATAAGGGTTTTAACTGTCAGTACTACGTTAGGTAGCCCGACTATGAACTTGGCAAGAGTTCTTATTATCTTAACGTCCCATCATCTCTGAGGTTTATAACGCTTAGCTCTGATACCATTTCTGTAACACCCCCAGATCCGGGGTCGGGGATCCGGGTCGTCACGGTCTTTCTTTCCACAATATCACTTCACTTAATTAATAATAATAACCTTATGATGTGACCCCACACTAACACACACCACAACCCGTTATAGTCTCAGAGATGAAATTGAAATAAGTACAAGTCTTTGAATCCACAATTTAAAATTATTACAACCCAAAATGATTACTTGATAATTTACAGTTAATTGCCATTATCTGCCACAAGTTATAATTATACATAATTGATTCTCAAAAATAGAATGCCTGATCTACCAATAGATCTACCTCTGCAGCTATAGCAGCCACAACATCATCGGGAAGACGCGGGACGCTTCCCACGCGCTTGCGCTGGGTCTGCTGGAGTCTGGCCATCTTTCCTAACTGTTGTTGTGTGATGAAGAAATAAAGCAAGAGTGAGCCTTACAGCTCGCAAGATAATATATAGTGATAACAATAATATAAGTATCTAAATGGATACTTACTAGAATCTTTTATCGTGTGTAAGATAATTACTAGTATATACTTACTAGTATATGAGCCTTCTCATAGTACTCATGAAAGTCTTGGTCAAAAGAAATGAACCAAGTTTGATATCTTAATGCGATGAAGTCGCAAAATATTCAGTATATATACATATATACTTTTCAAAATATTGGAAGTCCTCTTCCATGCATAATATACACAAAATCCCAGTGTATAACTGTATATATAAAAAAAATATCGTTGCAAGGTGATCTCATACATCTAACCTTGTCTCAACGTTTTTCTGAAAATCTTTGTCATTCATAAGACAATTATTAACTAGATATAAGTTTAAAAGATGAGGTTACCAAATACCCCAATATACTTATATCTTTCCCAATACTACTTGAACTACCACCGTTCAAGTTATAACCAGTTTCAAAAGTTCATCACATAGATGAGACTACAAGACAAGATTTGAATAGATTCAATCTTTGAAATATTATTGAATGAAATAAAGTTACGAGATACTTTATTTAGTCCCGATATATATATATCCACATATATATCTCTTTAAACATTTCCTGGAACCTCTGTTATATAAAGTATGAACAGAGTTTGAAACATCCAATGAATTTTGGAAAGGAAAAGAATTTTGGCATAAACCAGATATCTTGCTGATCAGGCAAAGATACCAATAAGTAACCTTTTCTACTGTAGATGGATGAATTCCTCACCGGTCATCACCCTGGCCGCATTAGGACCTCGCGCTAGACCGTTACCCGGCCCCTCACGCGTTGATGGACTGCCACCCAGCCACTTACACTTTCATAGACCGTACCCCGGCCTGTCGCTTATGCCGACTCAATTAGATGGGCTTACTTCCCGAACGTTGGGCAAGTAATCAATTCATTTACCAAAACTGCAACCTCGTTGCGAATATAAAATACACCACAGTGCCGGATTCCCCAGGTTTTGAGCGAGTATTTAAATCCCCTTAAAAAGGAAGATCTTAAATATAAAAAAATGAGTTTTGGGATCCGCTCTGACTTTTAAAAAATCATTTTGAAGACTCGAAAATACTTTAAAGAGTGTTTGGAGTAAAGCTGATTTAATGAAGTAAATCAGTCCCCAGAATATTTAGAAAATGACTGAATATTATTATTTAAATAATATTCCCATAAAGAATAATCTTTATAAAAATAATTGAAGTGGAAGTATTAAAACTTATACTTGAAACGAGTATTAAATAACCAAAGATATACTTATATGAAAGTATTATCTTTATTTGAATAATTGAAAATAAGTTTGATTATTAACACCTTATTCTTTAATAAAATAAAGAATATATTTCAGCAAATAATCGGAGTCATAGATCCTCAAATGAATATTCAAATAATATTCATTAAATAATATAAACTGAGTCATAAGCCTTCAAATGAATATTCAAATAATATTCAATAAATAATATAAAAGAGTCATAAGCCCTCGAATAATATTCGAAATAATATTCAAATAAATAAATAAAGTTAAAGTTATCGAATAAACCTTATTCGATTATAGTTTGGAAAACTATAACCATATATATATATATATATATATATATATATATATCCATATCCATATATACAAAATCTACTCGGGATCCTCGACTCCCGGTTTTAGAAAAATATTTTCACCTTTGGGTCCCTATACTGAGGGTATATGCAAGTTACCGCTATTCTCTAGCATAGGTATTATCAACTGAACCAACAGATATATATTTCAAGAATATGAAGCAGGCATGCATATATACCATATCACATGCTACAATATATCGCAAGAATTTGCTAAATAACCAATATGCATTTATCGCAAGATTATGCATATACACATATACATCACAACAACAGTATAACGGGTAGAAAACTTGCCTGAGCGACTGGGGGTTACGAATGGCTCGGGACGAGTCTGTTAACCTATAAACAACAAGTAAGTTGGAATTAAACCAAAGTCACTTGTAAATCTATACTTTAACTAACTTAGACTCTAACGCTTGTTTTGCGCTCACTAATTCGCTTAAGTCACTCGGGTACCCTCGGCTCCACCATTTTTAATAATTTAACCTTTACGAGTTTTAAAGCGATTCCTTCGCGAGTGTCTTACCAACTGCCTAAAACACTTACCATAAATGTTTCATACATTAATTAACCCTTTTTGGTCTTTAACCTATGCTTCAAAGTAAGGCGAGGGGAAAAGTTTCGTTCGCGAAACGCCGTTACTTGAAACGGTCGTTTCTCCTAAACCGTGCGTCGGAATCGAACGAACTACATATCAAAACGAAGCTCGTAACATGAGTTATCTAAACATGGCAGTGGTGATAATCTAGCAGGGGGTTCTCGGGTCCTAATGTTATGCACAAAAACAGTCTACAGGAAATCGGACGTTACGACGGCTATATTTACGCGATTTCCCAAATTTAAACCAATTCAATCAACCACAATTTCAACTCCAATTCACAACCCAATCAAACCTCCAATTAAACTACACCACAACAGCCCCAAATCAACTCAATATTACCAATTTATTCATCTACACCAAGTCAAAAAATGTGACCAAGAACTTCAAATCTAACAAGCATCACTCCTAACTCCAAAATCAACAAAACCACTTACTAAACAAAGCTCTATCATGAGTACACACTCATTACACTAACCCATCATCTAACATTATGAAATCCAAACCAACAAAACTTAATACTAAGGGTTTGAGAAGTTATACCTTCCTTGGAGAGTGGAGAATCAAGAGAATGGCTTGGAATCACCCTTAAAGTCCTTATCCAAGCTTAATCTAAACAAAACTTCAAGAACACAAATTTTAGTTCTTGAAAACACTATTCACCATCTTCTTTCATGATTTATAGAAAAAGATTGGCTTGGAATTAGAAGCTTAAACTTATAGGAAGTATGTAACTATCCATGGGGAAGCTTAGATAATTACCTTGCTAAATAGTAAGTGGAGGAGCTTGGACTTTCATTTTTTTAAGAAAACCACCCGAGAGCATGAAGAAGAAGAAGAGAGAATTTTGTGTTTTGGCTTGATTTGCTTTTGGTTGGTTGATTTTTGTTATTTGTTTTAGTGAATTACCTAGTTGCCCTTGGTTTTGTGTGGTTAAAAAGTCACCACATCTCCTTCCTTTCTTGTCATGCCTATGTCACCTTGCACATGTCATAATGCTCCCACTTGTCCACACCTTGTGGTTTGATGATGTCACAATCCCTGGCTTCTTGTACAAGCTTGTCTCTTGGTCACTTATTTGTTTTACGGTTCGCTTATCTTTCGTTCTCGTTTATCGTTTGAGGGATCATACCCGGGATCTTATTACTTAGGTTCCCTTAACCTTTCTCAATATATTATATTCCTTTTATGATCCTCTCCTATAATCCTTTAATTTAAATCCTTTTTATCATGTTACCTTATACTCAATTCTCTCCGTATCTTGTGAATTTCCGGGAAAAATCAAAGTGTTCGGAATTGGATTCTGACGATCTTTACATACACTTATATACCACATAGAGTACTAATAATATCCCATAAGATCAATAACAGAACCCCTACATAGCGTGGCATGAAAAGTTTTCTCGTTCAGCAAAAACACTATTCATAAGGGTTTCAAAATTTCTCAAAAATTGGGGTTATTACAGTGTATGCGAACATGTTCTCAATCTCGTAAGGAAATACTAGACGAAGTTGAAGAAGAGGAAAAAGAAGTTTTTGAAGAAGTTGAAAAAGTTGAAGAAGAAGTTATTGTTGTAATGGGAGAACCAGCAGCAGAAACAAAATTATTGAAGGATTATTCTCAACCAAAAATCAATGACATTCAGTCTAGGATTGTCAGACCAGCTATTGCGACTAATACCTTTAAAATCAATCCTGGCACGATTCAAATGTTGCAGAATTCAGTCCAGCTTGGGGGTTCTCCAACGGAAGATCCCAATATGCACATTAGGGATTTATCGATATTTGCGACACCTTCAAGTTCAACGGTGTTTCTGAAGATGCTGTGAAACTGAGACTTTTCCCATTTTCTCTGAGGGATAAAGCTAAGAGCTGGTTGCACTCTCTACCACCAGGTTCTATTGTGACATGGGAGGATCTTGCTCAGAAATTTCTTACTAAATTCTTCCCTATGGCAAAGACAGCTGCAATCAGGAATGCTCTTACTCAATTTGCACAACAATCAAGTGAATCTCTATGTAAATCCTGGGAGTGCTACAAGGAGATGCTTAGGAAGTGTCCTCATCATAAAATGCCTGCCTGGATGGTGATAAATTGCTTTTATAATGGTTTGGGAACACAGTCAAGACATATGCTCGATGCAACATCAGGTGGAGCTTTATGGGCTAAGAGCTATGAGGAAGCTTATGAGCTAATTGAGATGATGGTCGCTAATGAATATCATAATCCAACTCAGAGACTACCACAAGGCAAGGTAGCAGGAATTCTGGAGGTAGATACAGCTACGGCTATAGCTGCTCAGCTAAAGGCATTAACTATGAAAGTGGATTCTCTGGCCAACTATGGTGTTCATCAGATAACTAGTGTTTGTGAGCTTTGTGCAGGTTCGCATACGATGAAGTAATGTGCTATATCTAGTCAATCAGCTCAGTTTGTAATCAACTTTCAGAGATCGTAACAACCAGATCCTGTCACTTATCATCTTAACAACAGCAACCATCCTAACTTCAGCTGGAGCAATAATCAGGGTGGTATGCAACAGCCTTACCAGCAGTTTAGAAACAAGCCTTTCAATCATCATGGTTTTCAGCAACAGTTTGCACTAAGGCAACAATTTCAGCCACAGGGAATGCAACAACAATCTCATGGAGGTGTAGGTCCATCTTTGAATGAAAAATCTGAATTGGAGGAGTTGAGACTGATGTGCAAAAGCCAAGCGGTTTCAATCAAAACTCTGGAGAATCAAATAGAGCAAATTGCCAATGCTTTATTGAACTGACCACAAGAAACTCTTCCTAGTGATATAGAAGCTAATCCATGCAAGAGGGAAGTCAAGGAACAATTGAAGGCAATCACCTTGAGGTCTGGAAAGGTCGCTAGCCCTAAAAATCATCAAAACGAAGAATCTGAAAATTTTCTCCGGAAGATGGGCACGCCCGCGCCCATATCAAGCACACCCGCGCCCTTGCCAGCTTCAGAAAATGTAATTCTTGAGGAAACAGCTGATCAGAAGGGGATCGAAGTTGAAACGAAGAAGAGTTCTACTGAAAACACTACTCCTGAGAAAAATACAGGAGATAAACAAGTCTATCCGCCTCCTCCATATGCTAAAAGATTTCAGAAGTAGAAGTTCGATAAATAATTTTCCAAGTTTCTGGAGGTTTTCAAGAAATTGCATATTAACATACCTTTTACGGAATCTCTAGAAAAAATGCCGAGCTATGCTAAATTCATGAAGGGTATTCTTTCTCGGAAGCTTAAACTTGAGGAGTTGGAAACTGTTGCTCTAATGGAAGAATGTAGTGCGGTGCTGCAACAAAAAATGCCTCCTAAACTTAAAGATCTAGGAAGCTTCACGATACTATGCACCATTGGAAACTTATATTTTGACAAGTGCTTGTGTGACTTGTGAGCTAGCATCAATATGATGTCATTGTCTGTCTTTAAGAAACTTGGTCTGTCTGATCCAAAACCTGTAAACATGTCCTTACAACTGGCTGATCGATCCATCACTTATCCATGAGGTGTAGTTGAGGATGTATTGATTAAATTGGACAAACTCATCATCCCTACTGATTTTGTCATTCTGGAATTTGAGGAAGATAAGAAGATTCCCATTATCTTGGGGAGACCATTCTTAGCTACTGGCCGAACTCTGATTGATGTGTAGAAGGGTGAGCTCACTATGAGGGTTCAGGATCAGGACATTACCTTTAATGTCTTTAATGCAATGAAATTCCTTACTGATGAAGAGGAGTGCTTTAAGGTAGAGCTGGTCGACTCTGTAGTGAATTCGGAGCTTGATCAATTGCTAGGGACTAACGCCTTAGAGAGAGCCTTAACAAGGGAATCTAATAGTGAAGATGAAGAAAGGGAAGAGCAAATATAGTATTTGAATGCATCTCCATGAAAAAAGGAGATTGGACTTGCCATTCGATTCTCTTGGATTATCAGAGCTTAAATATTCTCAGGAGCGTCCAAACCATCTATTGAGGAAGCTCCCATACTTGAACTAAAACCATTGCCTGATCACTTGAGGTATGCCTTTTTAGGTGATGCATCTACTTTGCATGTTATTATCGCATCTGACCTTTCAGGTAGTGATGAAGACAAGCTCTTGAGAATTCTGAGAAAGTTTAAATCAGTAATCAGATGGACTATAATAGATATCAAGGGATTCATCCCTTCTTATTGCATGCATAAAATTCTTCTTGACGAAGAAAGTAAACCAACCGTTGAACAACAGAGGAGACTCAATCCTATCATAAAGGAAGTATTGAAGAAATAAATTCTTAAATGGCTGGATGCAAGGATCATCTATCCTATTTCTAATAGTTCATGGGTGAGCTCAGTGCAGTGTGTGCCTAAGAAAGGAGGCATTACAGTTGTTGCTAATGAACAAAAAAAAACTCATTCTGCTCGGACAGTCACATGATGGAGAGTATGCATGGATTATCGAAAGCTGAATAAATCCACCAGGAATGATCACTTCCCTCTTCCATTCATTGATTAAATGCTTGACAGGTTGGCTGGCCATGAGTATTATTGTCTTCTGGATGAGTATTCGGGATATAATCAGATTTTCATTACCCCAGAAGATCAAGAGAATACCACTTTTACTTATCCTTTTGGCACTTTCTGTAATAACTCAAATTTTTGAGACTTTGTAAAAACATTAATGAATAGTAACCCTGACATACGGGGAAAACTTTTTAGCCCACACTATGATGTGCATGGGAAAATGAGTTTCGAAGTTGATATTATGATTATACGTACCAAATGAGTGTATGTAAACGCTATTAGTTTTTGAAGAAAATGAACATTAAAAAACGACCATATTTACGAATCATCGAGAATTATGGGAATCAAAATATAATTACGAATTTAAAACCCTACGGATTTATATCCAAGTACGATAATTCAAAACACAAGGAATAAATACGAAAGAATTTACGTCGCGAACCGTTTACGTGAAAGTATTACGAAAACGTTTAAGCGACCGAACAAACGCGTAAACGATTAAATAAACATAACGCACTAACTAACCATGGTAGAAAATTAACCATGGTTACTTTATCAAATAGTGAGCTAGAGATATAGGATGATCATCTAAGGTTAAGGGAATAGTAAGCTAAATGGCTAAACTAACTAGCTTAACTTATAAACTATAAAGCCTAGCTAGATTTGTCCAAGGATTTGCTAACAAAAATCAATCCTAGGATATAAACTAGAGAATAAAAATCATATACAAGAGATCACTTACATTATTTCCAAGAAGCAACCAAGAAGCAAGCACAAAAACTGTGACGGCCTCAACCCCGGGGTCAAGAGTTGACGTCATCAATAACAATAATAACAACACAACATAATCCAACTCAACATTATTATATAAACACAACCCCTTTTACCAAGATCTTTTCCAGGTTTAAATATGACTTAGGTTACAATCAACACAAAACCAACTTACTAAAGACACTCTTGAGAATACTATCTTAATACAACAACTCAACATACCCACTTTGGTCTAACACAACTACCTCAGAGGAGCCTGACAAGGAAGGAACTGGAACTCTTCCCTGAACATCACAGAAGAATCTCTTAGGTGTATGCAATACATATACAAAACATTCTGCAAGGGTGAGCAATCAATTGCTCAGCAGTACCACTATATGAATGACAAGTAAAAACAATTTAAAGTAAAGCAGTTATAGGAACAGAATTCATAACTCGTTAGAAAATAAGTAAAACATGTATAAACATTCATAAACTGGATATTCAAAACTAGCATGCTCTGAAAAACAATATCATCAGTCGTGTGCTGTGCAAAAATACCAGAGTTCAATTTTAGCATGCTATTTTCATTTCCAAACCTTCTGTTCCATTACAGGAACCACAAAACCATTTGTCACATTAAGGGGACCTAAAACCATCTGTTCCGTTACTGGAACCTCATTCACTTGTTCCGTGACTGGAACCTCATTCACTTATTCCGAACTGGAACCACAAAATCACAATCAGATATTATTGGATGTTATCAAGGGACGGCTGATTAGGCCTCCACACAAATTATCTAGGATAGTTGGTCGAGCTATCACACAAAATGTCTAGGAAAGCTGATCGGGCTTTCACACAAAATCACCAGATCCGCAGAGACTAGCTAGGTCTCTGATTAACTATGCTGGACTAATCGGTTATGTAATGCGCACAACCGAATTAGCCACTTACGCAACATTATCCAATATATGATTCGTTTTATCCAGTTTCAAAATCACTTTTACCTATCTCTTGTTACAATCAATTATGTCACAACACACTATTCAAAACTTATTTTCCATTTTTAATCACATTTTAAAGATAGGTACTTTCAGAAGTTACTTCTCCCCAAAACATATATTTAACAACATTTTCAAACACAGGGGATACGTAATTTAAAACGTTTCTTTTCCTGTTCAAAAATAAAATAACATTTCATTCATATATACTGAACCATAAAAGAATGGTTAAGGGTACTTGCCTTGCAGAGCTTTACAACTATTACTGATCAACTCTGAGCCGGCTCAGACGCTCAGGCTTTATCGTCTAATCACTAGATCACCTTGGATTCGACTTCAACACTCAGGTTCTTCGGTTGAAACCTTACTAAGCTCGTCGACTGTCCACTAGTTATCCTTAGTCCAACATCTATTTTCGGTTTCCCCGACTAGAACCTACAAGGTCGAAATACTCTATGTTAGACGTTCAGGTATGCTTGACATATCCTCAATAACGAACCTACCCATTTGATATCCAATCCCGACTCGTACTTATATGTATTATCATAATACATACAGCAATCAGGGTTCACATACTCAAAACTCGACTCGATGATTATTTTCAGAAAGCGCGTGTACTTGTTGCTTTAGGATAAAAGCTGTCAGTTATAGTTCGCAAAATATTTATTTATAATTATATAACTATTTACATTCGACTAGTAGTTCCGATATTTTACAGGGTATGCTCCCAAAAATCGGGAAGCGCCTCCTTTGTTTATCGGACTACCCGTCGAATACAATCGACGTCACAATAACCAACAATCACAATTCACATTTAATCAATCATAACCCGACTACCCAAATTCTCAGTTCCAATTCAAGCCTTAACAATTATATCCGACTATTTACATTTCAAAAATAATTGTACGACTTAACTATTAAATATTAAATATTATTTTATAAGTATAGGACTCAGAATTGATTCATCACATTCCACCGTCCGCTCGTCGAAATTCATCGCGGACGGCGGTAAAATTCGGAGGTACCCGGATTGGGTTTTCAATCACAGATTTCACCGATTGATTAATAAAATTCCTGTACGATAAATTTAATTTATGAATGGTAATCATACTATTCATGCATAAAACACATAAATAAATTAATAAATAATAGGCAAATGTTAACTAGACAGGACCAAGCAGCCGCACCCACACGCGTGGGTGTGACCGGAAAAATTGAACCAAACAATAACAACAGGGAACTCGAGGCAAACAAGGAAGGGAAAGAATCACAAATGATTCACATCATATCTATATTCACATATATATATATATATATGTATATACAATTCAACGGAAGCCAAAAGCCACTGTAAAAGAATGGCGGTGGTGGTCGGAAAAGTAGAGATTGGCAGCAGCTTACCATAAACAGCCAAGGCAAAAGAAGAACATGGAAGAAGAGAAGACTTTGAGAAGAGAAAAGGGAAAAAGAGGAGAGAACAAAATCGAGAGGAAAGAAATAGGCGAGAGGGACTCATAGCCGAGAATAGAGGGGAAAGGAACACAAAGTTGTGCTTTGTTGTTTCTTTTCTTTTAATTCCTGCTAACCAGCAATCAAACAACACGTATCAGAAGTTACAGCCACACTGATTCCTGTCTTGCCACGTAGCAATATAAATCCCTTATAGTCCGATCCTGCCCCGAAATTTAAAATTAACGGACCAAGGTATACATAAAATAATTCCAGAAAATTACATAAACAGTCTTAAAATGCTAAAAATATCCCGGAGTAAATGAAAATGTAATTTTCAAAATTTTAAAAGAATTTCTGAAACGCCACTTATACCCGCTTTTATCAATAAAATGAAACAACGCGCGGGTAAAATTAATCCTAAAAATTTTCAGAATAATTTTAAAATTCTCGGAATAATCTAAAATTACTAAACTATGAGTTTCATGATTTTTAAAGAATTCTGGAATTAAATACGGATTTTATAAATAAATGTAATCAGAAAATCATTCAGGGCTCAATAATTGATGAAATATTAATTTCTAAATTTTATAAAATCTCAAAAATAATTATTATAATTATAAAACCATAAAAACAATTTTAGAGGGAATCCAAGTATTTATGCAAATAAATTTGCATTAAATCCACTTTTAAAAGTGAAAACAATTCAGTACCACTTATTAATTAACTACGCGAACAACCCTGTACACCGAAAAAAATCACACATAGATAATAATAAAACAACACATAGCTGATAGAAGCTATACACATATTTTATTTATTTAATAATTCCATAATTACACATTAAATAGTACGAAAATACGCGAGTCGTTACATCCTTCCCCCTTAAAAAGATTCTGTCCTCAGAATCTGATCTAACTAAACAAGTGAGGATATTTGTCAAACTTATCTGACTTTAACTTCCAGGTAGACTCTCCTACTCGAGGATTTTTCAAACGTACTCACTATGGATATACATTCATTTCTGAGGACTCGTCTTTAACGATCAAGAATTTGGATCAATCACTTGATTTGAATCAGATACTTATCGCCTTAACATTGACACGTGGAACTCATTATATATATATATATATATATATATGTTGCAGCTGCGGAGGCGGCAACATTAACTCATGGACAACTTTACCTATATTTATCAGTACCTCTAACGGATCACTATATTTAGGACTTAACTTGTCCCCTCTATTCAGACCTATCCAATCTCTTTCAAGGTGAAACTTTTACCAACACTAATGGTTCTATTTCTATATTCATACTCTCTTGATGCAAATCCGCCTTCTTTCTTTGTATATCCCGAGCTGCTTCAACTCTTTTCCAAATCAACATCACTACGAACTCGGTGTGCTGAATTAACTTAGAACCCAATAACATCTCTATTCCCACTTCCTCTCACTAGTGTGGGGATCCACACTTAATCCCATACCAGGCTTCGCAAAGTAGCATCCCCCTACTAGCATGATAACTATTAACATAGAAAAATTCAAGCAATGGTAGGTGATTACCTCAGTTTCCTTTAAGATCCAAAATAGATACTCTCAACATATCTTATATCGTTTGAAGCATCTTTTCAATTTGGCCATTCGTCTACGGATGATACATGGTACTCACTTTCAACTTAATTCCCAAATATTCGAACACTTTTTACTCATTTCCATCAATTAAAGCTGAAAAGTAATCACATATATTCATTTCTTATCACCTTTAGGTATTTGAACTTCATATTCCACTCTTTCCAATTCTTTTATTAACTCCTCAGTGGTCTTAGTTACATCCAATCCTTTCTTTCTGCACAAGGCATCTGTTACCATATCGGCTTTGCTTAGGTAGTTGTTAATGGATTAATCGGAATCTTTTGTTAACCTCGGTCAAAATTTCATACTTGAAAACTCAACGTATTGTTGGTTCCCTTCTAATCTTCGGAGGAAAATCCTTGGGCATTCCACATAGACTTTCTTATTCTTTGAATAACTGAGGATGTTATCAAGAAATACAATTTGCTTATCCAAGTACTCCTCATACACCATGTTCTTTAAATCCTTAGAGACAACTCATACACTTGTTACTCCACATGATATCACCAAACTTGCCACGCTCATACTCGTTCTAATCGCAATCTTCTATATGTCCTCAGGCTAGTTCTTAAGTAAATTCTCGAGAAATTACACATTCCTTGAATTAGGTCACATAGGTAATCAATTCTTAATAAAAGTTATTTATTCTTATTCGTCATTTTGTTAAACTCCTGATAATCAGTACACAATCTTATAATTCCATCCCTTTTCTCCAACAACATCACTGGTGCACCCCAAGGGACCATATCTGGTATGCTCATTTCCCTTTCCAATAAGTTTCACAATTATCAACTACTTACTTCGTTCCACTGGCCTCCAGAGACTCCAGGGCATTTATTTATTACTCAAACTTCCTCCAGATTTAGTATTTTCTCCTTCGCATCTTTACTCATGGTGGATCTACCTTATACCTTTAACTTATTACTCCCTTTCTCGCATGATTGGAACAACTTCTTATATTGCTTCTACATCCAGAACTTACCTTACTATTGGCCAACCTTTCCATAATTATGACACGTAACTCCAGCTATGCTGGATGTTGGCCCTTGGGATGAAGTTTCTTGAATGATCATTCTACAACTCCTTGCAATATGCCCAACCTTTCCATAATTATGACACGTAACTCCTAGATTTTCTGGATTACATTCTGATGTATAATGACCCTTATGTCCACATTTGAAACATTGCACATTCTTTTTGCATAAACCACTGTGTCTCCTGCCACAGGACTTGCAATCCACTACTGACTTGACTGACTGGGTTGGAGTGGAAGCAACTGAAGTAGCACTAGACCTAGCCTGAGAGAAATTATGTCTCTGAAATCTCTTACTCCTACTTCGTCCAAACTGATTCTTCCATTCTTGACTAGATTCTTCTTGATCTGCCTTGTCCATATTACCACTGGACTTCATTTTCTTATCATTCTCTTCCTTAATAGCCAACTTCCGGTCACCTTCTATTACTAGGACGACTTGAACCATAAAGGAGTATGTCTTGAGTTACAATGCCACAACTCCTCTATGAATTTCAGACTTCAACCCTTATTGGAACCTCCTTACATTCTGAATCTCCGTACTTACATACTCAGGAACTAATCGGTCCAATTCTGTAAACTTGGCCTCATACTCCGACACACTTCTTTTACCTTGTTTCAGTTCTAAAAACTCAACTTCCAATTGATTCCTTAATCCATCGGGAAAATACTTCTCCAAGAATAATTCTGTAAATCATGTCCAAGAAACAGGGCCTTCTCCTTCCAACGCTCGAGTGGATTCCCACCAATAATTTGCTTCATTCTTAAGAAAGTAACTCGCATAATTGGTCTTAAGATCATCACTTAATTGCGTGAGGGTAAATGCCTTTTCCATTTTCTTCAGCCAATTTCTGGCAACAACAGGATGCACTTCGCCCTTGAACTCTGGGGGCTTAACAGACTGAAAGGATTTAAAACTGGTAGTTTGGTTTAGCTCTCCTTGTTGGTGTTGTTATTGCTGAATCTGTTGGATTAACTGCAACTGTTGTTGCTATTATTGGTGCAACAAGTCTCGAATTTCATTTATAATTGGACCCTCCGCCAAACTACTACTATTTTCTTTAGACTGGGTAGCTTTCTTGGGTGGCATTTTCCTGAAATATAATAGGATATTTATTCAAAACATAACGAGGATGTATAAAAAAAATATCACCGTTCAAACGGTGCACCTGTGTCAGGAAAATGCTGCCCAATCAAAGCACCCATGTCTTTATTCTTAGGATCCATTTATAAAAGATATCTAGATTAGCAACACTAGCAACAATAACAGTAGCAGAATCAACAACAGTGCAGAAAACTGGGATATAAAGGTACTAAACATTATAACATGCCCTCTCAATATAACAACAACTGAGCAACCTTCCAGCACCATTAAAATACAACACTAACAAATTCCATATACAGCAAAGCTAGACGGGTTATATGAAGGGTTTTTAGCACATAAACGCAACGAAAACGTAAATTTAATTCTTAAAAAATCAAAACCCTCCGCAGGATCTATGCGAAAAATAATATTTAATTCGTAGTTCAGTATGTTTACCTTAAGAAGCTTTACGTTAATGGAAAGATGGAGATCTTGAATGATCACCACGTAGCCCGTCGCTGGAATGATCTATGCCTTGAAGGTATCCACACGAATAATCGCCCGGAGGATGGGTGTGTACTAGCACGTTCTTGAGGCCGCCTTCTTGCTCTCTCTATCTCTCTTCAAGCTGCTAGGGTTTATGTTTTATCAAATAAAATGTGTAACCCTAATTCTATTAGAAAAAGATATTGTATAGGCAAGATCTATTGGGCCTCCAACCCTAAACTTAATTTTAGAGTTATTATTATTATTAAATTCGAAATTCTAATTATTGTATTATTAAGTCTCACTTAATCATCCAATAACTTAATTTTGGATTTAATATTAAATTCGAATTTCCTATTTATTTAATTAATTAAGTCACGCCTAATTAATAACAAATAATTTGAATTACTTACATTTAATTTAAATCCGAATTTAAATTGAATAATCCTCCAATCATTCTTTGTGCGACCCTTTAGGTTATTATTACATTGGCAATAATTTTAAATATAATTTAAAATCATAAATAATGAGCGGCATCTAGTAATACATCATTGTTACCCAAATAATAATAATTAAATCAGTGATTGATTAAACCTTTTGTGTATAATGTACAATGTACTATAATCCTTTTAACCATATATTATAGATTAAACTCGAGGCATGTTATGTGTCATCCTCTTCATAATTTAATCCAGGTTTCCTTGATCGATGAGTAGACTATAACATCAAATCAACATTTGAGCATGGCCATGCATTTCATAGTCTAGCTCAAACAAGAGGCCAATAATATCACTCCTGAAATAGGAGGGTTAAATCCTTTTTAGATCATTCATATTTCTCATATGATTCATAATATACCCAATATACACTTTTATCATCACCCGGTCAAAGGTAACTTTTAATGCAACCAAAGTATATTAATTCTCATATAGAAATATAATGATTTCAAGTGTAAGGACCAATACATCATTATCACTGTGAGAATTACTTATGACACAACAGACATGTAGAATCTCACATTGGGTCTTCCAGCACCATGTATATAATACATGTGCCTGTGTTTTGACTTTAGTATCACTATACCTATGATCAATGAGATGTGATCATCAGTCAACATTCACACTAGTCTTAATGCATTATTATTGTCCCTTAATAATAGTACTCGACTAGGGATCTTTAGGAATATCGATACTATTCTCATAATCCCATTTCTAAGCCACGTACTTAGAGATATAGAATTACATATCATATTCCAAGGACATTTATTAATCTAACATCTTATCACAGAAAATAAAGATATAATAAATTACTAAAGAATAATCCATATAATCAGAATTAATAATCCAAATGTTTCATAATATAAACATAATAGTATTGTCTCTAGGGCACAAACACTAACAATCTCCCACTTGCACTAGAGCCAATCACCCATATATCTAATACCCATGGAACTAGTATGACCTTCATGCTTTTACTGCGATAAAGCCTTAGTCAGTGGGTCTGCAACATTATCATCAGTATGCACTTTACATATATGTATATCTTCTCTTTCATTAATCTTTCGAAGGAGGTGATATCTCCTAAGTATATGCTTTGCCCGGGAATGAGACCTTGGTTCTTTAGCCTACGCGATGGCTCCATTATTATCACAGTAAAGATCAACTGGATCTGTGATCGGTGGAACCACACCAAGTCCCGTTATGAATTTCCATATCCAAACAGCCTCTTTGGCTGCTACACTGGCAGCAATATACTTAGCTTCCATTGTAGAATCAGCTACTGTCTCTTGCTTTGAACTCTTCCAGTTATAGCACCTCCATTAAGGCAAAACACAAAACATGACTGAGATACTGAATCATCTCTGTCTGTCTGAAAGTTGGCGTCAGTGTAACCCTTTACAACCAGCTTATCATCTCCTCCATACACCAAGAATGAATCTTTAGTCCTTTTCAAGTACTTAAGAATATTCTTGACTGCTGTCCAGTGACCCTCACCAGGATTAGACTGGTATCTGCTCGTCATGCTCAAGGCATACGAAACATCAGATCGAGTACAAATCATCGCATACATTATAGATCCAATTGTCGAAGCATATGGAACTTTGCTCATACGGCCCTTATCATCTAATGATTTAGGGCAGTTGTCTTTTGAGATCAATATCCCATGAGACATTGGGACATATCATCTTTTTGCTTCTTGCATCCCGAAACGATGCAATACTTTGTCAATGTATGTACTCTGACTTAGGCCGATTAATTTCCTTGATCTATCTCTATAGATCTTGATCCCTAATATATAGGTAGCATCACCTAAGTCCTTCATCGAGAAACTATTTCCCAACCAAGTCTTAACAGCCTGTAGAGAAGGTATGTCATTCCCTATTAGTAATATGTCATCTACATATAGTACTAGGAATGTCACGTGGCTCCCACTAACCTTCTTATAAACACATGGTTCATCTTCATTTTGAATAAAGCCAAATTCTTTGACTGTTTCATCAAAACGACGATTCCATCTCCTTGAGGCTTGCTTCAATCCATAAATAGATCGAAGCAACTTACAGACCATCTTAGCAAACTTGGGATCGACAAAACCCTCAGGTTGTATCATGTATACATCCTCTTCAAGGCTCCCATTTAAGAAAGCAGTTTTGACATCCATTTTCCAAATCTCATAGTCGTAGTAAGCAGCTATTGCTAGCAAAATCCTAATGGATTTGAGCATAGCAACTTGTGAAAAGGTCTCATCATAGTCTATACCATGAACTTGTTTGAAACCTTTTGCCACCAGTCGCGCTTTATAAGTCTATACTTTACCATCCATGTCAATTTTCTTCTTGAAAACCCACTTGCACCCTATAGGTTTTACCCCTTCAGGTGGATCGACTAAAGTCCATACTTTATTTTGATACATGGATTCCATTTCAGATTTCATGGCCTCTAGCCATCTCTCGGAGTCTGGACTGTTCATAGCATCTTGGTAGGTAAGAGGCTCATCATTATCTATGAGCATTACATCATCATCTTGAGTCAAGAGAAATCCATAATATCTCTCAGGCTCATGACGAGCCCTACTAGATCTACGAACAACCTGTGTTTCCGGAGCAGGAACATCTTGATGCACTTCCTGCCCATTTTTTAACTCTGGTTCAATATTATTTTATACAACTCGATCTTCATCGAGATCTATAGTCCTCCCACTAATTTTCTTTAAAAGTAACTCTATTTCAAGAAATACAGCGGTTCGAGCAACAAACACTTTGTTCTCGGTAGGATTATAGAAACTATACCCTCTAGTTTCTTCAGGATATCCCACAGAATAACATTTATCCGATTTTGGTCCCAGCTTGTCAGACACCAAGCATTTCACAAATGCTTCGCATCCCCATACTTTCATAAAATACATGTTGTGACGTTTCTCAGTCCATATCTCATATGGAGTCTTTTGAACCGATTTAGTTGGAACTCGGTTTAGTGTATATGTAGCCGTTTCTAGAGCATAACCCCAGAAACTTATTGGAAGATCTGCTAGACTCATCATCGATCGCACCATGTCCAACAAGGTACGATTTCTCCTCTCGGAAACTCCATTCCATTGAGGCGTTCCAGGAGTAGTAAGTTGTGATACGATACCACACTCCTTCAAGAAACCTTTAAACTCGAGGCTTAAGTATTCTCCTCCATGATCTGATCGTAGAACTTTTATACTTTCCCCTATTTGCTTTTCCACTTCAGCCTTGTATTTTTTGAACTTTTCAAAAGAATCAGATTTGTTCTTCAAAAGATACACATATCCATATCTACTGAAATCATCAGTAAAAGTAATGAAGTAGTAAAAGCCACCTCTTGCCATCGTACGCATTGGACCACATACATCAATATGTATAAGTCCTAATCGTTCGGTGGCCCTTTTACCTTGTCCAGTAAAAGGAGCTTTAGCCATTTTTCCAATGAGACAAGATTTGCATTCTTTGTATGATTCAAAATCAAATTTATCCAAGTAACCATCTTTATGTAATTTGGAAATGCGTTTCTCATTTATGTGACCTAAACGACAATGCCAAAGGTATGTTTGATTTGAGTCTTTCATCTTAATACGTTTATTATCATTATTTATGTTATAGAGATGAGTATCTATATCAAGAACATATAAACCATTAAACAAACGTGCAATCTCGTAGGTAACATTATTGAATGAAAAGGAACAACTATTGTTCTGAATCAAAAACAAAAAACCTTTCTTGTCCAAACAAGAAACCGAAATAATGTTTCTACAAATCGCAGGCACGTAAAAACAGTTATCTGATTCTAAAACAAGCCCAGTGGGCAACGATAAACGATAAGTCCCTACAGCTAAAGCAACAACCTTTGCTCAATTGCCAACTCGTAGGTCGACTTCTCCCTTCGCCAATGTCCTACTTCCCTGCAGTTCCTGGACATTTATATAAATATGAGAACCACATCTAGTATCTAATACCCAAAATGTAGAAGTAGACAAATTGACTTCAATAACATAAATACCTGAATCGGAAGCAGTAACAATAGCCTTCTTCTTTTTCAGATCCTCCAAATAAGCATGACAGTTCCTCTTCCAATGACCTGGTTTCTTACAATAGTGACAATCACCAACCTTCAAGAAAGATCTTGTGAGAGGTTTGCCAAAATCAGTATTTGCTCCTGATGGCCTTTGTGATTCCTGTCAAAAGGCAAAATAAAGAAAATCTTCATTCAAGAGCAAGACTAAATCTTCAATTCTTGAGCCTTATCACCTACTACATGTTGATCTATTTGGTCCAGTGAATGTCATTTCTATTGCAAAGAAGAAATATGCTATGGTCATAGTGGATGAGTTCACCAGATACACATGGATGTATTTCTTGCACACAAAAAGTGAAACTGCATCTATCTTGATTGATCATGTCAAACAACTAGATAAAGTGGTTAATGACTCTATGAAAATCATAAGAAGTGATAATGGCACTGAGTTCAAGAATTTGATTATGGAAGAGTTCTGCAAATACCAAAGAATCAAGCAGGAATTCTCTGCTCCTGGAACTCCACAGCAAAATGGAGTTGTTGAAAGAAAGAATAGAACTCTCATTAAAGCTGCATGAACTATGCTTGATGAGGCAAAGTTACCAACCTATTTTTGGGCTGAAGCTGTGCAGACTGCTTGTTTTACTCAAAATGCAACACTCATTAACAATCATGGAAAGACACCATATGAGATGGTGAAGAAAAAAAGCCAAATCTGAAGTATTTTCATGTATTTGGATGAAAGTATTTTGTTCGTAAGACTCATCCTGAACAGCTATCCAAATTTGATCTAAAAGCTGATGAAGGAATTTTTGTTGGATATCCACTTTCCACAAAAGCCTTCAGAGTCTACAATTTAAGAACAAGGGTTGTCATGGAATCTATCAATGTCTCTTTTGATGATAAGAAGATTACAGGACTTGAAGATTTCAATGATCATGATCAGCTGAGATTTGAGAATGAAGTTTTAAATTCTGATACTGTAAATCCTGACAGTCTAAATCTTGATAGTCTAAATCCTGATACTGCAAACTCTGATGGATTAAATTCTGATGTTATTGAAACTGTGGTGACTACGCCAAAGGAAGATGCACCTGTGCAGGGGGAGCATACTGAAGATACAATCACATCTCAAGAAGCATCAGAACCTACAACTGGCTCTTCAAGTTCTGATTCATCAAGTTCTGATGGGCCAAGTTCTGATAATTCTGGGAACTCCAATTTTGAAGGATCTAACTCAGAGAGCATAATTTCAGGGGGAGCATCAAAAAAGGTTGATGAAGACAGCATAGATCATGGGGGAGCATCCAGTTCTAGAGAAAACCTTCCATCTGCAAGGAAGTGGACTAAAGCATATACACCTGACTTAATTATTGGAAATCCTGATGCAGGTGTCAGAACTAGAACAGCTACATCAAATGAATGTCTCTATCACTCTTTTCTTTCTCAGACTAAACCAAAGAAAGTGGAAGAAGCTCTTCAAGATGCTGATTGGGTGCAAGTAATGCAGGAAGAGTTAAATGAATTTGAAAGAAATAAAGTCTGGACCCTAGTACAAAGACCAAAGAACAGATCTGTTGTTGGTACAAAGTGGGTGTTTAGAAACAAAACTGATAGTGATGGCATAATTAAAAGGAATAAAGCAAGGCTGGTTGCAAAAGGATATTCTCAAAATGAGGGAATTGATTATGATGAAACATTTGCACCAGTTGCTAGATTGGAAGCCATAAGGATATTTTTCGCTTATGTTGCTCACAAAAAGTTTACAGTCTTTCAAATGGATATAAAAAGTGCTTTTCTTAATGGAGAATTGGAAGAAGAAGTATATGTTAAACAACCTCCAGGTTTGTAGATTCAAAATTTCCTAATCATGTCTACAGACATGACAAAGCACTTTATGGCCTTAAGCAAGCTCCAAGAGCATGGTATGAGACATTAGCTCAGTTTCTTCTGGAAAGTGGATTTAACAGAGGGACTATTGACAAAACACTGTTTTATCTCAACCATGGAAAGGACTTACTTCTGCTACAGATATATGTTGATGATATCATTTTTGGTTCTACAAATGACAGACTTTGTAAAAGGTTTGCCAAGCTAATGCAGTCAAGATATCAAATGAGTATGATGGGAGAACTTAGCTATTTTCTGGGCCTTCAAGTCAAGAAGAATGAAGAAGGAACTTTTATTTCTCAATCTAAGTACACCAGAAATTTGTTAAAGAAATTTGGAATGCAAGATTGTTCAAGTGTATCCACTCCTATGGCCACTGCAACAAAATTGGATAAGGATACTGGTACATCCGTAGATATTACTGATTACAGAGGTATGATTGGCTCACTACTCTATCTAACTGCAAGTAGACCTGATATCATGTATGCTACCATTCTTTGTGCAAGATTTCAAGCAGATCCAAGAGAACCTCACTTAACAGCTATGAAAAGAATTTTCAAATACCTAAAGGGTACGGCTGATCTGGGATTGTGGTAACCTAGAGAATCAGACTTTAACCTAATAGGTTACTCAGATGCATATTTTGCAGGATGCAAAATTGACAGGAAAAGCACAAGTGGAAGTTGCCAATTTCTTGGAGGCAGATTAGTTTCTTGGTTTAGCAAGAAACAGAAGTCAATTTCCACATCAACTGCAGAAGCAGAGTACATTGCTGCAGGAAGCTGTTGTGACAGATTCTTTGGATGAAGAATCAGTTACTGGATTATGGGTTAACATATTCTAAAATCCCTATTTACTGTGATAATCAAAGTGTTATTGCTATGACAGGTAATCCAGTTCAACACTCAATGACAAAGCACATCAGCATTAGGTACCACTTCATAAGGGAACATGTGGATGAAGGTACAGTGGAATTGCATTTTGTTCCAACAGATCAACAACTAGCAGATATCTTCACAAAACCACTATGTGAAGCAACCTTTACTAGATTGGTAAATGAACTTGGAATGGTTTCAGGTTCTTTTTCTAAATCTGCTTAGTTTATGTTATGATACATCAGACTTTATGATCAGTATTTACAGATATTACTGTCTTTGTGAATTTTGTGCCTAAATTGAAATTTGCTTAAATGCTGATTGTTGTCTGATGTGAATTTTTAAACTCTGATAGTGATATGAATATTTATGTGACCATTCAATCCAATGAGGATAATTGTGCTAGATGCTGAACTAGTAGTCTTTAATATACTAAAGATCCCATGTCTGAAGTAATCGTTTATGTGGAAATCTCTTAACACAAGAAAATTTTGATATTGAGCTTAGTTAAGTTTACTTTGTGTATCTTATTACTAAGTCAAAGACTAGACTAGTGCTTCTTATTTGTTAAGTTCTGATGTTAGTAAATCTGGTGAATGAACTAAGTGCTGATAAGCCTCACTTATCAAAAGAAAAAGAAAAGAAATAAAAATCAGGTACTCCTTTGAGATCTAGAGAAAAAATGTGAAAGGGAAGACCCAAGTGCATTGCTGGTATTAAGTAATATGCATTAGAAAAGCAACATAAAATTTTCTTGGTGACTTTTCACACTCTATGATTACTGGAGAAATACTCTGATAAAAGCATAAATTCTGATAAGCAGTTGTGACTCACTTACACTGAGAAGCCACTGTAAAAAGGAATTTCAAAAGATGCATAAAATGAGCACAAAAATAGTTGAGGTGAAGTCATGCATGAACTCATTCTATAGTAGACTTCAGAATAATCACAGATTTTAAGCAAATTCTTAGTTATGCCTTATTTCTAAGATGTATTGAAATGAATCAGACTTTACTCTTTGTCTGATATTTAGCTTAATGCACACACATACACTCCATATGAATGATGAAAATTACTATGGTGATAAATGTTATTTTGGATGAACTGTTTAAGTGTTAGTTGCATAAATTTTGAGGACAAGTTCTGATGGAAGTTCTGATGATTAAGTTCTGATGTACCCATATCAGTATTTGTGTGAAGAATTAGAGGAATAAACATTCACTTTTCGAGTTAAGAAGCCATATTCTGATGACTTTTTAATTCTGATAATAATCAAGTTCTGATGCTGACGTGGCAGTATTTATTTACTTGGTTTATTTTTGGTCATTACCTCAACGGTCACATTTTTTTTGAATATTGGTTTATGTGAGATAAAGCAGTAATAATCATTTGTTTAGTGGGAGCGGTTTTTTTTAAAACTGAACGTGCAAAGTCATAATTGCTTATTTACCGTGCCCATTAACTTCTGCCTTAACTGCTGCATGTTTGACATGTGTAAAGGTCTGTTCCACTCCTCATTAACTGTTGTAACGTGGGTTGTCTAAGTAAAAGAGATAAAAGATTTTCAAATCTTTTATTCATATTTTTATTCTCTTTCACTCTCTCTCTTTTCTTATTCTCTCATATTTTCTGACGGTTCACTCTACAGACATTTCAACAAACACCTTTCAGGAAAACAAGTTTCTCACTAATTTCTGATGGCGCCCAAGGATTTAATTGTTGATGGAGCCAAATTTGTACCAAATAACTATGCTGCAATCTTGAACAAGGCTGAAGCTCTATCATATTTGCACTTTGTGCAAGATTTCTTGGAAAATAGTGAAATTGGGTATGCTTTGACCCAACCTTATACCATTTCAAGCCAACAAGTACTGACGTTTTGGCGGACTGGGATTTTTGATGATGGTGGTGCTACTGGTACTCCAAGCATCGTATTTGAAGTAAATGATGTTGAACATGTAGTTACTCCTGAGGCAGTTCACAAAGCTCTCCACTTACCAGAAGGTTGTACATTCTCAACAGTGGAGGACCCTGTTCTACAGCAGCTTATGGCTAGTTTGAGTTATGAGAAAAGTTTGGGAAAGCTTGGGCAACTGAAAAGAGCAAATATCAAGAAAGAATGGAATTTTTTCTTTGATTGCATCACTAAGGCATTCGCCAATAAATGCTCCAACTTTGATGCTATTCCAATCATGAGTCAGCAAATCGGGTATGCTCTTATTCATCAAACTCACTTTGAATTTGCAAGTGCTGTGCTAGGTTTCATAGGGGATAGGATGATAGAGGATAGGAATGTAGTATACTTTTCTAGATTCTGTCAGCTTACATATACTTTTTGTTGTGCTGATGAACCCCAACCTACCACTGATTTAATTCCACCCTTTAAGCTTGCAAAAAGGGCTTTTAATGATTTGTTAAATGCTGACATTAAGAAACAAGTGGTTAGACCCTTACAATTACCTCAGTTAGTGAAACAGATACTGGTAAATGATGATCCTCAAACCTACACATCTGTTTACCCCGATGTTCAACCTACATCCCAGCCACCACAACAGCCATCAGAATATACCACATCTACACAAACACCTTAAACTTCTCAACCTCAAACTTCTCAACCCTCAATCAGGACATATTTCAAAACATCACAGACATCTCAATCTCAACCTTCAGCACATCCTGTGAAGCCTTCATCTTCCAAACCCAAGAGGACTAAGACAGTACCTCAGACTCAACAAAAGAGAAGGAAACTTGTTCTGAGAGATGAGTCAGACAATGAGGAACAGGTTCCCATATCTGAACCTGTTGTAATTGAAGCTGAGAAGATCTCTTCTCAGAAAGACACTGTAACTGGGAGTTCTAGGCCTCTCAAAAGGCTTAGAAAGCTAAATCATGATGATAAAGCTCCTACAGTGTCCCCACCCTTTAAGAAAAATAAAAAGCAAAGAGCTCACAGGGACACAGTTGAGTCAGGATCAGAAGATAAGGAAGCAGCTAAGGAAGGGGGTCAGGAATCTCTGATCCCAACAGAACCAATTGTAATTGAATTACTTCCTTCAGCACAACCACAAACTACTCAAGACGGAGTGCCTACTCCTCATGTGTCACCTATCATTGAACAAGTACATACTAATGGCCCAGGTACAAGTGCTGAGATTGATATTCATAACCTAATTGTGCCTGAGGCTTTGTACTTAGAAGCTCCACCAACTCAAATCACTCCACCAACAACACCAATTCTAGATGCTGATTTTAATAAAGATATTCCTACTACACCAATTCTGAATCTGGATGATGAAAATCAGATTTTAGATGGGCATCAAGGTTTGGCTATTGATCAGAACTTAGTTGGAGATCAGCAATTAGAGGATGATGTTGAAGCCTCAATAGCCTCTCATACTATTCTTTTATCAGAGGATGCTGATGATGCTGATTCTATAAGTTCTGATGCTGCTAATGATGAATTTACTGGTGAAGCTGCTGCCAATGTAGATGCTGATGCAGCTGGTCCATCAGGACATGCACCTCAACAAACTCCAAACAAAGCTAAATTAATCAAGAAGTTTGTTAGAGAAGAGGCACCAGTACCTTGGAGTGAAACTCCTAGAGGAAGGGAGTGGACTAAGGAATGGAACAAAGTTGATTTTGTTCCTTCTTCAACCATACTTGCTGACCACTTGACCAAAGCTGATGAGATGCTACTCAATGATGATTTCAAGACACAGCTAAGAGTTACTGCACTAAGTACAAGGCACCTTCAAAGTCAACAATCTGTAACTCAGGCCATGGTAGACAAGATTCAAGAATCCATAAATCAGCAAGATATGCTTGTCAAGCTGGACAAAAAAAGGTTTTTCAAACCTACCTTTGACAGAGTTGAGTACATTGAGAAAACTTAGGAGAAGCAACAGGCTCGGATTGATGAAATTTTGAAGAATCAAGCTTCTCATCAAAATTAACTCAATGAGATTCAATCCTCAGTGGAATTGCTTCTCTCTCTTCTTTTACCTGCTGATGCCAAAAAGGGGGAGAAACTAATTAAGTCCAAATGCAAAACTGTTAAGACACTGAAGGTAAAGGATGATGAAAAAGATGACCAGGGAAACTCTGGAATGGGCGGAGGTCATGGTCAAGGTAAAGGTTTTTCATCAAGCAAAGCTGGAACTACAAGTCAAAGAACAAGTTCAGATACTGGGAGAAGAATAAGTCCTGATACTTGTAAAAGGATAAGTTCTGATGAACATCTGGAACTTGATGAGGAAATTTCAAGACAGTTATTTCTGAAAGAAAATCCAGGAATGGACTTTGAGAGTCTAAAGGAAGAAGAAGCTAGACTTAAGTTAGAAAAAGTCAACTCCAAATCTCAAGCTTCTGTTGTTGAAAAGAAACTTCCTAAGGCTAAAGGCATTGTGATAAAAGAAAGGACAAATCCTGAGGCAACTAAAGCCAAATCACAAGTGGAGATAGATCCAAGGTCTAAGGGCAAAGAAAAAGTTGATGAACCTGTAAAGGTTTATATGCCATTTGTGGATGAAGAAATATCTGATGAAGATGCTAGTCTTACTCTGATAAAAAGGAAGATTTCTCAAACAACCTCTGACATGGCTCATGTTGTTCAGAGTCAAGATATAGTAAGTTCTAATATAACAGTGAAGCAAGCAACCTCTGACTTGGCTCAAGTTGGCTTGATATTAGAAGATAAGGAAAAGGAAACCTCTGACATTGGTCATATTAAACCTTTAAAGTTACTCCTACCAGGATTCACCAAAGCTAAACAGACTCAATCTTTGAAGACTGCAACAAGTGGTTTTGAAGCAAGAGTTGTTACAGGAAAAGAAGCCAAAGATAAATCTGGATTGGGTAGTGCTGATAAAAGAAGAATACAGAACACAACCAATAATCCAACTTCTTTAAGTGAACCAGGTGTTGGAGCTACTCCTGAAAGATTGAATCAACTTGAATCAGTACGGATGGTTTATCATACATTTTTGAAAGAACATATCTTGTTATATTTTATGATAGATGGAAGTGTATACCATATTAGACAGAATGTTATACCACTGAAGTATTTTAAGGAACTGGAATATGTTCTATTCTTACTTGAAGTGAAGAACAAATTAACAGATGGTGCTGCAAATTATTTGAAGACTCAAATTCAAAGACAGAAGAAGCTTTATTCTGTAAAGTCTGACAGCACATACTGTCCAAAGTACAGAGATCACAAAGGTGATATTGTCGAGATGAAGCCTAACTCTACTAAGATTATAACTACTTTTCTGGGTTATAAGGCTGTGGAATTCAATCTTGAGTCTGACAAGGCATATTTAATCAGACTAGATCAGGATATAAGGAAAGCTAGAATAAATGATCTCAGGACTGCTATCTTTCAAATTGGTGAAGATACAGTTGAATTGAAGAATGCTAAAAGGAGGATGATTAATGAACTGGAATATACTGAGAGATGTTTGTTAAAGAACTATCTCAGAACAACTCCTGATATCAAAGAGATCAGTAATTGAAGCCAAGTCAAAGATCTACAACTGCTTAAATTCTGATGTGTATACAGACTGAAGCTGTTATCTGACCTTGAGGACGGTAAAGCTACAAGGACTGTAAGTTGTAGTTATCTAGTCAAATTTTCATGCATTTGTACTTAATGTTTTTGACATCATCAAATATCTGTTAAACTTGTATATTATGCTAATTTACAAGTTGGGGGAGATTGTTAGATATATTTGATAATGTCATGACTAATATGATTTGTGTTTAGTTTTCAGATCTTACTTAACAGGACAAATCAGTACTTAACTGGAAATCAGCACTTATACTGAAGACAGAACTTAAGATATCAGAACTTAAGTTATCAGGAGTTATTTATCAGAAGATAATATCAGGACTTAAGGAGACTTTCAGATAAGGAAGGCGGCTGATTGAAAGGAAAGAAGTTCAAGACAAATCCAAGAAGAGATATGCATGAAGAAGGAATTCTATGAAGAATAGAATACTTGGAAGAAAAGATAACTAGTTGATATATTTTAGGAAGCAAAATCATATTCCATATCAATTAGAATTTATCTTGTAACTGTGTAGTATATAAACATAGACATAAGGTTTACACTATATGTGTTATCATAATCGAAGTTATTATTCATTCTAACCCTAGCAGCTCTCGTGATAAATTGTTCATCACTGAGAGAAAACAGTTCCATATTGTAACAGAGTTTATTGTGTTAAATAAAATCTGTTTTATGTGTTCTTATATTCGATTTGATTATGATAAATACTGTATTCAACCCCCTTCTACAGTGTGTGAGACCTAACAACAACTAGCAGATATCTTCACATAACCACTATGTGAAGCTACTTTTACAAGACTGGTAAATGAACTTGGAATGGTTTCAGGTTCTTTCTCTAAATCTGCTTAGTTTTTGTTCTCATGCATCAGACTTTATGATCAGTGTTTACAGATTGTCTTATCTTCATGTAATCTGTGCTTAAATTGTAATACATTAAATGTTGATTGTTATCTGATATGGATCTATATACTCTAATAGTGATTTGAATGTTCTGTGACTATTCAATCCAATGAGGATTACTATGCTAGATACTGACCTAGTAGTCTTTAACATACTAGAAATCCCATGTTTGAATTAGTTGTTTATGTGGAAATTCATTAACACAAGAAAATTCTGATGTTGAGCTTAGTCAAATTTACTTTGTGTATCTTTTTACTAAGTCACAAACTAGATTCTTGCTTCTTATCTGTCAAATTCTGATGTCAGTAAATCTTAAGGATGAAACACATGCTTGATAAGCCTCACTTATTTGAAGAAAAGAAAAGAAAAGAAAAGAAAAGAAAATTAAAGTCAGGTACTCCTTTGAGATCTAGAGTAAATATTTGGAAGGCAAGACCCAAATGCATTGCTGGTATTAAGTTATATGCATTAAAAAAGCAAATAATTTTTTCTTGGTGACTTTTCACATCTCTGATTACTGGAGAAATACATTGATAATAGCATAAATTCTGATAGCCGTTGTGACCCACTTACACTGAGAAGCCACTGTAAAAAGGAATTTCAAAAGATGCATAAAATGAGCACAAACAGTTGAGGTGGACTCTTGTATAAATTTTATTCTATATTAGACTTCATTATTAATGACATATTTTAAGAACTTTTCTTAGTTATGCCTTATTTCTAAGATGTACTAAAGTCTATCAGACTTTAATCTTTATCTGATATTTTGCTAATGCACACACTATCACTCCATATGAATGATGAAAATTACTGTGGTGATTAAGTTGTTTTTGACAAACAGTTAAGTGTCATTTGCATAAATTCTGAGGACAAGTGCTGATGCAAGTTCTGATGATTAAACTCTGAAGAAACAAGTCAGTATTTGTATGAAGAATCACAGTAACAAATATTCACTTTTTGAGTATAGAAGCCATGTTCTGATGACCGTTAAATTCTGATGTTAGTCAAGTTCTGATGCAAATCCTGATGGAAACTCTGATGCCTACGTGGCATTATTTATTTACTTGACTTATTTGTGGTAAATACTGAAATGGTCATATTTTATCAGAATATAATTCGGTGAGATAAAAATAGTCATAATCATTTGGTTAAGTGGGAAACGTGTTTGTCTTGAAAAACTGCATGTGCACATTAATTACTGCTTAGTTCTCGTGCCCACTAACTCCTACTTTAACTTTTTACTGACTGTTCACATGTTGTCAGGTGTAAATTGTCTGCCATGCTTCATAAATATAGATGTTATCACATGGGCTATATAAATAAGAGAGTTAAAAGATTTTCTAATCTTTTACCTACTTTTCTTATTCTCTCATCTCACTTATTTTCTCTCACACACTAATATTCTCTGAAGCTATTTTTCATACAGGCATTTTATCAAACACCTTGCAAACACTCTTTTTCTCATTTGATTTTTCACATAAATGGCACCAAAAGACATTTTTTTTAATGGAGCTAAGTTTGTTCCCAACAACTACTTGGCTATTCTTAGCAAGGGTGAAGCTCCATCAGAACTTCACTTCATTCAGGACTTCCTTGCTAACTCTGAGATTGGGTATGCTTTCACCCAATCAGAAGCAATCTCTGGAACTCAAGTGCTGGAGTTTTGAAGAAGTGGCATGTATGATGATGGTGGTGCTCTTGGGTCCCCAGGTATTATCTTTTCAACAGAGGATGGTGAGCATGTAGTGACTTTGGCTACAGTTCGACAGGCTTTACATGTTCCAGAAAACTGTCTCTACAGTTCAACAGTTGAGGAGCCATCTCTTCAACAGATGATGGCCAATCTGGGGTATGAAAAGACTTTGGCAAAGCTGGGTCAATTGAAGAGACCTCACATAAGGAGGGAATGGAGTTTCTTCTTTGACTGCATCACAAAGGCCTTTGCCAACAAATATTTTAATTTTGATACAATCCCAATTCTCAGTCAACAAATCGGGTATGCTCTCATTAATCAAACTCATTTTTATTATGCAAGTGCTATTTTAGGATTTATTGGGGATAGGATGACAGAAGATAGAAATACAGTTTACTTTGCTAGATTCTGTCATCTTATTTATAGTTTTTGTTGCTCTAATGCACCCCAACTAGCAAGTGAGTTAATTGAACCATTTAAACTTGCTAAGAGAGCCTTTACTGACTTATTATCTACTGATAAAAAGAAGACTATTTTGAGACCCCTCCAAATTCCTACATCTATCAAACAAGTCTTGGTAAATTCTGATCCAGCCACCTATGCTGCCTTATATCCTGATGTCCAACCAACCCAACCTCCATTAGCACCTCCAACAACTACACAACCAACCACCTCTCAACCTCAACCAACTCAACCTACCATCAGAACTTACTTCCAACCATCAGCTCAATCTTCACAACAACAACCATCTGCTAAAGCATCAAGATCCAAACCTTCTAGAACAAAGTCTATTCCTTAACCTCCACAAAAGAGAAGGAAGATGATTCTCAGGGATGAATCTGATAGTGAAGAGGAGGAAGCACATGTTCATGCATCAGAACCTGTGACTGTTGAAGCTGAAACTGTGGTTTTTCAGAAAGAAACAGAAGCTGAAAGGTCAACCCAACAGATAAATGATGAAGCTGAGGGTTCAGGTAATTTTAAGAGAAAGAGAACTGCTAGTTCTGATGCTCAAGAAACTCCTTCGCTCTCAAGGAGATTGAAGAAAATGAGGGCTAGGTTGCATTTGGATAAACCTCCATCAGAAGATATTGAAGAAGCTGAGGAAGGGGATCAGGAATCTCTGATCTCAAAAGAGCCAATTATCATTGATACCCTTCTAGAAACAAAAGACACTATTCCTGATACAGTGCTCACCCCTCTTGTCTCTCCAATAAAAGCAACAGATGATGCTGAAGAAAAAGCAACAAGTTCTGAAATAGATATTCACAATCTGAATATTCTTACTGTTCTTTATCTGGAAGCTCCTATAGCAGCTCATCCATCTAAAGTCAACCCTCCAATCTTAAATGCTGAGACACCATCTACACCTATTGTGGAGATAAATTCTGATGATCAGAATTTAGATGAAGTTGTTCCAGAATCTCTAGTTGCTTCACACACTCTAATACTGTTAGAAGATAATGAGTCTTCTTCCAGTACTGGAGACAATGTTTTTGTTGATACTCCAGCTCCTATTCTGGGAAAGGAAGCACTTATTGAGAAATTTGTTGAGCAAGCTGCTCCTATTCATTGGGAAGATACTCACAGAGGTGTGGAGTGGACTTAGAAGTGGAATGAAACTGATTTCATTCCAAGCTCTAAAGTTCTGAAAGAGCACATTGCCAAGGCTGATGAGTTGATGACAAGTTCTGATTTCAAGACTCAACTTAAAATCACAGCTCTAACTACCAAAAGCCTTCAAGGTCTACACTCTGAAACTCAAGCAAAGGTTAATAAACTACAAGAATCAGCTAATAAGCTAAATATGTAGATCAAGCTTGACAAGACAAGAATTATCAGACCTACTCTTGAGAAAGTTGAAGCCATTGAGAAGATACAAGAGAAGCAACAGGCCAAATTATTGAGGTCCTACAAAATCAAGCCTCTCAGAAAGCTCAATTGGATGAAATCCAATCTTCAATTGAACTTCTTCTCTCTCTCTCTCTCATATTACCTGATGATGCCAAAAAGGGGGAGAAGATAGTTACGTCCAAATGCTCTACTGATCAAGTACTGAAGAAGAAAGATGATGATGCTGATGACCAGGGAAACCCTAGCAAGGGTAGAGGTCAAGTTCAAGGTAAAGAGCACAGCAGCAAGGTTTCTTCTAGGAAACTAATTACTGATGCAAGCAAAACTTCTACTCAAAAGAAGACAAGTTCTGAAGCTGCTCTAACTCAAAATCTGATAGCAAGTGTTGAAACTCAAAATCTGATATCAAGTTCTGATGAGCAAAGTCTGATGAGAAAGCTTGATGTTCTGATACAAGGTGGAAGTCAAGACTCTCAAAAGTTAATGCAAACTCTGAAGCTAAAGAGGAAGCAGACTACAGTCTACTACAAGGATCCCAAGATTCAGACACTTGATGAGGAAATTGCTAGAAGATTATTTCTGAAACATAATCCTGGAATGGATTTAGAAAATCTCAAGGAGGAAGAAGCTAGATTTAAAGCTGAAAAGACAAATCTAAAGCCAAAAGCTTCTGTTGCAAAGAAACCTCCAAGGCCTAAGGTAAAAGGCATTGTGATCAAGGAGAAGTCAAATACTGAGGCATCAAAGCCCAAGACTAGATCACTGACTGAGATTGATCCCAAAGACAAAGCGAAAGGAAAAGTTGATGAACCAACCAAGCCACTGGAGATGAAAATTCCTCAAATCCTGATAAAACCAGTGTGCAAAATGGTTCAAGTTACTGATGATACTCTTGCTGAAGATGAAACTATCCAAACTCTGAAAAGAAAGAAAATTTCTGAAGAATCAAAGACAACCTCTAACAGTGCTCAAGTTGTTCAGAGTGAAGAACAGCAAGCTACAACAGAAATAACAAGTTCTGATAAAGTCATCAAGATATCAACCTCTGACAGTGCTCAAGTTGATTTAGACAAGATAAAAGTAGATGACAAAAAGAAACTTCTATGGAAAAATGTCAAACCATCAGATCCAAAGAAAAGACAATTGCTGTCTGATTTCATGACTATTGGGTTAAATGCTAGAGAACCAAGAGACAGGGCTGGACTAGGTTCTGATGAAGCTAAGACTAAAACAGGAGTTGAAGTTGCTACTAGAGATCCATTTCTATTGACTGAAAGACCTCTTGAAGATGTTACACAGAAACACCTTGATAAGGTTATCTCTGTTCAAGTGGTACCGGATGCTCATGACAAGCACAATGTCAAGGAAAGTCTGATTCTATTTCTTGAAGATGGAAGGACATATCAGATGTCAGAATCAGATGTGCTAAACAAATCACTGAAAGAACTTCAATTCTTTCATTACCTTTTAGAGGTAAAGTCTGATATTACCAGGAGATGGTCAAATTTCATATTGAAGACCATAAGAGATAAAGCTAGAATTTCTGGTTCAAGGGTTACATAATTCATTTCTAATATTGTTGAAGATGATGGAAGTGAAATTCCAATGAAGAAGGATTCTGCTAAGCTTGAAATGATACTGAAAGAGAAATGTCTATGCTACAATGAAGATTTTTCTCACCCAAGGGTAAAAAGACTGGATGATGGTTTAGAAAGAAACCATATATCTACTTTAAGGATTGTAATCTACCAGATTGGAAGTCAGAATGAAGAGATGAAGTAAGTCAAGACTACAATAGCTCAAGTCCTGAGGATTAAAGAAGAAAAGCTAATATCAAACTTTGTCAAGAATCACTTTGGATTCAGATTGACTTAGTGAGATTGGTAAAAGCTACAAGGACTGTAAGTTGTAGTTAGTTATCTAGTTAAACTCTTATTTTCATTTGTACTTAAATGTTTTTGACATCATCAAATCTATTAACTTGTATATTTTGCATAATTTACAAGTTGGGGGAGATTGTTAGATATATTTGAGATGTCATGTCTAATATGATTTATGTTTAGTTTTCAGAACTTAACAACAGGACAAATCAGGACTTACTAAAATCAGGACTTACTGGAAGTCAGAACTTAATATCAGAACTTAAGGTCATATCAGAACTTAAGTGCGGGAAGACTTTCAGTTAAGGAATGAAGCTGATTTACAGGAGAAGATCGAGACTAAAAGAAAAGAAGATATGCATGGAAAGAGTTAGAAGACTGGAAGACTTGTAGAAGATATCTGATTGATATATTTTAGGAGACAGAATTATATTCCATATCAATTAGAATATATCTTGTAATTGTGTACTATATAAACACAAACTTAGGGTTTACACTATATGTGCTATCATTATCGAGAAGATTATACATTGTAACCTAGCATCTCTTAGTGATATTTGTTCATCACTGAGAGATAACAATAGTTCATATTGTAACAGAGTTTATTGAATATACTTGATCTTTGTTACATACTTGTGCTAAATCGATTTGATTTTATAAACACTGTATTCAACCCCCTTCTACAGTGTTGTGTGACCTAACAATCACTATTTCTTATTCTCCAACTACTTGCTTCCATTTCCTACACCTTGCCTCTTATGCTCAGATATCACAAGTATCTATTAATACTTATCTCACTAGATTTTATTCAGTATAAGCTTCAATCTACCCTTCGTTTCACCTAAATCCGATTTACGGATTGAAAGTTACGAATAAAACAGTCAAACGATACACGTATACGCATATAACACATCAATAAGTTCACATATAACGTATATCACATAAAATAGTTGATGCAAATATTTTTCCAAAGAAGATTTGATGTTAAAATGATTTTCCGGATATTTAATACGAATTTTTAAATATTTTTTGAAATTAAAACGGATCGTTGAATCATTTTAAAACAATAACCAGGGTTCGATTGCTCGAATCTGTCCTTAAAATCATTTTATAATAATTATTGAGCCTTTGAAAACAATTTAAAAAATATTTTAAAGCTCAAAACTATTTGTCAGAATTTTTAAATCAAAATAAATAATTAAATCTAATGAAATAATTAATAATTAATTAATAATTAAATCTCCGACGAGTTTTATTTTCTTCGATTTGAGCAAACTAGGAATCATCTGTTGTTATGCTATATATAAATCGATTGCAAATTCTACCAGGAACACGATGCAGTCATCAAAAACACCTAATAACCCTCAAGGCAAAAACGCCCAAATTCAACTAAGAACATTCATACGGCTTATAAACCCTAATTTTAAAATTCGAAATTAAAACTCAATTTTGAACATGTTATTGAACTCCATACCAGTCATATAATATACCAAAATCATCAGGAAGAAAAGCTCTACAACATGCAATCATCAAATCATACAAACAACATATCGAACAAAAATTCATTATTTTAATCAAAATAATTCGAAATTAAATAAAAATATTGAAAATAAACCTTTGATTCTGCAGTAATTTGAAGCACAAATTCTGAAAGTATATTTGAAGAGCTTTGATTTGAGAACTCGAGCTTTCCACACGGATTTTGCTAACTCCTTGTAATTGAGGTTTGATTCTCAGAAACTTATATGAAATTAGGGTTTTTCACTATAAAATTATATATTTAACTGTTTGCAAATGATTTTCTGTACAAAATAAAATACGGTTAGGACTATTTATATTTAAGGAATATTGGTACCCCGTTGGATCATACGGGATATAAAATGCCACGTTTATTTGAGAAAACAGATCCAAAACGGTACCGGTTTTAGGATAATTATCCAAATCTATACATTTTGTACTGCAGTCTTAGTCTCAGCGGTTTGGTTACACGTACTATGAGAAGATAATTGTAATAGTTTAATAAAAAGATCCTGTTTCTCGAAAATACGGGTTTTCTCAATTTATCGAAACGAATTTTGTATCGAAAATATTGCGCCGGGACCTGCACGGGGAAAACCGTACTCCGGATCGAAAAAGTCAAAACATGGAAAATGCTCGGAATATTGCAATTAGGTTCGGAAGGAGTTTTGGGAAGAGTTTCGGGCTGTAAAAATGTAAGAACAGTTAAAGTCGGTTGGTTCCCGATTTTACAAAATAGTTTTTAATTACTCGGAAAATAATTTATTGAACCCATAAATCTTTTATAAAATTATATAACAACATAAAAATTAATAGAAAGATATGACAATTATCTATACTTTATTTTGGACATATAAAATTAAAATTCTTAAATTATATCATATTGATATATCCAAACACATATACCACTTAACAAATAGTTCACAGAATAAATACAAGATAAATACAAAATATATTTATTACCAAAAATAATTACACGTTATGTCCCAGATATTACATCCTTCCCCCCTAAAAGGATTCTGTACTCAAAATCTCCTAAGAAAACTAATGAGGGTACTTTTCTCGCATATCGCTTTCTAACTCTCAGGTTGACTCTTCAACCTTTGGGTTTCTCCACAATACTCTTAATAACTTTACAACTTTATTCCTTAAATCTTTAAAGTGAATACTATGGCCGCTAGCTCCAAGTCATGAGTAGGATACTGCTGCTCATGAGGTTTCAGTTGTCTCGATGCATATGCGATAACCTTGTCGTGCTGCATTAAAACACAACCTAGTCCCTTATGAGAAGCATCACCATAGATTACAAAATTTCCTAGATCATCTGGAAGTGACAAAACAGGTGTTGTGATTAATCTCCGCTTCAATTCTTGAAAACTTTCTTCACACTTGTCGTTCCATATAAACTTCCCATCTTTCCGGGTAAGCTTTGTCAAAGGCGTCGCAATCTTCGAGAAATCTTGAACAAATCATCAATAATATCCCGCTAATCCCAAGAAACTTCTCACTTCTGTTGGTGTTTTTTGAATTCCCCAATTTGTAATAGCTTCAATCTTTGTCGGGTCCACTTTGATCCTCTCATTACTGACTATGTGTCCTAAGAACTGAACTTCCTGTAGCCAAAACTCACACTTCGAAAATTTAGCATATAACTTTTCCTTCCTCAAAATTTCTAAAGATATCCTCAAATGTTCCGCATGGTCTTCTTCTGTCTTCGAGTAAGTCAGAATATCATCTATAAACACAATGACAAACTTGTCCAAATATTCCTTGAAAATTCTGTTCATCAAATCCATAAACGCTGTTGGGGCATTGGTTAATCCAAAAGGCATCACTAAGAATTCATAATGTCCGTACCTTGTTCTGAAAGCTTTTTTCAGTATATATTCTGGATTAATCTTTAATTGGTGATATCCCGATCTCAGATCAATCTTGGAGAAATACTTGGTTCCTTTCAATTGGTCAAACAAATCATCAATTCGAGGTAACGGGTACTTATTCTTGATTGTAAGCTTATTGAGCTATCGATAATTGATGCATAGTCTCATGCTTCCGTCTTTCTTCTTAACAAATAGTGTCGGTGCACCCCATAAGGATATACTAGGTCTAATTACTCCTTTTTCTAACAATTTCTTCAATTACTTTGCTAATTCTTTCATTTCGACGGCCGCCATTCTATACGGGGCCTTGGATACTGGTTCCGTTCCAGGTTCTAAGTCGATTGTAAACTTAATTTCTCTATCTGGACGAAGTCATGGCAACTCATCGGGAAACACGTCTGGGAACTCATTGACTACTGGAATATCTTCAAGCTTTGCTAGCTCCTAATTCTATCAATTACATATGCAATGAAATGCTCGCATCCTTGTCGTAGCAACTTCTTAGCTTGAATCATCATAAAGAACTTCTTCGCTTGCTTCTGACCTTTAAACGTTAATACTTTCTTGACTAGCGTTTTCAAAATTACCTTCTTAATACGACATTCTATATGAGCCTCGTGCTTAGATAACCAATCAATTCCTAGAATTATGTCAAACTCTCCTAACTTAAATGGTATCAAATCAACACAAAACTTGATTAACAGATACACATTCTTGATTTGCTAATTCCACAGTCATTATTTCATTTAACCACTCAACCAGACAATTTAACTTATTAACAAAATCTTGAGAAATAAACGATCGAGTTGCTCCTGAATCTATTAACACTTTGGCACATAAAGAATTCACATTAAGCGTACCTGCCACGACATCAGTATCCTGGATAGCGTCCTTTACAGATATGTCAAAAACTCTGGCCCTTTGAGTCTCATTCACCACTGGAGTGGATCCCATGATTCGTAATGCATTGCTGACTGGGGCGGGTGTCTTGCAATCCCTTGCTATATATCTTGCCTTTCCGTACTTAAAACATGTAAATCCAACTGCTGGAACCTTGACTGCTGGATTCCGGGTAGGCTGGTCTTTGTTCACTGGCTCTCTAGCTGGCTGGTTACGGCACTCCCTTGAATAGTGCCCTTTCTGATTACACTTGTAGCAAACCACATGTAACTTATTACAAACTCCTCCATGTTTCTTCCCACATACCTAACAATCTGGAAAAGTTAGCATTAGCTTATTTGGCTGGTTCCCAGTGGCTGGACAGTTGCCTTGACCTCCGTCTCCAGCATTTTCCTTATTGAAATTAAAATTTCTTCCTGGCTGAAACTTGCCCTTCTTCTGATTGAAATTTGGAAACTTCCATGCTTGTGACTGTCCTTCACTCCCTTCAAACTTTCTTTTCTTACTATCATTTTCCTTTCGTGACATCTCAATCTCCATTTCTGCAATCATGGCCTTCTGTACAACTCCTGCATAGGTATCCAATTCAAATATGGCTACCTTCCCTATGATCCATGGCTTTAAACCTTGCTGAAATCTCTTAGCTTTATTCATATCTATATCCACATACGATGGTACAAACCTTGACAATTATTCAAACTTACTTTCGTAGTCAGCTACCGACATATTTCCTTGCTTTAGTTCTAAGAACTTCAATTCCATTTGACCTTGAACAAACTGAGGAAAATACTTCTCTGGAAATAACTCCCTGAATCTCTCCCAAGTAATAGCATATGTACCTTCCAATGGCTCCACTGTTTCCCACCAGTAGGTGGCTTCATTCTTCAAATAATAACTTGCAAACTCAACCTTCTGTTCCTCCTTTACCTTAACCAAAGCAAATGACTTCTCTATTTCCTTTAACCAAATATTCGCTTCAATTGGATCTAAAGAACCCTTGAATTCTGGTGGATTCACCGCCTGAAACGTCTTAAAAGTTACCTGAGGGTTGGTCTGTCTTTGTTGCTGTTGAGTCAGGTGAACTATTTGTTGAGCCAAGATCTAAATAATCTGGGCTACTGTTGGGTCTATGGGACCTGGATTTGCATTCTGGTTGTTGTCTTGGTTGTTGTTGTTGGTTTCTTCATTTTGGTTGGTAGAACGGGAATTTCTTCTGGGAGGCCTTTTCTGTAAAGAATCAAACAACTTATTTAGCCTTTAAATTAAATCCTTTTCATGAAAAGTTTTTGTAAAACAGAAATATCTCTTTTTTTTTTAAAACATTTGTAACAATTGAACTAAGAAAATTGCATGCTTCTTTACAGAATGTAAACAGTTAAGGGAACAGGGTACATGGTATCACAAGAGTTATAACTGGTGCCATAAATAAAGTAAGATAAAGCAGGTGCAGTAATGTAAATGGCAATGCTGGAAAAGAAAAGGCACTGATATATATAGATCAAAGTTTTGTTAATACAAGCGTGAAAATGCTTAAAAAGCAAAAGAAAAAGGGGTACAACAAGCCTACACACTACTCAGTAGATCTAGTCTATAAATACAAGCCAAAAGTCTACTAATACACACTACACACTAATGTACATAATAAAATAACCACAACTCTGGCTCAGCATCTCTGGCTCTGCATCTCTGTATGTAGCTCATGGCAAATTTGGACCTCCAATCTCCTCAAGCTTCTCTAAAACCCACTTAACTCTCTCTACAAGAAAGTCAGGGGTAATATCCTCATGAGTAGCCTCAGCTATCCTCACAGCAGCTGCTCTCTGAAATACCTGAATCCTCTCTCTGAGCCGTCTCTCACCACTCCAGATATCCCTGGTACGCATAATATGCAATAACTCTTGGATCTGCCCCTGTAGATATCGCTGCTCCACAAGGCAAGCCTCAAACTGATGGTACTGAATAGGGTATGGAGAAAACTGAAAAGGTAAACCCATAACTGAATGCCCGGTAGAATCTGAACCAGCAGGTGGGGGTCCTCAGATAGGTGGCCTCATACCAGGAGGTGGAATAGCCCGCAGTGGTACAACCTCTATCACAACAAGAGGTAGTATAGCCAACACAGGTGGAAGAATAGGACGTGGATCAGATGATGGTCCTCAGAATGAAGGCTCAAAATGATCAGCTGGTACTGGAATAAAAGAGTCTGTCATCGCTGCTATCTGAAAATCATATCACAAGATAAGAATCTCGAACCATAATGCGAATCATACTAATACCTATTACACAGTCACACTCAACCTCTCGACATTCTATCTTTCTATTCCTTATTTCTATTCCTAACCCTCTACCCATTCCCGATAACCTAGGCTTGTGGCAGTGACTTATAACCTGTAGCTTTTATACCAAACCTGTGGCGCCCTCCAAACCCGGGTCAAAAGTTTGAGGTCCACAACACATACACTATATATAAACCTGCTTATAACAATAATAAAGATAATAATAATAATATGCAGTGACCCTACTTACCTTCATCCACGGATCGGAACAGGTTAAAGTATGCACACAAGCCACACACACACACACTTATATTACAAACCCCCAAATCCCAATTATTCAAAATTATAACTGAATATTAAATATTGTTACAAACTTTTTAAACTTAAACTATCATAAAAGTCTTCAGCTAGCTTATTCCGCTCAACTTGGAATCCTAGCTCGCACACTTGATTGGGGATCCTCGCTACCAACAAGTCCCTTCTTAACTGAAAAAGAACATAAATAGTATCGCACAAATGAGCTAACTAGCTCAGCAAGTCACATTGACAATACTGAGAATAAATAATGATCAAGTGAAATGATTTAAGGTATCAAGTTTATGGATAAACAATGATTAGAATTGGATATTAAGTGTTTATTTTAAAAAAACCAAGGTTAGGTTGTTGATCAGTCACGCACTAACCCCGAGCAAGGCACACAGCTCTGCTCTAATTACTGGATCCAAGGCACACATTGGCCTCACTTGACCACCAATCTGGTCTGACCACGAATTTGGTCCATATTTTATAAAACAATCCAATTCTATAATAATAACAGAATAAACAATTTAAAATAGTAAACAGGATCATAAACAACATTAGTTTTCAAGCATAAGGTGATTTACAATCATTACAAGGGAATAATATGGTGAATACAAATGTTGGCTATTAGCCGGTAAAAGGATTGGATAACAAAAGAATCAAAGTCTTGTAGATCATAAGGATTAGTCTTTCAATGCATAAGATATAAAGGTTTGAGTGTTAAACAATTTTGGTTCAGTGGTTGGTATTTAGTTTGTATGTATTTGTGAGGTACTATCGTATATCGGTGGTTCGTATCTGGGTATTCGACGATCAATGGTTTAGAAAGAATAAGGCTTATGGCTCAAAGATCAATAAATAGAATCAAGGTTTAGGGTTCAATGCTTCAAAGCACTTGCAATATAAAATAGAACTATTAATTACTCGCAATATATCTTGAGAAGGTTCAGAACACTTGCCTTGTCTTTACTCGTTAACACCTCCCTTACTTTCGATCACTATTCCTTATTCTCCGACTACTTACTTCCCTTTCCTACGCCTTTCCTCTTCTGCTTAGATATCACAAGTATCTATCAATACTTATCTCACTTGATTCTACTCGGTATAAGTTTCTATCTACCCTTCATTTCACCCAAATCCGATTTATGGATTGAAAGTTACGAATAAAACAGTCAAACGATACACGTATACGCATATAACACATCAATAAGTTCACATATAACGTATAACACATAAAATAGATGATGCAAATATTTTTCTAAAGAAGATTTGATGTTAAAATGATTTTTCGGATATTTAATACGAATTTTTAAACATTTTTTGAAATTAAAACAGATCGTTGAATCATTTTAAAACAATAAACAGGGTTCGATTGCTCGAATCTGGCTTTAAAATCATTTTATAATAATTATCGAGCCTTTGAAAACAATTTAAAAAATAATTAAATCTAATTAAATAATTAGTTAATAATTAATTAATCAATTAATTAATCAATTAATTTTTGAATTAATTGACCAATTAACTAATTAATTATCAACTAAAATTAATTAAGTAATTAATTAAGATTTATTTTTGAATTAAAAATAATTTTTAGGAATTAAAATAATAATTTTTAGAAAATTTAATAATTAAAATCAAATTTCTGTAATTAAAATAAATAGAAAATATAATTTTTAAACATTTTTAAAATAGTAATCCTAAATTTGCAATTTCTGGAAACTAGAGGGACTGAATTGTATCTTCTTTAAAACTTCGGGGACAAACTGCAATTTTGCAGTGGTCGCCGTCGATTCGCCGGAATGTGGCTGGAGAACACGATTTCAGCCACCTCAGGCCACTAAACTCTCCAGATTTAAACTACAGGCTACCAGCAACTTGTACATGCTATCAAAATAACCAAAAAATCAAGGATTTGGCCGGAAAAAGAGCAAGAAACTCGCCGTCTCCGGCGAGTTTTATTTTCTTCGATTTGAGCAAACCAGGAATCATCTGTTGTTATGCTATACATAAATCGATTGCAAATTCTACCAGGAACACGATGCAACCATCAAAAACACCTAATAACCCTCAGGGCAAAAACGCCCAAATTCAACTAAGAACATTCATACGGCTTATAAACCCTAATTTTAAATTTCGAAATTAAAACTCAATTTGTTTGCAGGCTATTGCGTAAGCCCGTAGGGTTTACCCAGTGCGCACCCGAAGGGTAGCGGTTGCGGGTTACCTACGATAAAAAAAATAAATTAAAACTCAATTTTGAACATGTTATTGAACTCCAAATCAGTCATATAATATACCAAAATCATCAGGAAGAAAAGCTCTACAACATGCAATCATCAAATCATACAAACAACATCTCGAACAAAAATTCATAATTTTAATCAAAATAATTCGAAATTAAATAAAAATATTGAAAATAAACCTTTGATTTTGCAATAATATGAAGCACAAATTCTGAAAGTATATTTCAAGAGCTTTGATTTGAGTACTCGAGCTTTCCAAACGGATTTCGCTAACTCCTTGTAATTGAGGTTTGATTCTCAGAAACTTACATGAAATTAGGGTTTTTCTCTATAAAATTATATATTTAACTATTTGCAAATGATTTTCTGTACAAAATAAAATACAGTAAGGATTATTTATAGTTAAGGAATATTGGTACCCCGTTGGATCATACGGGATATAAAATGCTACGTTTATTTGAGAAAACAGATCCAAAACGGTACCGGTTTAGGATAATTATCCAAATCTATACATTTTGTACTGCAGTCTTGGTCTCAGCGCTTTGGTTACACGTATTATGAGAAGATAATTGTAATAGTTTAATAAAAAGATGTTGTTTCTCGAAAATACGGGTTTTATCAATTTATCGAAATGAATTTTGTATCAAAAATATTGCGCCGGGACCCGCACGGGGAAAACCGTACTCAGGATCAAAAAAGTCAAAACATGGAAAATGCTCGGAATATTGCAATTAGGTTCGGAAGGAGTTTTGGGAAGAGTTTCGGGCTGTAAAAACATAAGAACAGTTGAAGTCGGTTGGTTCCCGATTTTACAAAATAGTTTTTAATTACTCGGAAAAATAATTTATTAAAACCATAAATCGTTTATAAAATCATATAACAACATAAAAATTAATAGAAAGATATGATAATTATCTATACTTTATTTTGGACAAATAAAATTAAAATTCTTAAATTATATCATATTGATATATCCAAACACATATACCACTTAACAAATAGTTCACAGAATAAATACAAGATAAATACAAAATATATATTTATTAGAAAAAATAATTACACGTTATGTCCCAGATATTACATCCTTCCCCCCTAAAAGGATTATGTCCTCAAAATATCCTAAAAAAACAAATGAGGGTACTTTTCTCGCATATCACTTTCTCACTCTCAGGTTGACTCTTCAACCTTTGGATTTCTCCACAATACTCTTAATAACTTTACAACTTTATTCCTTAAATCTTTAAAGCGAATACTATGGCCGCTACCTCCAAGTCATGAGTAGGATACTGCTTCTCATGAGGTTTAAGTTGTCTCGATGCATATGCAATAACCTTGTCGTGCTGCATTAAAACACAACCTAGTCACTTATGAGAAGCATCACCATAGATTACAAAATTTCCTCGATCATCTGGAAGTGACAAAATAAGGTTTGTGATTAATCTCCGTTTTAATTTTTGAAAACTTTCTTCACACTTGTCTTTCCATATAAACTTCTCATCCTTCCGGGTAAGCTTTGTCAAAGGCGTCGCAATCTTCGAGAAATCTTGAACAAATCGTCAATAATATCCTGCTAATCCCAAGAAACTTCTCACTTCTGTTGGTGTTTTTTGCCTTTCCCAATTTGTAATAGCTTCAATCTTTGTTGGGTCCACTTTGATCCCTTCATTACTGACTATGTGTCCTAAGAACTGAACTTCCTGTAGCCAAAACTCACACTTCAAAAATTTAGCATATAACTTTTCCTTCCTCAAAATTTCCAAAGATATCCTCAAATGCTCCGCATGGTCTTCTTCTGTCTTCGAGTAAATCAAAATATCATCTATAAAAACAATGATAAACTTGTCCAAATATTCCTTGAAAATTCTGTTCATCAAATCCATAAACGCTGCTGGGGAATTGGTTAATCTAAAAGACATCATTAAGAAATCATAATGTCCGTACCTTGTTCTGAAAGCTTTCTTCAGTATATCTTCTAGCTTAATCTTCAATTGGTGATATCCCGATCTCAGATCAATCTTGGAGAAATACTTGGCTCCCTTCAATTGGTCAAACAAATCATCAATTTGAGGTAACGGGTACTTATTCTTGATTATAAGCTATTGAGCTCTCGATAATTGATGTATAGTCTCATGCTTCCATCTTTCTGCTTAACAAATAGTATCGGTGCACCCCATAAGGATATATTGGGTCTAATTACTCCTTTTCATAACAATTTCTTCAATTACTTTGCTAATTATTTCATTTCGACGGGCGCCATTCTATACGGGGCCTTGGATACTGGTTCCGTTTCAGGTTCTAAGTCGATTGCAAACTCAATTTCTCTATCTGTAAGAAGTCATGGTAACTCATCCGGAAATACGTCTGGGAACTCAATCTTTGCTGGAATATCTTCAAGCTTTGCTGGATACTGAATTCTATCAATTACATATGTAATGAAATGCTCGCATCCTTGTCGTAGCAACTTCTTAGCTTGAATCATCGTTAAGAACTTCTTCGCTTGCTTCTGACCTTTAAACGTTACTACTTTCTTGCCTGTCATTTTCAAAATTACCTTCTTAATATGACAGTCTATCTGAGCCTCGTGCTTAGATAACCAATCCATTCCTAGAATTATGTCAAACTCTCCTAACTTAAATGGTATCAAATCAACACAAAACTTGATTAACAGATACACATTCTTGATTTGCTAATTCCACAGTCATTATTTCATTTAAACACTCAACCAAACAATTTAACTTATTAACAAAATATTGAGAAATAAACGATCGAGTTGCTCCCGAATCTATTAACACTTTGGCACATAAACAATTCACATTAAGCGTACCTGCCACGACATCAGTATCCTGGATAGCGTCCTTTACAGATATATCAAAAACTCTGGCCCTTTGAGTCTCATTCACCAATGGAGTGGATCTCATGATTCTCAATGCATTGCTGACTAGGGCGGGTGTCTTGCAATCCCTTGCTATATGTCCTGCCTTTCCGCACTTAAAACATGTAAATCCAACTGCTGGAACCTTGACTGCTGGATTCCGGGTAGGCTGGTGATAAGTGGAATTTTACACCACTTAGAACGTCTTATAATGGCTTGAATTGATGTCTTAAAATCAGGTATTTTGTGTATTTGATGCATTTTTCTAGTGTTTTTGCATTTCAGGGTATAACTTGCGTATGTAGGAAGAATTCATCAGATATAAGCCTAGGAAAGTGTGTGGCATTGGTTGTGGAAAGTTGGGGGCAGAACGCAGCAAAATCAGGAGCAGAATTCAGAATTTTCCAGAAGGTGCTTGGGCGCCCGCTAAGGATGCTGGGGCGGCTGCCTGGGAGCTTGGGCGCCTGCTCAGGAATCTGGGGCGGCCACTCAGGGACGAAAATTTTAATACTGAATTTTATAATCCTTATTCTGATGGACTTCTGAGACGGCTGATTCTTGTGGGCTTCTATATAAGTAGTTCTCAGAGACGTTTCACATATGGGTGGTATTAAGCAAGGAGCAAGGAGAGAAGGAAGAAGGCCGTTTTAGCACATCGCAACGAAGAAGAGGAAGCATACATTTTCTTGTGATTCTTTTATTCATTGTATCAGTGGATGCTAGTTTTTTTTACTTTGAACCATTTTACTCTTGTGACATACTCTGGTTTTTATAAGTATTTTTATTAGTTTATATTGTGTGTATTATCATGTTTTCATATGAACCCATTGTGACGATGAGTTCTATCATGGGCTAATCGTGATCATGGGGTCATAACGGATTTACTATGAATTTCTTTAGTTAGTTGTTTAATACCTTGGTGTGTGATGATTTTATGATATCTAGCATAGGTTGTGCTTATTCGTCTTATGTGCGTCGCGAACATATAAGATAGTCTGTTAATCTCTTGTTAAGCGACGGTGGATCTTGAGGTTTAGAACTTTCCATGCTAGCATAGGTTCATGTATGTCTATGCATGATTAGTGGGTAACTCTAACCGTTTTACTTGCCCTGTATAATCATAAAGAACAACTTGTGCTTAAATCATTATGTTGTCAAATTCTGTAGACATATAGGGTCTCAATATAGTTAATGCCTATTCAACTTCTATCTTGATTGTAGATGTTTGGTAGAATGGTATTAGTACAACGAAAGTTGGCTTTTATCAGTTTCGTGTTGTTCGATTAATATCATCACCGTTACATGCTAAGGGTAATAACGATAACTATTGAATGAAGTAGTAATGAATTTATGATCTCATGTGTGTTTAATATTGTTAATTCAAGTGTCAATTAAGTGTTTAATTCTCATAGTTAATTGTAGTTAATAATTAGTTAATCAATCTAAAGAGTTATTGTCTTGACATTGAGAAGTAATCATACATTGGTGAGTGAGTCTTAATTAAATATAATTAGTCTGAGTCTCTGTGGGAACGAACTAGAAATTATTCTATATTACTTGCGAACACGTATATTTTCGTGAATTATTAGCGCATGTTTTTGCCCTAACAAGTTTTTGGCGCCGCTACCGGGGACTCGACGTATTTGTTTAGTTTATGTACTTGCCATCAGTGGTCATTAGGACTCATTGATTAAGACGTGTTACTTATTGTTTCCGGTTGTGTTTCAGGTACTCTAGCGAGCGTTTATGCAAACACGTTCTCGCACTCGCAAGAGAACTTTAGATACGGCTGAGGAGACAGACTCAGTTCTTGATATTTCGGAGAAGATAGATTTTGAAGATTCGGATAAAGAGAGTGAGCAAAAAGAACCAATAATCATGGGTGATCGTATAGTTCCAGCAGCAGATCCAGCTCTTATGGACTTTTCTCAGCCTAAAATTGATGACATTCAGTCAAGCATCCTTTATCCGGCTATTCAGGCTAATACTTTTGAAATCAAGCCGGGCACTATTCAGATGGTGCAGAATTCTGTTTCTTTCGGAGGTGCTGCGACTGAAGACCCCAACATGCATATCAGGAATTTTGTCAAGATCTGTAGTACTTTCAAATATAATGGTGTGACTGATGAGGCTATCAAGCTGAGGCTTTTCCCATTCTCTCTGAGGGATAAAGCTAAGAATTGGTTACATTCTGAACCAGCTGGGTCCATCACTACTTGGCAAGATCTTGCGCAAAAGTTTCTGGTAAAGTTCTATCCAATGGCGAAGACTGCAGCTATGAGGAGTGCTCTTACTCAGTTTGCGCAGTAACCAACAGAATCTATGTGCGAAGCTTGGGAACACTACAAGGAGATGTTGAGAAAGTGTTGCAGCTGGAGGCGCCTTGTGGGACAAAAGTTATACTGAGGCTTATAATCTTATTGAAACTATGATTGCAAATGAACATCAAAACCCAAATCAAAGGATGATTCTTAGGAAGGTAGTAGGTATTCTGGAAGTCGATGCAGCTACAGCTATTGCAGTGCAGCTGCAAGCGCTGTCTTTGAAGGTCGATTCTTTAGCCAACTACGGAGTCAATCAGATAGCTATGGTCTGTGAGCTTTGTGCAGGCTCTCATGCTACGGATCAGTGTTCTCTTGTGAATGAATCTGTTCAGTATGTGAACAATTATCAGCGACCGCAGCAGCCTGTGCCATCTACTTATCATCCTAACAACAGAAATCATCCCAATTTCAGCTGGAGCAATAATCAGAATGCTGTTCAGTAACCATATTAGCAGCCTATCAGTAAGCAGTTTAATCCACCTGGATTCCAGCAACCACAGCATTATGCTCAAAGGCAATCATATCCTCAACAAGGAGGTGTTGCTCCACCTTCTAGTGCTGATTTCGAGGAGCTCAAGCTGTTGTGCAAAAGTCATGTTATTTCTATCAAGACCTTGGAAAATCAAATTGGTCAATTAGCCAATGATGTGCTTAATCATCAATCTGGCACACTTCCCAGCGATACTAAAGTGCCAAGCAGGAAGGAAGCTAAGGAGCAAGTAAAGGCTGTCACCTTAAGGTCTGGAAAAGTTGTTGATGCTGAAAAAGCGAAAGATGGAGAAGCTGAAGTTGTTGATGAAGAAGAGAAGCAAAAGGAGAAAGCGGTGGAACCAAGGAAGACTACTGTTGAACACACTCTGCCTGAGGGTAATACAGGGGAGAAACAGCTCTATCCTCCACCACCTTTTCCTAAGAGATTGCAACAACAAAAATTGGACAAGCAGTTCGGTAAGTTTCCGGAGGTGTTCAAGAAACTTCACATCAACATACCTTTCGCTGAGGCTTTGGAGCAAAAGCCTAGTTATGCAAAATTCATGAAGAGTATTCTTTCAAGGAAGGTAAAACTGGATGACCTTGATACCGTTGCTCTAACGGAAGAGTGCAGTGCTGTGCTGCAACAAAAATTACCTCCAAAGCTTAAAGATCCAGGTAGCTTCACCATTCCTTGCACCATTGGCAAGTTGTCTTTCGACAAATGCCTATGCGATTTGGGATCAAGCATCAATCTGATGCCATTATCTATCTTCAAAAAGTTGAATTTGCCTGATCCAAAGCCCACCTACATGTCTCTATAATTGGCTGATCGTTCTATTACATACCCACGAGGCATCGTGGAGGACGTGTTAGTAAAGGTGGATAAGCTCTTCTTCCATGCAGACTTTATCATTTTGGATTTCGAGGAAGATTAGAAGATTCCCATAATCTTGGGAAGACCTTTCTTGGCTACAGGCCATACCTTGATAGAAGTGCAGAAAGGTGAACTTACTATGAGGGTGCAGGATCAGGATGTGACATTCAATGTATTCAAGGCGATGAAATTCCCTACAGAAGATGATGAGTGCTTAAAGGTGGATTTGATTGATTCTGCGGTAACTTCAGAACTTGATCACATGCTAATGTCTGATGTCTTAGAGAAAGCCTTAGTGGGGGAATTTGACAGTGACGATGAGGATGGCAATGAGCAACTACAATATCTAAATGTTTCTCCTTGGAGGCAAAAGCTAGACATGCCATTTGAATCTCTTGGTAACACTGATCTCAAGAATGCTGAAGGAAAGCTCAAACCATCTATTGAGGAAGCACCTACTTTGGAGCTTAAACCATTGCCCGAACACTTGAGGTATGCTTATTAAGGTGATGCATCTACTTTACCTGTTATTATTATATCTAACCTTTCAGGTAATGAGGAGGACAAGCTCTTGAGGATCTTGAGAGAATTCAAATCGGCCATCGGATGGACTATAGCAGATATAAAAGGGATCAGCCCTTCGTACTGTATGCATAAAATTCTGCTAGAGGAAGGTAGTAAGCCGACTATTGAGCAACAGCGAAGACTTAATCCTATCATGAAAGAAGTGGTGAAGAAAGAAATTCTGAAGTGGCTGGATGCAGGAATGATATATCCTATTTCTGACAGTTCTTGGGTGAGCCCCGTGTAATGTGTACCTAAGAAAGGAGGTATAACTGTGGTAGCAAATGAGAAGAACGAGCTCATCCCCACTCGAACAGCCACATGATGGAGGGTATGCATGGATTACGAAAGTTGAACAAATCCACGAGAAAGGATCACTTCCCTCTTCCATTTATTGATCAGATGCTTGATAGGTTGGCTGGTCATGAGTATTATTGTCTTCTGGATAGCTATTCGGGGTATAATCAGATTTGCATTGCACCAGAAGATCAAGAAAAGACTACCTTCACTTGTCCATTTGGCACGTTTGCTTTTCGCAGAGTTTCGTTTGGCTTATGTGGTGCACCTGCCACTTTTCAGAGATGCATGATGGCTATATTCTCTGATATGATTGGAAACAATGTCGAAGTGTTCATGGACGACTTCTCCGTCTTTGGACATTCGTTTGATGAATGTTTGAATAATCTTCATTCGGTGCTCAAAAGGTGTGTAGAAACTAATTTGGTGCTCAATTGGGAAAAATGCCAATTTATGGTGCGTGAAGGAATTATTCTTGGGCATAAAGTCTCTAGCAAGGGTCTTGAGGTGGACAAAGCCAAGGTAGGAGTCATTGAAAATCTTCCACCACCTATTTCTGTGAAAAGAATCCGTAGTTTTCTTGGTCATGCGGGTTTCTATCGGCGTTTCATCAAGGACTTCTCAAAGATATCTAAACTGTTGTGCAACCTGCTCGAGAAAGATGTGCCTTTAAATTTTGATGATGAATACTTGGTGACATTCGAGACTCAAGAAGAGTTTGATAAATGTACCAGTTATTACGGCACCTGATTGGACAGAACCTTTTGAGATGATGTGTGATGCGAGTGATTATGCAGTGGGAGCAGTTCTTGGGTAGCACAAGAATAATCTTTTTCATGTAGTCTACTATGCTAGTAAGACTCTAAATGGAGCTCAAATGAACTACACCACTACTGAGAAGGAGCTCTTGGCTATAGTCTTTGGTTTCGAAAAATTTCGATCTTATCTGCTTGGGACAAAGGTGACATTATTCACTGATCATGCTGCCATTCGCTATTTGGTCTCAAAGAAGGATTCGAAGCCTAGACTTATTTGTTAGGTGCTCGTGCTACAGGAATTTGAGTTAGAGATCAAGGATCGAAAAGGTACTGAGAATCAAGTAGCTGACCATCTCTCTAGATTGGAGAATCCCGGTTCGACTTCACATGATAAGACATTGATCAACGAATCTTTTCCGGATGAGCAGTTGTTCGCAGTTCAGGAGGAAGAGCCATGGTTCGCAGATATTGTGAACTATCTTGTCAGCAATATAATGCCTCATAATATGAATGCAGCTCAAAAAAAAGATGTTTCTGCATGAGGTGAAGTGGTACATGTGGGATGAACCTTATTTGTTTAGGCAGGGAGCTGACCAGATCATCAGGAGATGTATCCCATTCTGTAAGACGGAGGGGATATTATGAGATTGCCATTCCACAATTTATGGTGGACAAAATGGTGGTGAAAAGATGGCAGCTCGTATTTTGCAAGCAGGTTTTTTCTGGCCTACGTTGTTTAAGGATGCACATCAGTTCGTTTTAAGGTGTGATCGTTGCCAAAGAGTGGGGAATCTTACTAGAAAGGATGAGATGCCTTTAAATATAATGCTGGAAGTTGAGGTCTTCGATGTTTAGGGAATCGATTTTATGGGACCATTTATCTCATCCTACAATAATCAGGACATCTTGCTGGCAGTCGATTATGTCTCGAAATGGGTAGAAGTCAAGGCTCTACCGACGAATGATGCAAAGGTAGTGTTGAATTTTCTCCATAAGCAGATACTCACAAGGTTTGGAATGCCACGAGTAATCATAAGTGATGAGGGTCACATTTCTGCAATCGTAAGTTCACTTCTATGATGCAGCGCTACAATGTGAATCATCATGTTATTACTGCCTATCATCCACAAACTAATGGTCAAGCTGAAGTGTCTAATAGAGAGATCAAGCGCATTCTAGAGAAAGTTGTTTGTCCATCAAGGAAAGATTGGTCTTTAAAGCTCGATGAAGCTGTTTGGGCTTATAGAACAGCATACAAGACTCCACCTGGGATGTCCCCGTTTCAACTTGTTTATGGGAAGGGATGTCATTTACCTGTGGAGCTTGCGCATAAGGCTTATTGGGCGTTGAAGAAGTTGAACCTTGATCTAGATGCAGCTGGGAAGAAGCGAATGCTTCAGTTGAATGAACTTGATGAATTTAGACTTCAAGCGTACGAGAACAACAAAATGTACAAGGAAAAAGTAAAAAGGTGGCACGACAGGAAGCTATCTCCTAAGTCATTCGTGCCGGGGCAACAAGTTCTTCTATTCAACTCTCGTCTCTGACTTTTTCCTGGAAAGTTGAAATCAAGGTGGTTTGGACCTTTTATCATCAAAACTGTGCTTCCACATGGAGCGGTGGAAATTTTTGAGAATGAGCCAGGCCAAGCATTCAAGGTTAATTATCAGAGATTGAAGCATTACTATAGGGACACGATAAACCGGGAACTGGTTAGTGGCGTTTTATTGTCAACTTGATCGAACTCCTCTACGTCAAGCTAATGGCGTAAAAGAAGCGCTTCTTGGGAGGCAACCCAAGACTTTAACCTTTAGGAACCTTTAGAAGTTAGTACCATATCCAAAAAACCCAAAAAAATCAGAAAATTGGGCAGAGAAAAAGTTTTTTCCAGAAACCCCTGGGGGGCCGCCTGGAAATCCTGGGCGGCTGCTCGGAGTCTGGGGCGCCCGCCTGGAAATCCTAGGCGGTCGCTGAGGACCCTACTGTCAGAATATTTTTTGCCTTATAAAAAAATAAGAAAAAATCAAAAAAAAACATAAAGACCCACGATTCCTCTCCCACAAACCCACGTTTTCTCTCCCACAAACCCCACTCCTACTCTACTTCCAATGCTAAATCTTACCCTATATATACACACAACTCCTCCATATACACGCCCTTATACTTTCAACTTTAAAACTCTCTCCTACACTCAAAACATAACTCTTAAACACTTTTTCTTAGTTTCAATGGCACCCAAGAGATCCCAAACTATTGATAGCAGTAACACCGTTCCAACTGCTGATTCTTCGAGGGGAACTACTGCGAGACCCCGTTTGATGGATAGGGCTACTTAGGAGGAGTATACTAGGCTTCTGACTAAGCCGATTTTGAAGAAGAGGGGATTTTTACCATCGGGGAGGGATGGTGAGTTGTTACCGATGATTACGGAGAAAGGGTGGATTTCTTTTTGTGAGTCACCGAAGGCGGTTCCAATGAGTGTGGTTTGCGAGTTTTATGCGAACGCCAAGGCTGAAAAGAATGGGTTTACTGTTGTTCGTGGGCTTACTGTGGATTATCAGCCTGAGGCAATTCACCGTGTTATTGGGAAGCGACAACGGAAGCCCACGGAGGAGAATTAGAATGAGAAGACCCCCGAGGATTTTGATTTGGATTTGATTGTGGCTAACCTCTGTCAGCCGGGCACGGTGTGGAAGTTCAAGACGGGATCTAACGAGTATCGTTCTTTTCCGATGGTTGCGATGAATAGGTATGCCCGTGTATGGAATGCCTTTATTTGTGCTAATATTTTGCCTACTTCGCATGCACATGAGGTTACAGTCGAGAGCGCAAGGTTGTTATCGGGGATCTTGAATAAGGAATACTATATGGACCTTGGTGAGTTCATCTACCAAGGGATTTTGAAGTTTTTGAGGGGGGAAACACAGCAACATCCCTTATGCATCTACTGTCACGAAGTTGTGCAGAGCAGTGGGAGTGGACGGGTAGCTCCTATTGACTCAGCGACTCTGAATGCGATGCAGGACTGGACGGGTGGAGAGCACGAGGAGCATGGTTTGGGATATCATCTTCCAGGAGGACGTTCAGCAACTGATGCTACCATGGCTAGGCCCAGTCAGGTTCGTGATGAGGCGGGCTCTTCTAGAGCCCGGGAAGGTGCTGGGATGGCTGATGCCCAGTATAGGAGGTTATCGAGGAGGATGGATGTGATGTATGAGTCGCAGAGTAGGTTCGCTCAGGAGCTCACCCTTGCACTTGGGACTGCTTTCAGAGGCCTTGGAGCTGACATCCAGTGGCCCGTTTTTGGTGAGAACTCTGCTTATCCGCCTCCTGACACTCCACCCTCTGAGGGTGATGATGATGATTTCTCCAAGTAGGTATACCATGTGTTCCTTTCTACTACCTTCACTGGGGATAGTGAAGATTTTAAGTTTGGGGGTGGTAGTTAAGGAATATATTTGTGTGTGTGTCATGTAGTTGCATATTCATGATAGTTTAGTTCATATAGTTGCATATTTTTGCCATATATAGTTTTTTTTATTTTATTTTATAGCTTTATTTATCATGTCATCTAGCTCATGCATATATTATGATCCCTTTTGCGTAGCTTTACCGATTGATTTGTGATATTGATGTGAGTGTAGTGATAGCGTTAGAGTGATGATTGAATCTTTTAGGTTGACTTGCATGCTAGAAACACATGTAATTTCACTAAGTCTTAGAGTATGCTTAAGGACTAGATTGTTATCATGGTTTGATGATTTTTGAGATTAATCTATTGATTATTCTTAGAATTTATAATAGGCTCTTAATGATAAAAGGCATGAAAAGGAAAAAATTAGAGTAAAAATTGGAATGCATTGCTAATTATGGCTAAGTGTCAATTGGCTAGTAGCCGGCTCGTATTTTTATGCGAGTAGTCTAGGGTTGAGCAAGATGGAGCGAAACGCACTTGCTCAGAAATTTGAAAAAAAAAAGAAAAAGGAAAAAAAAGAAAAAAATATAAAGTTTAATGCATAATTGATCACGAGTGGGCTCTTTGGTATTCGAGTTATTAAGTTCTTAGGGGACTTTGTGCCTAGTGACCTAAGGCTTTTATTAGTCTGGGATCCGCTAACCTAACGCTCGCTAAATGGATGCCATTGCATAAGTCTTTTGTGGACCTCACTCATTGCACGTTCAAATAAGCATTTGTTGTTTTGTTGAATAAAAGCATGATTCCGTAATAAGCTCCAGTGACCTTGAAGTGTTATAAGTCATTTTGTGTCTAAAATTTATTCTTCGTATAATCATGTGATTGACTTGAGGATAATCGAGTTATGATAATTGATCTAGTTTTAAAGCATATCTGTTAAGCATCCGCACACACCACATTTCTAGTTGTATGTTAGTTTGCATGATTTGGTTGATCTTTATTCGCCTAATTGCATTTGTTGAGATGTCATAAGTTGGTTGGTTTAGTCATTGTGAGGGGGATCGATGCATTTCATGTAGATTACATTCATGCATGTTTTTATTTTATTTTTGAGTCTGTGACGCTTGGTGACAAGCATCGATTTAAGTTTGGGGGTGTGATAAGTGGTATTTTATACCACTTATAACGTCTTACAATGGCTTGAATTGATGTCTTGAAATCAGGTATTTTGTGTATTTGATGCGTTTTTCTAGTGTTTTTGCATTTCAGGGTATAACTTGCGTATGTAGGAAGAATTCATCAGATATAAGCCTAGGAAAGTGTATGGCATTGGTTGTGGAAAGTTGGGGGCAGAACGCAGCAAAATCAGGAGCAGAATTCAGAATTTTCCAGAAGGTGCTTGGGCGCCCGCTCAGGATGCTGGGGCGGCTTCCTGGGAGCTTGGGCGCCTGCTCAGGAATCTGGGGCGGCCACTCAGGGACGAAAATTTTAATACTGAATTTTATAATCCTTATTCTGATGGACTTCTGAGATGGCTGGTTCTTGTGGGCTTCTATATAAGTAGTTCTCAGAGACGTTTCACATAAGGGTGGTATTAAGCAAGGAGCAAGGAGAGAAGGAAGAAGACCGTTTTAGCACATCGCAACGAAGAACATGAAGCATACGTTTTCTTGTGATTCTTTTATTCATTGTATCAGTGGATGCTAGTTTTTTTACTTTAAACTTTATTACTCTTGTGACGTACTCTGGTTTTAATAAGTATTTTTATTAGTTTATATTATTTGTATTATCATGTTTTCATATGAACCCATTATGACGATGAGTTCTATCATGGGCTAATCGTGATCATGGGGTCATAACGGATTTACTATGAATTTATTTAGTTAGTTGTTTAATACCTTGGTGTGTGATGATTGTATGATATCTAGCATAGGTTGTGCTTATTCGTCTTATGTGTGTCGCGAACATATAAGATAGTCTGTTAATCTCTTGTGAAGCGACAGTGGATCTTGAGTTTTAGAACTTGTCATGCTAGCATATGTTCATGTATGTGTATGCATGATTAGTGGGTAACTCTAACCGTTTTACTTGCCCTGTGTAATCCTAAAGAACAACTTGTGCTTAAATCATTATGTTGTCAAATTCTGTAGACATATAGGGTCTCAACATAGTTGATGCCTATTCAACTTCTATCTTGATTGTGGATGTTTGGTAGAATGGTATTAGTACAACGAAAGTTGGCTTTTATCAGTTTTGTGTTGTTCGATTAATATCATCACCGTTACATGCTAAGGGTAATAACGATAACTATTGAATGAAGTAGTAATGAATTTATGATCTCATGTGTGTTTAATATTGTTAATTCAATTATCAATTAAATGTTTAATTCTCGTAGTTAATTGTATTTAATAATTAGTTAATCAATCTAAAGAGTTATTGTCTTGACATTGAGAAGTAATCATACATTGGTGAGTGAGTGTTAATTAAATATAATTAGTCTGAGTCTCTGTGGGAACGAACTATAAATTATTCTATATTACTTGCGAACACGTATACTTGCATGAATTATTAGCGCGTGTTTTCGCCCTAACAGCTGGTCTTTGTTCACTGGCTCTCTAGCTGGCTGGTTACGGCACTCCCTTGAATAGTGCCCTTTCTATTCATCAAATCCATAAACGCTGATGGGGCATTAGTTAATCCAAAAGACATCACTAAGAATTCATAATGTCCGTACCTTGTTCTGAAAGCTTTCTTCAGTATATCTTCTGGCTTAATCTTTAATTGGTGATATCCCGATCTCAGATCAATCTTGGAGAAATACTTGGCTCCCTTCAATTGGTCAAACAAATCATCAATTCGAGGTAACGGGTACTTATTCTTGATTTTAAGCTTATTGAGCTCTCGATAATTGATGCATAGTCTCATGCTTCCATCTTTCTTCTTAACAAATAGTATCGGTGCACCCCATAATGATATATTGGGTCTAATACTCCTTTTTCTAACAATTTCTTCAATTACTTAGCTAATTCTTTCATTTTGGACAGGCGCCATTCTATACAGGGCCTTGGATACTGGTTCCGTTCCTGGTTCTAAGTCGATTGCAAACTCAATTTCTCTATCTGGAGGAAGTCATGGTAACTCATCGGGAAACACGTCTGGGAACTCATTGACTACTGGAATATCTTCAAGCTTTGCTGGCTCCTGAATTCTATCAATTACATATACAATGAAATGCTCGTATCCTTGTCGTAGCAACTTCTTAGCTTGAATCATCGTTAAGAACTTCTTCACTTGCTTCTGACCTTTAAACGTTACTACTTTCTTGCCTGGCATTTTCAAAATTACCTTCTTAATACGACATTCTATATGAGCCTCGTGCTTAGATAACCAATCAATTCCTAGAATTATATCAAACTCTCCTAACTTAAATGGTATCAAATCAACACAAAACTGAATTAACAGATACACATTCTTGATTTCCTAATTCCACAGTCATTATTTCATTTAAACACTCAAACAAACAATTTAACTTATTAACAAAATCTTGAGAAATAAACGATCGAGTTGCTCCCGAATCTATTAACACTTTGGCACAAAAGGAATTCACATTAAGCGTACCAGGCATGACTTCAGTATCCTGGATAGCGTCCTTTACAGATATGTTAAAAACTCTGGCCCTTGCAGTCTCATTCACCACTGGAGTGGATCCCATGATTCTCAATGCATTGCTAACTGGGGCGGGTGTCTTGCAATCCCTTGCTATATGTCCTGCCTTTCCGCACTTAAAACATGTAAATCCAACTACTGGAACCTTGACTGCTGGATTCCGGATAGGCTGGTCTTTGTTCACTGGCTCTCTAGCTGGCTGGTTATGGCACTCCCTTGAATAGTGCCCTTTCTGATTACACTTGTAGCAAACCACATGTAACTTATTACAAACTCCTCCATGTTTCTTCCCACATACCTAACAATCTGGAAAAGTTAGCCTTAGCTGATTTGGCTGGTTCCCAGTGGCTAGACAGTTGCCTTGACCTCCGTCTCCAGCATTTTACTTCTTGAAATTAAAATTTCTTCCTGGCTGAAACTTACCCTTCTTCTAATTGAAATTTGGAAACTTCCCAGCTTGTGACTGTCCTTCACACCCTTCAAACTTTCTTTTCTTACTATCATTTTCCTTCTATGACATCTCACTCTCCATTTCTGCAATCATGGCCTTCTGTACAACTCCTGCATAGGTATCCAATTCAAATATGGCTACCTTCCCTATGATCCATGGATTTAAACCTGATGAAATCTCTTAGCTTTCTTCCTATCTGTATCCACATACGATGGTACAAACCTTGACAATTATTCAAACTTACCTTCGTAGTCAGCTACCGACATATTTCCTTGCTTTAGTTCTAAGAACTTCAATTCCATTTGATCTTGAACAAACTGAGGAAAATACTTCTCTAAAAACAACTCCCTGAATCTCTTCCAAGTAATAACATGTGTACCTTCCAATGGCTCCACTGTTTCCCACCAGTAGGTGGCTTCATTCTTCAAATAATAACTTGTAAACTCAATCTTCTGTTCCTCCTTTACCTTAACCAAATCAAATGACTTCTCTATTTCCTTTAACCAAACACTCGCTTCAATTGGATCTAAAGAACCCTTGAATTCTGGTGGATTCACCGCCTGAAACGTCTTAAAAGTTACCTGAGGGTTGGTCTGTCTTTGTTGCTGTTGAGTCAGGTGAACTATTTGTTGAGCCAAGATCTGAAGAATCTGGGCTACTGTTGGGTCTATGGGACCTGGATTTGCATTCTGGTTGTTGTCTTGGTTGTTGTTGTTGGTTTCTTCATTTTGGTTGGTAGAACGGGAATTTCTTCGGGGAGGCCTTTTCTGTAAAGAATCAAATAACTTATTTAGCCTTTAAATTAAATCCTTTTTATGAAAAGTTTTTGTATAACAGAAATATCTCTTTTTTTAAAAAACATTTGTAACAATTGAACTAAGCAAATATTTTTCCAAAGAAGATTTGATGTTAAAATGATTTTTCGGATATTTAATACGAATTTTTAAACATTTTTTGAAATTAAAACAGATCGTTGAATCATTTTAAAACAATAAACAGGGTTCGATTGCTCGAATTTGGCTTTAAAATCATTTTATAATAATTATCAGGCCTTTGAAATCAATTTAAAAAATATTTTAAAGTTCAAAACTAATTGTCGGAATTTTTAAATCAAAATAAATAAATAAATCTAATTAAATAATTAATTAATAATTAATTAAATCAATTAATCAATGAATTTTCGAATTAATTAACCAATTAACTAATTAATTATCAACTAAAATTAATTAAGTAATTAATTCAGATTTATTTTTCAATTAAAAATAATTTTTTGGAATTAAAATAATAATTTTTAGAATTTTTAATAATTAAAATAAAATTTCTGTAATTAAAATAAATAGAAAATATAATTTTTAAATATTTTTAAAACAGTAATCCTAAATTTGCAATTTCTGGAAACTATAGGGACTGAATTGTATCTTCTTTAAAACTTCGGGGACAAACTGCAATTTTGCAATGGTCGTCATCGATTCGCCGGAGTGTGGCCGGAGAACACGATTCCGGCCACCTCAGGCCACTAAACTCTCCAGATTTAAATTACAGGCTACCAACAACTTGTACATGCAATCAAAATAACCAAAAAATCAAGGATTTGGCCGGAAAAAGAGCAAGAAACTCACCGTCTCCGGCGAGTTTTATTTTCTTCGATTTGAGCAAACCAGGAATCATCTGTTGTTATGCTATACATAAATCGATTGCAAATTCTACCAGGAACACGATGCAATCATCAAAAACACATAATAACCCTCAGGGCAAAAACGCCCAAATTCAACTAAGAACATTCATACGGCTTATAAACCCTAATTTTAAAATTCGAAGTTAAAACTCAATTTTGAACATGTTATTGAACTCCAAATCAGTCATATAATATACCAAAATCATCAGGAAGAAAAGCTCTACAACATGCAATCATCAAATCATATTGACAACATCTCGAACAAAAAATCATTATTTTAATCAAAATAATTCGAAATTAAATAAAAATATAGAAAACAAACCTTTGATTCTACAGTAATATGCAGCACAAATTCTGAAAGTATATTTCAAGAGCTTTGATTTGAGTACTCGAGCTTTCCAAACGGATTTCGCTAACTCCTTGTAATTGAGGTTTGATTCTCAGAAACTTATATGAAATTAGGATTTTTTTTCCGTAAAATTATATATTTAACTGTTTGCAAATGATTTTATGTACAAAATAAAATACGGTAAGGACTATTTATATTTAAGGAATATTGGTACCCCGTTGGATCATACGGGATATTAAATGCTACGTTTATTTGAGAAAATAGATCCAAAACGGTATCGGTTTTAGGATAATTATCCAAATCTATACATTTTGTACTGCAGTCTTGGTCTCAACGCTTTGGTTACACGTACTATGAGAAGATAATTGTAATAGTTTAATAAAAAGATCCTGCTTCTCGAAAATACGGGTTTTATCGATTTATCGAAACGAATTTTGTATCAAAAAATATTGCGCCAGGACCCATACGGGGAAAACTGTACTCCGGATCGAAAAAGTCAAAACATGGAAAATGCTTGGAATATTGCAATTAGGTTAGGAAGGAGTTTTCGGAAGAGTTTCGGGCTGTAAAAATATAAGAACAGCTGAAGTCGGTTGGTTCCCGATAGTTTTTAATTACTCGGAAAAATAATTTATTAAAACCATAAATCTTTTATAAAATCATATAACAACATAAAAATTAATAAAAAGATATGACAATTATCTATACTTTATTTTGGACATATGAATTAAAATTCTCAAATTATATCATATTGATATATCCAAACACATATACCACTTAATAAATAGTTCATAGAATAAATACAAGATAAATACAGAATATACATTTATTAGAAAAAATAATTATACGTTATGTCCCAGATATTACAATCAAAGTTACCAACTTAGTTTTGGGCTGAAGCTGTCAATACTACATGCTACACTCAGAATATTTCTTTGGTTAATCAAGCAAAATGCATGACACATTGCCAATTATTCAAGAATTGGAAGCCAACACTGAACTTTCTTCATGTTTTTGGATGCAAATCTTATATTCCAAGAAATCAAACTGAGCAACATGAAAATTTTGATGCCAAAGTAGATGAAGGTATCTTTGTTGGATATGCTGTTGGAAAAGTATATATAGTCTACAATCTAAGAACCAATATTATTATGGAATCTGTACATGTTGTGTTTGATGCTAAAAAGATTGAAGGACTACAAGATGAAGGTTTTCATGAAAGCCTCAAATTTGACAATGTTGAGATGAATTATGATGACAGTGATGATGAAAGTGATCAAGAAATAATTACTAAGGACTATGCAGAAAAATCAACAACATATAAAGCACAAAATTCTACATTGTCAAAAGATAAAATGTTGTATCCGTCGAAAGATCAGGTACAAAATCTGTTGAAAGACATGGTGCATCATCCGTTGATAGACAAACTGCATCATCTGTCAAAAGGAAAAATTCAGCATCTGTTGAACCCTCAATAAAAGTTGAAAGTCATTCTAGATCACAGACTGAAAGAACCCCAACCACAAGTCAAAGATTCACAAACTCAGGAAGAGTTTCTTCAAATTTAAACTCAGTCACACATCAAGAAAACTATGAGGCCTCTTCATTTAGAGCTAATGTAAAAATCCGAATTTTTGATAGCGGTAAAAGATCCTTACAAATAGTAACCTTGTAGTTTAATAAAAACTTTTGCCACCACACCATATACGAGTTTTTAAATTTAAGATTCCGAGTTGATATTGTGATTATACGTACCAAATAAGTGTATGCAAACACTATTAGTTTTCGAAGAAAATGAACTTTGAAAAACGATCATTTCTACGAACCGTCAAGGAATACGAGAATCACAATACAATTACAAATCTAAAATCCTACAAATTCAAACCCAAGTACGAGGCTTCAAAACGTAAAGGACGTATAAGAAAGGATTTACCCCGCGAACCGCTTACAAGGATTTATGACGAAAACGAATAAGCGACCGAGCGTTCACGTAAGCGAATAAATAAATGTATCGAGCCAAGCTAACCATACAAGCTAACTAAGGTAAGAAATTAACCATGGTTAATGACCAAATAGTAGCCTAGCTAGAGAACATGATTACCTAGCTAGTGAATAGTAACATAAATAGTAACCAAGGTACTAAGCTAGCAAAGTAGCTTAGAAAATAGCTTGGCTAGGAAGATATTGCAAGATTTTCCAATCCTAGGAATATATACTATAATATTTATCACAAATATAGGAAGTAGCCAATCAAGCACCAAATCTCTCTCTCTCTCTCTCTCTCTCTCTCTCTTTCTCTCTCTCCAAAACACAATGTTGATTTCAAGAACACCATGGAAAGAAAAATTCATATCTCATGTTATACTCATTCCAAAAATCACCAAATTTTAATCAAATCTTCCTCATATCATGTACAAGGTACTTTCAAAATTTCATGGCCATTGGATTAGTATAGCATAGTCAAATCCTTGCTCAAAGTTGGTGATGAATAGTAACTACGAAAATCTCTTTTTGTTTGCTTGATTTTCATGGCATAATTTAGGATCCTTAAGCACAATCAAGCCCTCCCAAGGTTCAACCATCAAGAAGAGAACCTCAAACATTCATCCAAACGTTTTTTAAGTTTTAAGTTTCAAGAAAAGTAAGGATCTTGGATGTAAGTATGGTTTTGATGATTGATTTGATATTTTCTTGATGTTTATTTAGTTAGTTATTAAGGTTGATGTTTTCGTCTCAATAACATGATGTTCTTGAGAGGAATAAGTGCTAAAATTATGGTATGATGGTTTATGGTGGCTGATTAATGATTTAGAGTGAAAACGAAACCCGAGTCGCGAGCGTAACATCGATAAAATGAACGAAACGTAATCATAAGTTTCTGCAGAAATACAGAATGTATAAACTATTATTTCTTGAAAAGTAAGACCTGAAAATTATAGAGCTTGTTGTAAGAATCATTTAGGCACTTGAATCGCTTGATTTAGATTTACGGTTCAAAAGTTAAGTCTGTTTTAGTGAAAACGATTTACGTGACAAAAACTGCTAGGAATTATGAATTTTGGAAATAAAATTTATCGACTTAAGAATATTTAAAAATCATGAAATTTTTACAGAGAGTAAAAAATATAGTTTATTAACTACCATAAAAATTTCAAGTAAAAATATAGATTTTTCAATTTTATAAAAATATCGGAGCCAAGGTCGCGCGGAGTAAGAACCCCAAACTCAACCCACTGCAATTAAACTGTCTTTTCGGGATTTTCACCCCTGTTACCAAAAAACCATTTAAAATAATGCGTTATAAATTTTTTCTAGATTGCGCATGCGAAAACTGTGCGTCAATTAAGTTTACAGTTTCAGAGAAATTAATGTTTTAGTGAAAGCGGTATGAATAGTAAAACTCCATAGTTGACCGAACTTTTAAAATGCTTTTCACCTATTTAAAATTATTTTATCAAAATAAAACTTTTATGATAAATATTATAAGAACTCAAGAAGCTCTTCGAGGTGGTTTCGTATTAAAACATTAATTTTTTGATTTATTAAAAATGTTAGAGTGCGAGTCGCGTAATAGTAACATTCGGTAAAGTCAACTCTAGAAAACCACTTTGACCGTCCGTTTTGACCAAGGATTGATACTCATTTTGAGTTGGTCGAATATTGAAAAATATGAAGTATTTTACCTAATAGAAATATAATTCGTTGATGGGATTAGGAATATTGATTAAGATTATGATATTTGTTGACTCGAAAACCTGGAACGAGAGGAAGTGGGAAAACGTATCTTGGACTTCAGGCAAGTTTTCAAACCCTGCCTTTTAAAACTGTTGTGTTGTGTTTGTTTTTAAATAAATGCTATATATACATGATGTTGTATTAAAATATTTTATGAATTGTGATATATAATATCATACGATATGATTAACGATTTTGGTATATGAATATTATCAAATTTCAATCGATGACGCTAGAGAGTAGCGTTGTATATATGAGGTGTATTTAGACCGACGATCTGTCAGTATAATTTGATGAAAATCGAAAGTATTCTGGAGGTATTTTATTTAAGAATATTAACGCTATAGTAAAGCGTGATGTATAAATCATAAGGCCGAGAGTCGGTCGGTGTTTTAAAACGAAAACCCGGGAATCACCCCTGTGATATTTCGGACGATTAAAAGTCCGTACTTATTTTATCCCAAGGGACTTATGTCCACTTACGAAGTATTTAATACCCCGAAATTATTTTAAACGATTTCCAAAGATCGTATTCCCTCAACTATATTTAATCACTCGAACAATGAATATTATTTCGGATATTCATTTTAAATAGGAGAAGTATACTCCAACAATTATTTATTTTAAACTCGACTACTTTTATCTATTAAAGATTACTTTAATTATTTAAACATATATTAGTTGAGGAATATTAAATCAAATATTCTTTTAAAATATAATTATTCGAGGTTTAATTATTTAATAATTATTATATAATTATTAAATATTTATCATATGATTTAATATGATTTCAAAAATCATTAAACCTATTTTAAAATATTTCTGAGTTTCAGAAAATCATGCTAATACTTTCAGATCATCGGAAAATATTATCTCGGTATATTTTAAATATTTTTATATAGTTTGAAAAGAAACTCCCCCTTATTTATTTATTCGTTGACAACAGTCAGCCCACATTATCTTAGTACTTCCTCCGAAAATTCTCGGAAGTACCTATATATACATATATGAGATGAGATGTGCCTATCAACAAGCAAAACGCTTGGAGAACTTCGATATAGTTCGATGTTCCAAATATATGATAGGATTCTTAAAAGGACAAGGGAGGGGTAGCGATCCAGTACTTCGTGGACTGGGGAGACTACCATTTCAATTTTCCGTATGAGAAGGTACCATGTGTACAGAAGGACATACAAAGTTTGCAAAACATACCCGGTGGAAAGGGGAAGCATATAAAGCCCGAATGCGGGTAGGGTGACAATCGAGAGAAAGGAAGTCGTCTATCTACATGTAGATAATGATACCGTTATACGACTGATCATCGTATCTCAGGGGCTCCGGTGAATGTCCTATTCTACCATTTGGAAATTGAGATGCAATACCGTAACCCAAGCCTAGGTGTTGGGTTTACAATTAAGGTAATTGCAGACTACTAAGTCAATCAAAAAATTATTTTGAAAAGAGGTGTGTATCACCAAGAAAACTACTTTGAACAAATACATATCCTTATACGGATTAATATAATTTCTTTAATAGTCTTTTCATACTGTTGATTATTATGGCTGAGCATAATTGCTCACTCTTGCTTTCTTTTAAATATCACAACACAATAGATTACCAGTATGCCAGTGTGGGACTTAATCACTTGAAATCGTGGGGAGAATCCCTTGCAGCTTTGTCTCAGATGGACCAGAGTATTCAGATAGATATAAGACGTTAGTAGTAATTATTGTGACTTCGTGTAGAGGTTATGAATCATTGTCTAAGATCCTATAAAGTACATTTGACTTGTAATAAAAGAAGATTATATCTTGTACATCATTTCTAAGGCTATAACTTGTTTGTGTGTGTGTTCGAGATTGGGGTCTGTTGGATTGTTAAAACAATATAGGTTATACATGATTAAAGGATGACGTGATGACCCGGATTCCCGATCCCAGATTTGGGGGCGTTACAGCTATTTTACCACAACAAAGAAAATGGACTAGAGATCACCCATTTGAATTAATTATTGTGATGCATCTTCAAGAGTGCAAACAAGAAAAGCAACTCAAGATGAGTGTCTATATAGTAGATTTCTATCACAAGAAGAGCCAAAGAAGGTAGAAGAAGCTTTGTTGGATCCTGATTGAGTTTTAGCTATGCAAGAAGAGCTAAACCGATTTGAAAGGAATAAAATATGGAAGGTGGTACCCAAACTTAAAGGCAAGAACTCTATTGACACCAAATGGGTATTCGAAAACAAGATGGATGAGAATGACACAATTGTGAGGAATAAAGCTAGATTGATTGCTAAGGGCTACTGTCAACAAGAAGGAATAGATTTTGATGAGACTTTTGCTCCTGTTGCAAGACTTGAAGCCATCAGAATTTTTCTAGCCTATGTAGCCCATGCCAATTTCAAAGTCTAATCAAATGGATGTCAAAAGTGCATTTCCAAATGGAGATTTGGAGAAGGAAGTCTATGTCAGTTAGCCTCCAGGTTTTGAAGACCCCTATTTTCTAGATTATGTCTACTATTTTTTAAAAGCACTTTATGGATTGAATCAAGCACCTAGAGCCTGGTTTGATACTCTGTCAAAGTTCCTTTTAGAAAATCATTTCACACAAGGTTTGTAGAAATGTTAAGTATACTTGTTCAGATTTATGTAGATGATATTATATTTGGCTCTATAGATGAGAAACTTCATAAAAAGTTGCCAAATTGATGCAAAGTAAATATGAAACGAGCCTGATAGAAGAACTAACTTACTTTCTTGGTTTACAAGTTAAGCAAGTTAGTGATGGAATATTCATTAGTCAAACTAAATATATTCATGATCTTTTAAAGAAGTTTGATTTAATGGATTGCACAACTTCAAAAAATCCCATGGCCACTGCCATAAAACTTGAATTGAACACTACTGAAAAGTCTGTGGACATTTCAAACTATAGAGGCATGGTTGGCTCACTTTTATATTTGAGAGCTAGTAGGCCAGATATAATGTTTGCTACTTGTCATTGTGCTAGATTTCAGTCTTATACTACAGAATCTCATTTAGTAGATATTAAGAGAATTTTCAAATACCTCAAGGGTAGACCAAAACTTGGCATTTGGTACCCTAGAGATTCTGTCTTTGATCTAATTGATTATTCAGATGCAGATTATGCACGGTGCAAAATAGACAAGAAAAGCATAACTAGCACATGTCAGTTTCTAGGAAACAAGCTCATATCCTTGTTTAGTAAGAAATAGAATTCAGTTTCTATTTCTAGAGCTAAGGCTCAATATATTATTGTTGGTAGCTGTTGTGCACAGATTCTTTAGATGAGAAATCAAATATTGGATTATGGTATACATGTGGAAAAGATTTCAATTATCTGTGACAACACAAGTGTCATTGCCATTACTGAAAATCCTATGCAGCACTCAAGGACAAAGTACATCGAAATCAAGTACCACTTCATTAGAAAACATGTCATGAATGGTATTTTGGAACTTCATTTTGTTCCAAGTGAGCGGCAACTTGCAGACATCTTTACCAAGACACTTGTTGAATCAACTTTTACTAGGTCGGTAAGTGAGTTAGGTATTCTTAATTACTCGTAATTCAATACTGTTGATGTTTTTGCAATTTGCAATGCAGCCACAAATAATTAATTTTTTTCCTGAAAAGCTGAAAGTTTGACTAAGTCAAATCAAATCTCTCGACAGATGTTCATTATCCGTTGAGAATGAATATCCTTTGAATTTAATTATCTCTTAAAAGTCAAATATATTTCTGGGTACTTTATCCCTCGACGGATAAAGGAACATCGTGTAACCGTCTAATTGCTTCAATCATAGTTGTTAATTCTAAACCCTATCCGTCGAATTTAATTAAAATGTGTGTTGATGGATAATTTTTGGAATTTCTACAGTTTGCTTTAATTTTAAACGGTTATTTTTGGCAATTATTATTGTTGTACGCGATATATCGTGTAATTATTTCTATTAATAAATAACTATTTAGTGGTTATTATGTGGATTTTTGGTGAATTATCTGTTAAGTAGTATCTGTGTTCGGATGTTTAAATATGATCAAATTTGAGTATTTTAATTTTTATATGTCCAAAATAATGTATAGATAATTGTGATATTTTTTTATTAATTTTAACGTTGTTATATGATTTTATAAATGATTTATGGATTTAATAAATTAATTTTTCGAGTATTTATAAACTATTTTGTATAATCGGGAATCAACCAACTTCAACCGGTTTTACATTTTTACAACCCAGGGTTCTTGGGAAAACTCCTTTTTAACCTAATTACAATATTCCGATCACTTTCCATATTTTGACTTTTTCGATCCGGAGTACGGTTTTCCCTGTGCGGGTCCCAACGCGAAATTTTTGATACAATATTCGTTTCCGTAAATCGATAAAACCTGTACTTTCAAGAAACAGAATATTTTGATTAAACTATTATATTATCTTCTCGTAATTCATGTAACCAAAGTACTGAGACCAATTCTGTATTTACAAAATGTGTAGTTTTGGATAAATATCCGAAAACCGGTACCGATTTGGATCTGTTTTATCAAATAAACATTATATTTTATATACGATATGATCCAACGGGGTACCAATATTCCGTAAATATAAATAGCTTTTTACCGTATTTTATTTTGTACAGAAAATCATTTGCAATCAGTAAATATATAATTTCGGAGAAAATCAATATATTCGTATAGTCTTGAGAATAAAACCTAGATTTGGAGGTGTTATCAAAGGTCTTGAAGAGTAATTTCAGAATTTGTAATCCATAATACTGCAGAATCATCCAGTAATTTTCTATATTTTTATTTATTTTCGAATTATTTTAGATTAAAATATGAATTTTTAATTTTGATGTTGTTTGTGTGATTTGACAATTGCATGTTGTAGATAATTTGATTCTGATCATTTTGGTATGTCATAATAGTCATTTGGAGTTCAATAACATGCTCAAAAGTGGGTTTAATCTTCGAATTATGAAATTAGGGTTTATAACCCATATGAATGTTTTTAATTGAAATTAGGATTTTTTGATCTAGGGGTTATTATATTGATTAAATTGTATGGATGTGTAGAGCTTGAAAAGGGGAATCGATTGGTGGTGGTCTCGTCTACAGACGATACCGGAGTTGGCCTAACCGGAGCAAAGAAGAACTCGTCGTCCGACGAGTTTTCTTCGATCTTTTCCGGCCAACTCAGGGGTTATTTGTTAAAAATAATTGCATGACTAAATTCTTGTTGATTTGTAGATCAAATCTGGAGGAGATGGTGATGTGAGGATTCCGGGAACGTCTTCTCCGGCGAAACATGACGTTTTCCGGCGACGGGGTACAAAAATTGCACTTTAGTCCCTGAAGTTTTGAGGACGAAACAGTTAGGTCCCTGTAGTTTCAAAAACTTGCAAATTTTGGATTCCTGTTTTAAAATTTTATAAAAATCATATTTTCTATTTATTTTAATTTCAGAAATTCGTTTTTAATTATTAAAAATTCCAAAAATTGTTATTTTAATTCCAAAAATTATTTTAATTTAAAAATAAATCTGAGTTATTTAATTAATTAATTTTAGTTAATAATTAATTAGTTAATTGGTCAATTAATTTGAATATTAATTGATTAATTGATTTAATTATTAATTAATTTTAATTAATTATTTAATTAGATTTAATTATTTATTTTGATTTAAAAATTCTAAAAAATAGTTTTGAGCTTTAAAATATTATTTTAAATTATTTTCAAGACTCGATAATTATTATAAAATGATTTTAAAGTCATATTCGAATATTTGAACTCTGTTAATTGTTTATAAATGATTCAACGACCCGTTTTAATTTCGGAAAATGTTTACAAATCCGTATTAAATATCTGAAAAATCATTTTAAACCTGAATCTTCTTTGAAAAGTATTTTATCAAATATCTTACGTGTTATGGGCGAAATGTGATCCGATTGGTGTACTATATGCATACATGTGTACTGTTTGACTGTTTGTATCATAACTTTCAATCTGTAAGTCGGATTTGGGTGAAACGAATGGTAGATAGAAGCTTGTAATAAATAGAATAAAGTGAGAAAGAGTATTAATAGATGCTTGTGATGTTTAGAAGAGGAAGCGAGGCGTAGAAAGGGGAAGCAGATAGTCAGTGATTAGGAGACGGTGAATGAAAGCAATAGAAGCTTTAGCGAATCAAGATAAGGTAAGTATTCTAAAACTTTCTTGTGATATATTGCAAGTGTTCTGAACCTTCTCAAGATATGTTGCAAGTAATCGATTAGTTTTATTTATATTGCAGGTGCTTTGAAGTGTTTAACCTCAAACCCTGATTCCAATTATTGATCCTTAAGTCGTAAGCCTTATTATTTGTAAGTCATTGATTGTTGAATACCCAGAGTCAAACCACTAATATACGATACTACTCCATAAATAGATAATTAAATACCGATCACTGAACCAGAATTGTTTAACATACAAACCTTCATACCTTATACATCAGAAGACTAATCCTTATAACCACGAGACCTTGATTCTTATGTTATCTAATTCTTTTATCGGCTGATAGCCAATCTTTGTACATACCTTGTTGTATCCAATTGGTGATTGTAAACCACCTTATACTTGAAAACCAGTGTTGTTTATGATTCTGTTTATTAATTTACTTTGTTTATTCTGTTATTGTTATAGAATTGGATTATTTTATAAATATGGACCAGATTCGTGGTCAGGCCAGATTGGTGGTCATGTTAGGCCAATGTGTGCCTTGGATCCAGTAATTAGTGCAGAGCTGTGTGCCTTGCTCGAGGTTAGTGCGTGATTGATCAACAACCTAACCTTGGTTTTTAAAATGAAAATTGAATATCCAATTCTAATTATTGCTTATAAAGAAACTTGATACCCTAAATCATTTCACTTGATCATTGTTTAATCTCAGCATTGTCATTGTGACTTGCTGAGCTAGTTAGCTCATTTAGGCGATTCTGTTTATGTTCTTTTCCATTAAATAAGGAACCTGTTGGTAGCGAGCGTCCCCAATCAAGTGTGCAAGTTAGTATTCCAGGTTGAGACGGAATAAGCTAGCTGAAGACTTTGGTAATAGTTTAAGTTTGAAAGTTTGTAAGAATGTTTAATATTTAGATGTAAGTTAAACTAGTTGGAGTTTGGAACGTTTGTAATATAAGTAAGTTTTGGCTTGTGTGCATACTTTAACCTGTTGCGATCCGTGGATGAAGGTAAGTAGGGTCATTGCATATATTATTATTATTATTATTATTATTATTATTATTATTATTATTATTATTGTCATGAGCAAGTTTATAAATTGTGTGTGTGTATTGTGAACCCCAAACTTCTGACCCAAGTTCGGAAGGCGTCACAGGTTTGGTATTAGAGCTACAGGTTATAAGTCACTGATACAAGCCTGGATTGTCGGGAATGGGTAGAGGATTAGGATTAGAAGTTAGGAATAGAAATATAGACCGTCGAGAGGTTGAGTGTGACTGTATAATAGGTGTTAGTATGATTCATGTTGTGGTTCGAGATTCCTATATTACGATATGATTTTCATATAGCAGCGATGGCAGATTCCTTTATTCCAGTACCAGTTGATCATTCTGAGCCTTCAGTCGGAGGACCGTTATCTGATCCACGTCCTGCTCTTCCATTGGTGTTAGCTATACTACCTCCTATTCTGACGGCTGCACCAATGTGAGTTATTCCACCTCATGGTATAAGGCCACCTATCTGATGACCCCCACCTATTAATTCTGATTCTACTGGGCATTAAGTTGCGGGTTTACCTTTTAAGTTTTCTCCATACCCTGTTCCATACCATCAGTTTGAGGCTTGCCTTATGTAGCAGTAACATCTATGAGGACAGATCCAGGAGTTACTACATATCATGCATACCTAGACCTGGCAACATTCCGTATCGTGTAAAAATGTTCCGTGTACTTTCGTGTTTTCGTGTACCAAACCTTAAACCTGAACCCGACCCGGATTTGGATTCGTGTACCAATTTGGTGACACTAACCCGACACTAATATATTCGTGTTTACCCGCTTTGGTACACTAAAGTACAAGGATTATATACGAAAAAATTAAATATTAAAAATGCAATAGATAATTAAATGGTATTAAATAATGAACAACAAAGTTCGAAATACAAAAGCACGAAACAAGTGAAGATGTTTTCGGGTACAACAAATTACAAATTGTTCGACATTCAAAAGAAATTAAAATCATAAAGTCAACTACTTGATCTAAATTAAGTAATATGTATGGATCTAAATTAGAAAAAGAAGAGTTTGGAAGAGGGATATAAGTTTGTACAAGAGGGGAGGCCTGTAAAATTGGGGGAAATGAAAAGTAAAGGTAAAAAAGCTTAAACCTAAATGCTCAGAGCTGCTCAACTAGTCAAATGACCAATAAAGTGTATTTTAGACTTTTAGTATTTACAAATTACAATTATATATATATTATTTAGAATACGTAAAATTCATATTTTGTATGTAATATATATATATATTATATTTTTTTTAAGAGTTTAACTATTTATTTATTTCGTATACTTTCATTTCGTGTCGTGTACCTATATCGGAAACCCAGACCCGACACTAATTACATCAGTTTTTTTTCACCCGTTATAAACTCTTGTGGTACCATGTACCTTATCCCCTTAACTATTTATATTCTGTAAAGAAGCATCCAATTTACTTAGTTCAACTATTATAAATGTTTCCAAAAAGAGATATTTATGTTTTACAAAAACTTTTCATAAAGAGGATTTGATTTCAAGGCTAAATAAGTTGTTTGATTCTTTTAGAAGATGCCTCCCAGAAGAAATACCCGTTCTACCAACCAAAATCAAGAAACCAACAAGAACAACTAAGACAACAATAACCAGAATGCAAATTCGGGTCCCATAGACCCAACAATAGCCCAGATTCTCTAAATCTTTGCTCAAAAAACAATCAACCTGACTCAATAGCAGCAAAGACAGACCAATCCTCAGGTAACTTTTTAAGACTTTTCAGGCGGTTAATCCACCAGAATTTAAAGATATTTTAGATCCAATTGAAGCGAGAGTCTGGTTAAAGGAGATAGATGTTAAGTGGCATTTATGTCCACTTAGAATGCTTCATAAAGGCTCGAATTGGTGTTTTGTACTCAAGTTATTTGTGTATTTGATGTGTTTTTATAGTGTTTTGCATTTCAGGGCATAATCGAGAGAAGGAATGCTTTTACAATATTTTTTATGCTAGAAGAGTGTTAGGATGGAGCCTCGATCAAATGCGCGAAGAAACCAGCAAAAGAAAGCAAGAAATTCCAGATTTTCCAGTAGCTCAGGGAGGCGTGCCCAAGTCTAGGGTGGCCGCGCCGGTTTAACAGAAAGTCAGGGCGGCCGCACCGCTTCACAGAGGGGTCACGCCGGGTCAAAATCCTGGAATCCTTATTTGATTAGAATGTTGATTCTTGGGACTCCTTATCAGATAGGCTGCTATATAAAGACTAAGGAGAAGATATTTTTCACAACAGAAATCATCCCAATTTCAGCTGGAGCAATAATCAGAATGCTGTTCAGCAACCATATCAGCAGCCTATCAGTAAGCAGTTTAATCCACCTGGATTCCAGCAACCACAACATTATGCTCAAAGGCAATCATATCCTCAACAAGGAGGTGTTGCTCCACCTTCTAGTGCTGATTTCGAGGAGCTCAAGCTGTTGTGCAAAAGTCATGTTATTTCTATCAAGACCTTGGAAAATCAAATTGGTCAATTAGCCAATGATGTGCTTAATCATCAATCTGGCACACTTCCCAGCGATACTAAAGTGCCAAGCAGGAAGGAAGCTAAGGAGCAAGTAAAGGCTGTCACCTTAAGGTCTGGAAAAGTTGTTGATGCTGAAAAAGCGAAAGATGGAGAAGCTGAAGTTGTTGATGAAGAAGAGAAGCAAAAGGAGAAAGCGGTGGAACCAAGGAAGACTACTGTTGAACACACTCTGCCTGAGGGTAATACTGGAGAGAAACAACTCTATCATCCACCACCTTTTCCTAAGAGATTGCAACAACAAAAATTGGACAAGCAGTTCGGTAAGTTTCCGGAGGTGTTCAAGAAACTTCACATCAACATACCTTTCGCTGAGGCTTTGGAGCAAAAGCCTAGTTATGCAAAATTCATGAAGAGTATTCTTTCAAGGAAGGTAAAACTGGATGACCTTGATACCGTTGCTCTAACGGAAGAGTGCAGTGCTGTGCTGCAACAAAAATTACCTCCAAAGCTTAAAGATCCAGGTAGCTTCACCATTCCTTGCACCATTGGCAAGTTGTCTTTCGACAAATGCCTATGCGATTTGGGATCAAGCATCAATCTGATGCCATTGTCTATCTTCAAAAAGTTGAATTTGCCTGATCTAAAGCCCACCTACATGTCTCTATAATTGGCTGATCGTTCTATTACATACCCACGAGGCATCGTGGAGGACGTGTTAGTAAAGGTGGATAAGCTCTTCTTCCCTGCAGACTTTGTCATTTTGGATTTCGAGGAAGATAAGAAGATTCCCATAATCTTGGGAAGACCTTTCTTGGCTACAGGCCATACCTTGATAGATGTGCAGAAAGGTGAACTTACTATGAGGGTGCAGGATCAGGATGTGACATTCAATGTATTCAAGGCGATGAAATTCCCTACAGAAGATGATGAGTGCTTAAAGGTGGATTTGATTGATTCTGCGGTAACTTCAGAACTTGATCACATGCTAATGTCTGATGTCTTAGAGAAAGCCTTAGTGGGGGAATTTGACAGTGACGATGAGGATGGCAATGAGCAACTACAATATCTAAATGTTTCACCTTGGAGGCGAAAGCTAGACATGCCATTTGAATCTCTTGGTAACACTGATCTTAAGAATACTGAAGGAAAACTCAAACCATCTATTGAGGAAGCACCTACTTTGGAGCTTAAACCATTGCCCAAACACTTGAGGTATGCTTATTAAGGTGATGCATTTACTTTACCTGTTATTATTGTATCTAACCTTTCAGGTAATGAGGAGGACAAGCTCTTAAGGATCTTGAGAGAATTCAAATCCGCCATCGGATGGACTATAGCAGATATAAAAGGGATCAGCCCTTCGTACTGTATGCATAAAATTCTGCTAGAGGAAGGTAGTAAACCGACTATTGAGCAACAGCGAAGACTTAATCCTATCATGAAAGAAGTGGTGAAGAAAGAAATTCTGAAGTGGCTGGATGCAGGAATGATATATCCTATTTCTGACAGTTCTTGGGTGAGCCCCGTGTAATGTGTACCTAAGAAAGGAGGTATAACTGTGGTAGCAAATGAGAAGAACGAGCTCATCCCCACTCGAACAGCCACAGGATGGAGAGTATGCATGGATTACGAAAGTTGAACAAAGCCACGAGAAAGGATCACTTCCCTCTTCCATTTATTGATCAGATGCTTGACAGGTTGGCTGGTCATGAGTATTATTGTCTTCTGGATAGCTATTCGGGGTATAATCAGATTTGCATTGCACCAGAAGATCAAGAAAAGACTACCTTCACTTGTCCATTTGGCACGTTTGCTTTTCACAGAGTTTCGTTTGGCTTATGTGGTGCACCTGCCACTTTTCAGAGATGCATGATGGCTATATTCTCTGATATGATTGGAAACAATGTTGAAGTGTTCATGGACGACTTCTCCGTCTTTGGACATTCGTTTGATGAATATTTGAATAATCTTCGTTCGGTGCTCAAAAGGTGTGTGGAAACTAATTTGGTGCTCAATTGGGAAAAATGCCACTTTATGGTGCGTGAAGGAATTATTCTTGGGCATAAAGTCTCTAGCAAGGGTCTTGAGGTGGACAAAGCCAAGGTAGGAGTCATTGAAAATATTCCACCACCTATTTCTGTGAAAGGAATCCGTAGTTTTCTTGGTCATGCGGGTTTCTATCGGCGTTTCATCAAGGACTTCTCAAAGATATCTAAACTGTTGTGCAACCTGCTCGAGAAAGATGTGCCTTTAAATTTTGATGATGAATGCTTGGTGGCATTCGAGACTCAAGAAGAGTTTGATAAATGTACCAGTTATTACGGCACCTGATTGGACAGAACCTTTTGAGATGATGTGTGATGCGAGTGATTATGCAGTGGGAGCAGTTCTTGGGTAGCACAAGAATAATCTTTTTCATGTAGTCTACTATGCTAGTAAGACTCTAAATGGAGCTCAAATGAACTACACCACTACTGAGAAGGAGCTCTTGGCTATAGTCTTTGGTTTCGAAAAATTTCGATCTTATCTGCTTGGGACAAAGGTGACATTATTCACTGATCATGCTGCCATTCGCTATTTGGTCTCAAAGAAGGATTCGAAGCCTAGACTAATTTGTTAGGTGCTCGTGCTACAGGAATTTGAGTTAGAGATCAAGGATCGAAAAGGTACTGAGAATCAAGTAGCTGACCATCTCTCTAGATTGGAGAATCCCGGTTCGACTTCACATGATAAGACATTGATCAACGAATCTTTTCTGGATGAGCAGTTGTTCGCAGTTCAGGAGGAAGAGCCATGGTTCACAGATATTGTGAACTATCTTGTCAGCAATATAATGCCTCCTAATATGAATGCAGCTCAAAAGAAGAAGTTTCTGCATGAGGTGAAGTGGTACATGTGGGTTGAACCTCATTTGTTTAGGCAGGGAGCTGACCAGATCATCAGGAGATGTATCCCATTCTGTAAGACGGAGGGGATATTATGAGACTGCCATTCCACAATTTATGGTGGACAAAATGGTGGTGAAAAGATGGCAGCTCGTATTTTGCAAGCAGGTTTTTTCTGGCCTACGTTGTTTAAGGATGCACATCAGTTCGTTTTAAGGTGTGATCATTGCCAAAGAGTGGGGAATCTTACTAGAAAGGATGAGATGCCTTTAAATATAATGCTGGAAGTTGAGGTCTTCGATGTTTGGGGAATCGATTTTATGGGACCATTTATCTCATCCTACAATAATCAGGACATCTTGATGGCAGTCGATTATGTCTCGAAATGGGTAGAAGTCAAGGCTCTACCGACGAATGATGCAAAGGTAGTGTTGAATTTTCTCCATAAGCAGATATTCACAAGGTTTGGAATGCCACGAGTAATCATAAGTGATGAGGGGTCGCATTTCTACAATCGTAAGTTCACTTCTATGATGCAGCGCTACAATGTGAATCATCATGTTATTACTGCCTATCATCCACAAACTAATGGTCAAGCTGAAGTGTCTAATAGAGAGATCAAGCGCATTCTAGAGAAAGTTGTTTGTCCATCAAGGAAAGATTGGTCTTTAAAGCTCGATGAAGCTGTTTGGGCTTATAGAACAGCATACAAGACTCCACCTGGGATGTCCCCGTTTCAACTTGTCTATGGGAAGGGATGTCATTTACCTGCGGAGCTTGTGCATAAGGCTTATTGGGCATTGAAGAAGTTGAACCTTGATCTAGATGCACCTGGGAAGAAGCGAATGCTTCAGTTGAATGAACTTGATGAATTTAGACTTCAAGCGTACGAGAACAACAAAATGTACAAGGAAAAAGTAAAAAGGTGGCACGACAGAAAGCTATCTCCTAAGTCATTCGTGCCGGGGCAACAAGTTCTTCTATTCAACACTCGTCTCCGACTTTTTCCTGGAAAGTTGAAATCAAGGTGGTTTGGACCTTTTATCATCAAAACTGTGTTTCCACATGGAGCGGTGGAAATTTTTGAGAATGAGCCAGGCCAAGCATTCAAGGTTAATTGTCAGAGATTGAAGCATTACTATAGGGACACGACAAACCGGGAACTGGTTAGTGGCGTTTTATTGTCAACTTCATCGAACTCCTCTACGTCAAGCTAATGGCGTAAAAGAAGCGCTTCTTGGGAGGCAACCCTAGGCGGTCGCTGAGGACCCTACTGTCAGAATATTTTTTGCCTTATAAAAAAATAAAAAAAAATAAAAAAAAACATAAAGACCCATGATTCCTCTCCCACAAACCCACATTTTCTCTCCCACAAACCCCACTCCTACTCTACTTCCAATGCTAAATCTTACCCTATATATACACACAACTCCTCCATATACACGCCCTTATACTTTCAACTTTAAAACTCTCTCCTACACTCAAAACACAACTCTTAAACACTTTTTCTTAGTTTCAATGGCACCCAAGAGATCCTAAACTATTGATAGCAGTAACACCGTTCCAACTGCTGATTCTTCGAGGGGAACTACTGCGAGACCCCGTTTGATGGATAGGGCTACTTAGGAGGAGTATACTAGGCTTCTGACTAAGCCGATTTTGAAGGAGAGGGGATTTTTACCATCGGGGAGGGATGGTGAGTTGTTACCGATGATTACGGAGAAAGGGTGGATTTCTTTTTGTGAGTCACCGAAGGCGGTTCCAATGAGTGTGGTTTGCGAGTTTTATGCGAACGCCAAGGCTGAAAAGAATGGGTTTACTGTTGTTCGTGGGCTTACTGTGGATTATCAGCCTAAGGCAATTCACCGTGTTATTGGGAAGCGACAACGGAAGCCCACGGAGGAGAATTAGAATGAGAAGACCCCCGATGATTTTGATTTGGATTTGATTGTGGATTTGATTTTGATTTGGATTTGATTGCGATGAATAGGTATGCTCGTGCATGGAATGCCTTTATTTGTGCTAATATTTTGCCTACTTCGCATGCACATGAGGTTACAGTCGAGAGCGCAAGGTTGTTATCGGGGATCTTGAATAAGGAATACTATGTGGACCTTGGTGAGTTTATCTACCAAGGGATTTTGAAGTTTTTGAGGGGGAAACACAGCAACATCCCTTATGCATCTACTGTCACGAAGTTGTGGAGAGCAGTGGGAGTGGACGGGTAGCTCCTATTGACTCAGCGACTCTGAATGCGATGCAGGACTGGACGGGTGGAGAGCCCGAGGAGCATGGTTTGGGATATCATCTTCCAGGAGGACGTTCAGCAACTGATGCTACCATGGCTAGGCCCAGTCAGGTTCGTGATGAGGCGGGCTCTTCTAGAGCCCGGGAAGGTGCTGGGATGGCTGATGCCCAGTATAGGAGGTTGTCGAGGAGGATGGATGCGATGTATGAGTCGCAGAGTAGGTTCGCTCAGGAGCTCACCCTTGCACTTGGGACTGCTTTCAGAGGCCTTGGAGCTGACATCCAGTGGCCCGTTTTTGGTGAGAACTCTGCTTATCCGCCTCCTGACACTCCACCCTCTGAGGGTGATGATGATGATTTCTCCAAGTAGGTATACCATGTGTTCCTTTCTACTACCTTCACTGGGGATAGTGAAGATTTTAAGTTTGGGGGTGGTAGTTAAGGAATATATTTGTGTGTGTGTCATGTAGTTGCATATTCACGATAGTTTAGTTCATATAGTTGCATATTTTTGCCATATATAGTTTTTTTTTATTTTATTTTATAGCTTTATTTATCATGTCATCTAGCTCATGCATATATTATGATCCCTTTTGCGTAGCTTTACCGATTGATTTGTGATATTGATGCGAGTGTAGTGATAGCGTTAGAGTGATGATTGAATCTTTTAAGTTGACTTGCATGCTAGAAACACATATAATTTCACTAAGTCTTAGAGTATGCTTAAGGACTAGATTGTTATCATGGTTTGATGATTTTTGAGATTAATCTATTGATTATTCTTAGAATTTATAATAGGCTCTTAATGATAAAAGGCATGAAAAGGAAAAAATTGGAGTAAAAATTGGAATTCATTGCTAATTATGGCTAAGTGTCAATTGGCTAGTAGTCGGCTCGTATTTTTATGCGAGTAGTCTAGGGTTGAGCAAGATGGAGCGAAACGCACTTGCTCAGAAATTTGAAAAACAAAAGAAAAAGGAAAAAAAATAAAAAAATATAAAGTTTAATGTATAATTGATCACGAGTGGGGTCTTTGGTATTCGAGTTATTAAGTTCTTAGGGGACTTTGTGCCTACTGACCTAAGGCTTTTATTAGTCTGGGATCCGCTAACCTAACGCTCGCTAAATGGATGCCATTGCATAAGTCTTTTGTGGACCTCACTCATTGCACGTTCAAATAAGTATTTGCTGTTTTGTGGAATAAAAGCATGATTCCGTAATAAGCTCCAGTGACCTTGAAGTGTTATAAGTCATTTTGTGTCTAGAATTTATTCTTCGTATAATCATGTGATTGACTTGAGGATAATCGAGTTATGATAATTGATCTAGTTTTGAAGCATATCTGTTAAGCATCCGCACACACCACATTTCTAGTTGTATGTTAGTTTGCATGATTTGGTTGATCTTTATTCGCCTAATTGCATTTGTTGAGATGTCATAAGTTGGTTGGTTTAGTCATTGTGAGGGGGATCGATGCATTTCATGTAGATTGCATTCATGCATGTTTTTATTTTATTTTTGAGTCTGTGCCGCTTGGTGACAAGCATCGATTTAAGTTTGGGGGTGTGATAAGTGGCATTTTATACCACTTATAACGTCTTATAATGGCTTGAATTGATGTCTTGAAATCAGGTATTTTGTGTATTTGATGCGTTTTTCTAGTGTTTTTGCATTTCAGGGTATAACTTGCGTATGTAGGAAGAATTCATCAGATATAAGCCTAGGAAAGTGTGTGGCATTGGTTGTGGAAAGTTGGGGGCAGAACGCAGCAAAATCAGGAGCAGAATTCAGAATTTTCCAGAAGGTGCTTGGGCGCCCGCTCAGGATACTGGGGTGGCTGCCTGGGAGCTTGGGCGCCTGCTCAGGAATCTGGGGCGGCCACTCAGGGACGAAAATTTTAATACTGAATTTTATAATCCTTATTCTGATGGACTTCTGAGACGGATGGTTCTTGTGGGCTTCTATATAAGTAGTTCTCAGAGACGTTTCACATAAGGGTGGTATTAAGCAAGGAGCAAGGAGAGAAGGAAGAAGACCGTTTTAGCACATCGCAACGAAGAACAGGAAGCATACGTTTTCTTATGATTCTTTTATTCATTGTATCAGTGGATGCTAGTTTTTTTTACTTTGAACCTTATTACTCTTGTGACGTACTCTGGTTTTAATAAGTATTTTTATTAGTTTATATTGTTTGTATTATCATGTTTTCATATGAACCCATTGTGACGATGAGTTCTATCATGGGCTAATCGTGATCATGGGGTCATAACGGATTTACTATGAATTTCTTTAGTTAGTTGTTTAATACCTTGGTGTGTGATGATTGTATGATATCTAGCATAGGTTGTGCTTATTCGTCTTATGTGTGTCGCGAACATATAAGATAGTCTGTTAATCTCTTGTGAAGCGACAGTGGATCTTGAGTTTTAGAACTTGCCATGCTAGCATAGGTTCATGTATGTGTATGCATGATTAGTGGGTAACTCTAACCGTTTTACTTGCCCTGTGTAATCCTAAAGAACAACTTGTGCTTAAATCATTATGTTGTCAAATTCTGTAGACATATAGGGTCTCAACATAGTTGATGCCTATTCAACTTCTATCTTGATTGTGGATGTTTGGTAGAATGGTATTAGTACAACGAAAGTTGGCTTTTATCAGTTTTGTGTTGTTCGATTAATATCATCACCGTTACCTGCTAAGGGTAATAACGATGACTATTGAATGAAGTAGTAATGAATTTATGATCTCATGTGTGTTTAATATTGTTAATTCAAGTGTCAATTAAGTGTTTAATTCTCGTAGTTAATTGTATTTAATAATTAGTTAATCAATCTAAAGAGTTATTGTCTTGACATTGAGAAGTAATCATACATTAGTGAGTGAGTGTTAATTAAATATAATTAGTCTGAGTCTCTGTGGGAACGAACTATAAATTATTCTATATTACTTGCGAACACGTATACTTGTGTGAATTATTAGCGCGTGTTTTCGCCCTAACAGCTGGTCTTTGTTCACTGGCTCTCTAGCTGGCTGGTTACAGCACTCCCTTGAATAGTGCCCTTTCTATTCATCAAATCCATAAACGCTGATGGGGCATTGGTTAATCCAAAAGACATCACTAAGAATTCATAATGTCCGTACCTTGTTCTGAAAGCTTTCTTCAGTATATCTTCTGGCTTAATCTTTAATTGGTGATATCCCGATCTCAGATCAATCTTGGAGAAATACTTGGCTCCCTTCAATTGGTCAAACAAATCATCAATTCGAGGTAACGGGTACTTATAATTGATTTTAAACTTATTTAGCTCTCGATAATTGATGCATAGTCTCATGCTTCCGTCTTTCTTCTTAACAAATAGTATCGGTGCACCCCATAATGATATATTGGGTCTAATACTCCTTTTTCTAACAATTTCTTCAATTACTTAGCTAATTCTTTCATTTTGGACGGGCGCCATTCTATACAGGGCCTTGGATACTGGTTCCGTTCCTGTTTCTAAGTCGATTGCAAACTCAATTTCTCTATCTGGAGGAAGTCATGGTAACTCATCGGGAAACACGTCTGGGAACTCATTGACTACTGGAATATCTTCAAGCTTTGCTGGCTCCTGAATTCTATCAATTACATATACAATGAAATGCTCGTATCCTTGTCGTAGCAACTTCTTAGCTTGAATCATCGTTAAGAACTTCTTCACTTGCTTCTGACCTTTAAACGTTACTACTTTCTTGCCTGGCATTTTCAAAATTACCTTCTTAATACGACATTCTATATGAGCCTCGTGCTTAGATAACCAATCAATTCCTAGAATTACGTCAAACTCTCCTAACTTAAATGGTATCAAATCAACACAAAACTTGATTAACAGATACACATTCTTGATTTCCTAATTCCACAGTCATTATTTCATTTAAACACTCAAACAGACAATTTAACTTATTAACAAAATCTTGAGAAATAAACGATCGAGTTGCTCCCGAATCTATTAACACTTTGGCACAAAAGGAATTCACATTAAGCGTACCTGGCACGACTTCAGTATCCTGGATAGCGTCCTTTACAGATATGTCAAAAACTCTGGCCCTTGCAGTCTCATTCACCACTGGAGTGGATCCCATGATTCTCAATGCATTGCTGACTGGGGCGGGTGTCTTGCAATCCCTTGCTATATGTCCTGCCTTTCCGCACTTAAAACATGTAAATCCAACTGCTGGAACCTTGACTGCTGGATTCCGGGTAGGCTGGTCTTTGTTCACTGGCTCTCTAGCTGGCTGGTTATGGCACTCCCTTGAATAGTTCCCTTTCTGATTACACTTGTAGCAAACCACATGTAACTTATTACAAACTCCTCCATGTTTCTTCCCACATACCTAACAATCTGGAAAAGTTAGCCTTAGCTGATTTGGCTGGTTCCCAGTGGCTAGACAGTTGCCTTGACCTCCGTCTCCAGCATTTTGCTTCTTGAAATTAAAATTTCTTCCTGGCTGAAACTTACCCTTCTTCTAATTGAAATTTGGAAACTTCCCAGCTTGTGACTGTCCTTCACACCCTTCAAACTTTCTTTTCTTACTATCATTTTCCTTCTCTGACATCTCACTCTCCGTTTCTGCAATCATGGCCTTCTGTACAACTCCTGCATAGGTATCTAATTCAAATATGGCTACCTTCCGTATGATCCATGGATTTAAACCTTGATGAAATCTCTTAGCTTTCTTCCTATCTGTATCCACATACGATGGTACAAACCTTGACAATTATTCAAACTTACCTTCGTAGTCAGCTACCGACATATTTCCTTGCTTTAGTTCTAAGAACTTCAATTCCATTTGATCTTGAACAAACTAAGGAAAATACTTCTCTAAAAACAACTCCCTGAATCTCTCCCAAGTAATAACATATGTACCTTCCAATGGCTCCACTATTTCCCACCAGTAGGTGGCTTCATTCTTCAAATAATAACTTGTAAACTCAATCTTCTGTTCCTCCTTTACCTTAACCAAATCAAATGACTTCTCTATTTCCTTTAACCAAACACTCGCTTCAATTGGATCTAAAGAACCCTTGAATTCTGGTGGATTCATCGCCTGAAACGTCTTAAAAGTTACCTGAGGGTTGGTCTGTCTTTGTTGCTGTTGAGTCAGGTGAACAATTTGTTGAGCCAAGATCTGAAGAATCTGGGCTACTGTTGGGTCTATGGGACCTGGATTTGCATTCTGGTTGTTGTCTTGGTTGTTGTTGTTGGTTTCTTCATTTTGGTTGGTAGAACGGGAATTTCTTCGGGGACGCCTTTTCTGTAAAGAATCAAATAACTTATTTAGCCTTTAAATTAAATCCTTTTTATGAAAAGTTTTTGTATAACAGAAATATCTCTTTTTTTTAAAAAACATTTGTAACAATTGAACTAAGCAAATATTTTTCCAAAGAAGATTTGATGTTAAAATGATTTTTCGGATATTTAATACGAATTTTTAAACATTTTTTGAAATTAAAACAGATCGTTGAATCATTTTAAAACAATAAACAGGGTTCGATTGCTCGAATCTGGCTTTAAAATCATTTTATAATAATTATCAGGCCTTTGAAATCAATTTAAAAAATATTTTAAAGTTCAAAACTATTTGTCAGAATTTTTAAATTAAAATAAATAAATAAATCTAATTAAATAATTAATTAATAATTAATTAAATCAATTAATCAATTAATTTTCGAATTAATTGACCAATTAACTAATTAATTATCAACTAAAATTAATTAAGTAATTAATTCAGATTTATTTTTCAATTAAAAATAATTTTTTGGAATTAAAATAATAATTTTTAGAATTTTTAATAATTAAAATCAAATTTATGTAATTAAAATAAATAGAAAATATAATCTTTAAACATTTTTAAAACAGTAATCCTAAATTTGCAATTTCTGGAAACTATAGGGACTGAATTGTATCTTCTTTAAAACTTCGGGGACAAACTGCAATTTTGCAGTGGTCGTCGTCGATTCGCCGGAGTGTGGCCGGAGAACACGATTCCGGCCACCTCAGGCCACTAAACTCTCCAGATTTAAATTACAGGCTACCAACAACTTGTACATGCAATCAAAATAACCAAAAAATCAAGGATTTGGCTGGAAAAAGAGCAAGAAACTCACCGTCTCCGGCGAGTTTTATTTTCTTCGATTTGAGCAAACCAGGAATCATCTGTTGTTATGCTATACATAAATCGATTGCAAATTCTACCAGGAACACGATGCAATCATCAAAAACACATAATAACCCTCAGGGCAAAAACGCCCAAATTCAACTAAGAACATTCATACGGCTTATAAACCCTAATTTTAAAATTCGAAGTTAAAACCCAATTTTGAACATGTTATTGAACTCCAAATCAGTCATATAATATACCAAAATCATCAGGAAGAAAAGCTCTACAACATGCAATCATCAAATCATACAAACAACATCTCAAACAAAAATTCATTATTTTAATCAAAATAATTCGAAATTAAATAAAAATATAGAAAACAAACCTTTGATTCTACAGTAATATGTAGCACAAATTCTGAAAGTATATTTCAAGAGCTTTGATTTGAGTACTCGAGCTTTCCAAACGGATTTCGCTAACTCCTTGTAATTGAGGTTTGATTCTCAGAAACTTATATGAAATTAGGATTTTTTTTCCATAAAATTATATATTTAACTGTTTGCAAATGATTTTATGTACAAAATAAAATACGGTACGGACTATTTATATTTAAGGAATAGTGGTACCCCGTTGGATCATACGGGATATTAAATGCTACGTTTATTTGAGAAAACAGATCCAAAACGGTATCGATTTTAGGATAATTATCCAAATCTATACATTTTGTACTGCAGTCTTGGTCTCAACGCTTTGGTTACACGTACTATGAGAAGATAATTGTAATAGTTTAATAAAAAGATCCTGCTTCTCGAAAATACGGGTTTTATCGATTTATCGAAACGAATTTTGTATCAAAAATATTGCGCTAGGACCCATACGGGGAAAACTGTACTCCGGATCGAAAAAGTCAAAACATGGAAAATGCTTGGAATATTGCAATTAGGTTAGGAAGGAGTTTTCGGAAGAGTTTCGGGCTATATAAACATAAGAACAGCTGAAGTCGGTTGGTTCCCGATAGTTTTTAATTACTCGGAAAAATAATTTATTAAAACCATAAATCTTTTATAAAATCATATAACAACATAAAAATTAATAAAAAGATATGACAATTATCTATACTTTATTTTGGACATATGAATTAAAATTCTCAAATTATATCATATTGATATATCCAAACACATATACCACTTAATAAATAGTTCATAGAATAAATACAAGATAAATACAGAATATACATTTATTAGCAAAAATAATTATACGTTATGTCCCAGATATTACAATCAAAGTTACCAACTTAGTTTTGGGCTGAAGCTGTCAATACTACATGCTACACTCAGAATATTTCTTTGGTTAATCAAGCAAAATGCATGACACATTGCCAATTATTCAAGAATTGGAAGCCAACACTGAACTTTCTTCATGTTTTTGGATGCAAATCTTATATTCCAAGGAATCAAACTGAGCAACATGAAAATTTTGATGCCAAAGTAGATGAAGGTATCTTTCTTGGATATGTTGTTGGAAAAGTATATATAGTCTACAATCTAAGAACCAATATTATTATGGAATCTGTACATGTTGTGTTTGATGCTAAAAAGATTGAAGGACTACAAGATGAAGGTTTTCATGAAAGCCTCAAATTTGACAATGTTGAGATGAATTATGATGACAGTGATGATGAAAGTGATCAAGAAATAATTACTAAGGACTATGCAGAAAAATCAACAACATATAAAGCACAAAATTCTACATTGTCAAATGATAAAATGTTGTATCCGTCGAAAGATCAGGTACAAAATCTGTTGAAAGACATGGTGCATCATCCGTTGATAGACAAACTGCATCATCTGTCAAAAGGAAAAATTCAGCATATGTGAACCCTCAATTAAAGTTGAAAGTCATTCTAGATCACAGACTGAAAGAACCCCAACCACAAGTCAAAGATTCACAAACTCAGGAAGAGTTTCTTCAAATTTAAACTCAGTCACACATCAAGACAACTATAAGGCCTCTTCATTTAGAGCTAATGTAAAAATCCGAATTTTTGACAGCGATAAAAGATCCTTACAAATAGTAACCTTGCAGTTTAATAAAAACTTTTCCCACCACACCATATACGAGTTTTTAAATTTAAGATTCCGAGTTGATATTGTGATTATATGTACCAAATAAGTGTATGCAAACGCTATTAGTTTTCGAAGAAAATGAACTTTGAAAAACGATCATTTCTACGAACCGTCAAGGAATACGAGAATCACAATACAATTACGAATCTAAAATCCTACAAATTCAAACCCAAGTACGAGGCTTCAAAACGTAAAGGACGTATAAGAAAGGATTTACCCCGCGAACCGCTTACAAGGATTTATTACGAAAACGAATAAGCGACCGAGAGTTCACGTAAGCGAATAAATAAATGTATCGAGCCAAGCTAACCATACAAGCTAACTAGTAAGAAATTAACCATGGTTAATGACCAAATAGTAGCCTAGCTAGAGAACATGATTACCTAGCTAGTGAATAGTAACATAAATAGTAACCAAGGTACTAAGCTAGCAAAGTAGCTTAGAAAATAGCTTGGCTAGGAAGATATTGCAAGATTTTCCAATCCTAGGAATATATACTATAATATTTATCACAAATATAGGAAGTAGCCAATCAAGCACCAAATCTCTCTCTCTCTCTCTCTCTCTCTCTCTCTCTCTCTCTCTTTCTCTCTCTCTCTCTCTCCAAAACACAATGTTGATTTCAAGAACACCATGGAAAGAAAAATTTATATCTCATGTTATACTCATTCCAAAAATCACCAAATTTTAATCAAATCTTCCTCATATCATGTACAAGGTACTTTCAAAATTTCATGGCCATTGGATTAGTATAGCATTGTCAAATCCTTGCTCAAAGTTGGTGATGAATAGTAACTACGAAAATCTCTTTTTGTTTGCTTGATTTTCATGGCATAATTTAGGATCCTTAAGCACAATCAAGCCCTCCCAAGGTTCAACCATCAAGAAGAGAACCTCAAACATTCATCCAAACTTTTTTTAAGTTTTAAGTTTCAAGAAAAGTAAGGATCTTGGATGTAAGTATGGTTTTGATGATTGATTTGATATTTTCTTGATGTTTATTTAGTTAGTTATTAAGGTTGATGTTTTGGTCTCAATAACATGATGTTCTTGAGAGGAATAAGTGCTAAAATTATGGTATGATGATTTATGGTGGCTGATTAATGATTTAGAGTGAAAACGAAACCCGAGTCGCGAGCGTAACATCGATAAAATGAACGAAACATAATCACAAGTTTCTGCAGAAATACAGAATGTATAAACTATTATTTCTTGAAAAGTAAGACCTGAAAATTATAGAGCTTGTTGTAAGAATCATTTAGGCACTTGAATCGCTTGATTTAGATTTACGGTTCAAAAGTTAAGTATGTTTTAGTGAAAACGATTTACGCGACAAAAACTGCTAGGAATTATGAATTTTGGAAATAAAATTTATCGAATTAAGAATATTTAAAAATCATGAAATTTTTACAGAGAGTAAAAAATATAGTTTATTAACTACCATAAAAATTTCAAGTAAAAATATCGATTTTTCAATTTTATAAAAATATCGGAGCCGAGGTCGCGCGGAGTAAGAACCCCAAACTCAACCCACTGCAATTAAACTGTCTTTTCGGGATTTTCACCCCTGTTACCGAAAAACCATTTTAAATAATACGTTATAAATTTTTTCTAGATTGCGCATGCGAAAACTGTGCGTCAATTAATTTTACAGTTTCAGAGAAATTAATGTTTTAGTGAAAGCGGTATGAATAGTAAAACTCCATAGTTGACCGAACTTTTAAAATGCTTTTCACCTATTTAAAATCATTTTATCAAAATGAAACTTTTATGATAAATATTATAAGAACTTAAGAAGCTCTTTGAGGTGGTTTCGTATTAAAACATTAATTTTTCGATTTATTAAAAATGTTAGAGTGCGAGTCGCGTAATAGTAACATTCGGTAAAGTCAACTCTAGAAAACCACTTTGACCGTCCGTTTTGACAAAGGATTGATACTCATTTCGAGTTGGTCGAATATTGAAAAATATGAAGTATTTTACCTAATAGAAATATAATTCGTTGATGGAATTAGGAATATTGATTAAGATTATGATATTTGTTGACTCGAAAACCTGGAACGGGAGGAAGTCGGAAAACGTATCTTGGACTTCAGGCAAGTTTTCAAACCCTGCCTTTTAAAACTGTTGTGTTGTGTTTGTTTTTAAATAAATGCTATATATACATGATGTTGTATTAAAATATTTTATGAATTGTGATATATAATATCATACGATATGATTAACGATTTTGGTATATGAATATTATCAAATTTCAATCGATGACGCTAGAGAGTAGCGTTGTATATATGAGGTGTATTTAGACCGACGATCTGTCAGTATAATTTGATGAAAATCGGAAGTATTCTGGAGGTATTTTATTTAAGAATATTACCGCTATAGTAAAGCGTGATGTATAAATCATAAGGCCGAGAGTCGGTCGGTGTTTTAAAACGAAAACCCGGGAATCACCCCTGTGATATTTCGGACGATTAAAAGTCCGTATTTATTTTATCCCAAGGGACTTATGTCCACTTACGAAGTATTTAATACCCCGAAATTATTTTAAACGATTTCCAAAGATCGTATTCCCTCAACTATATTTAATCACTCGAACAATGAATATTATTTCGGATATTCATTTTAAATAGGAGAAGTATACTCCAACAATTATTTATTTTAAACTCGACTACTTTTATCTATTAAAGATTACTTTAATTATTTAAACATATATTAGTTGAGGAATATTAAATCAAATATTCTTTTAAAATATAATTATTCGAGGTTTAATTATTTAATAATTATTATATAATTATTAAATATTTATCATATGATTTAATATGATTTCAAAAATCATTAAACCTATTTTAAAATATTTCTGAGTTTCAGAAAATCATGCTAATACTTTCAGATCATCGGAAATATTATCTCGGTATATTTTAAATATTTTTATATAGTTTGAAAAGAAACTCCCCCTTATTTATTTATTCGTTGACAACAGTCAGCCCACATTATCTTAGTACTTCCTCCGAAAATTCTCGGAAGTACCTATATATACATATATGAGATGAGATGTGCCTATCAACAAGCAAAATGCTTGGAGAACTTCGATATAGTTCGATGTTCCAAATATATGATAGGATTCTTAAAAGGACAAGGGAGGGGTAGCGATCCAGTACTTCGTGGACTGGGGAGACTACCATTTTAATTTTCCGTATGAGAAGGTACCATGTGTACAGAAGGACATACGAAGTTTGCAAAACATACCCGGTGGAAAGGGGAAGCATATAAAGCCCGAATGCGGGTAGGGTGACAATCGAGAGTAAGGAAGTCGTCTATCTACATGTAGATAATGATACCGTTATACGACTGATCATCGTATCTCAGGGGCTCCGGTGAATGTCCTATTCTACCATTTGGAAATTGAGATGCAATACCGTAACCCAAGCCTAGGTGTTGGGTTTACAATTAAGGTAATTGCAGACTACTAAGTCAATCAAAAAATTATTTTGAAAAGAGGTGTGTATCACCAAGAAAACTACTTTGAACAAATACATATCCTTATACGGATTAATATAATTTCTTTAATAGTCTTTTCATACTGTTGATTATTATGGCTGAGCATAATTGCTCACTCTTGCTTTCTTTTAAATATCACAACACAATAGATTACCAGTATGCCAGTGTGGGACTTAATCACTTGAAATCATGGGGAGAATCCCTTGCAGCTTTGTCTCAGATGGACCAGAGTATTCAGATAGATATAAGATGTTAGTAGTAATTATTGTGACTTCATGTAGAGGTTACGAATCATTGTCTAAGATCCTATAAAGTACATTTGACTTGTAATAAAAGAAGATTACATCTTGTACATCATTTCTAAGGCTATAACTTGTGTGTGTGTGTGTTCGAGATTGGGGTCTGTTGGATTGTTAAAACAATATAGGTTATACATGATTAAAGGATGACGTGATGACCCGGATTCCCGATCCCAGATTTGGGGGTGTTACAGCTATTTTACCACAACAAAGAAAATGGACTAGAGATCACCCATTTGAATTAATTATTGTGATGCATCTTCAAGAGTGCAAACAAGAAAAGCAACTCAAGATGAGTGTCTATATAGTAGCTTTCTATCACAAGAAGAGCCAAAGAAGGTAGAAGAAGCTTTGTTGGATCCTGATTGAGTTTTAGCTATGCAAGAAGAGCTAAACCGATTTGAAAGGAATAAAATATGGAAGGTGGTACCCAAACTTAAAGGCAAGAACTCTATTGACACCAAATGGGTATTCGAAAACAAGATGGATGAGAATGACACAATTGTAAGGAATAAAGCTAGATTGATTGCTAAGGGCTACTGTCAACAAGAAGGAATAGATTTTGATGAGACTTTTGCTCCTGTTGCAAGACTTGAAGCCATTAGAATTTTTCTAGCCTATGTAGCCCATGCCAATTTCAAAGTCTATCAAATGGATGTCAAAAGTGCATTTCCAAATGGAGATTTGGAGAAGGAAGTCTATGTCAGTTAGCCTCCAGGTTTTGAAGACCCCTATTTTCTAGATTATGTCTACTATTTTTTAAAAGCACTTTATGGATTGAATCAAGCACCTAGAGCCTGGTTTGATACTCTGTCAAAGTTCCTTTTAGAAAATCATTTCACACAAGGTTTGTAGAAATGTTAAGTATACTTGTTCAGATTTATGTAGATGATATTATATTTGGCTCTATAGATGAGAAACTTCATAAAAAGTTGCCAAATTGATGCAAAGTAAATATGAAACGAGCCTGATAGAAGAACTAACTTACTTTCTTGGTTTACAAGTTAAGCAAGTTAGTGATGGAATATTCATTAGTCAAACTAAATATATTCATGATCTTTTAAAGAAGTTTGATTTAATGGATTGCACAACTTCAAAAAATCTCATGGCCACTGCCATAAAACTTGAATTGAACACTACTGAAAAGTCTGTGGACATTTCAAACTATAGAGGCATGGTTGGCTCACTTTTATATTTGAGAGCTAGTAGGCGAGATATAATGTTTGCTACTTGTCATTGTGCTAGATTTCAGTCTTATACTACAGAATCTCATTTAGTAGATATTAAGAGAATTTTCAAATATCTCAAGGGTAGACCAAAACTTGGCATTTGGTACCCTAGAGATTCTGTCTTTGATCTAATTGATTATTCAGATGCAGATTATGCACGGTGCAAAATAGACAAGAAAAGCATAACTAGCACATGTCAGTTTCTAGGAAACAAGCTCATATCCTTGTTTAGTAAGAAATAGAATTCAGTTTCTATTTTCAGAGCTAAGGCTCAATATATTATTGTTGGTAGCTGTTGTGCACAGATTCTTTAGATGAGAAATCAAATATTGGATTATGGTATACATGTGGAAAAGATTTCAATTATCTGTGACAACACAAGTGTCATTGCCATTACTGAAAATCCTATGCAGCACTCAAGGACAAAGCACATCGAAATCAAGTACCACTTCATTAGAAAACATGTCATGAATGGTATTTTGGAACTTCATTTTATTCCAAGTGAGCGGCAACTTGCAGACATCTTTACCAAGACACTTGTTGAATCAACTTTTACTAGGTCGGTAAGTGAGTTAGGTATTCTTAATTACTCGTAATTCAATACTGTTGATGTTTTTGCAATTTGCAACGCAGCCACAAATAATTAATTTTTTTCCTGAAAAGCTGAAAGTTTGGCTAAGTCAAATCTAATCTCTCGACAGATGTTCATTATCCGTTGAGAATGAATATCCTTTGAATTTAATTATCTCTTAAAAGTCAAATATATTTCTGGGTACTTTATCCCTGACGGATAAAGGAACATTGTGTAACCGTCTAATTGCTTCAATCATAGTTGTTAATTCTAAACCCTATCCGTCGAATTTAATTAAAGTGTGTGTTGATGGATAATTTTTGGAATTTCTACAGTTTGCTTTAATTTTAAACGGTTATTTTTGGCAATTATTATTGTTGTACGCGATATATCGTGTAATTATTTCTATTAATAAATAACTATTTAGTGGTTATTATGTGGATTTTTGGTGAATTATCTGTTAAGTAGTATCTGTGTTCGGATGTTTAAATATGATCAAATTTGAGTATTTTAATTTTTATATGTCCAAAATAATGTATAGATAATTGTGATATTTTTTTATTAATTTTAACGTTGTTATATGATTTTATAAATGATTTATGGATTTAATAAATTAATTTTTGGAGTATTTATAAACTATTTTGTATAATCGGGAATCAACCAACTTCAACCGGTTTTACATTTTTACAACCCAGAGTTCTCGGGAAAACTCCTTTTTAACCTAATTACAATATTCCGATCACTTTCCATGTTTTGACTTTTTTGATCCGGAGTACGGTTTTCCCTGTGCGGGTCCCAACGCGAAATTTTTGATACAATATTCGTTTCCGTAAATCGATAAAACCCGTACTTTCAAGAAACAGAATATTTTGATTAAACTATTATATTATCTTCTCGTAATTCATGTAACCAAAGTGCTGAGACCAATTATGTATTTACAAAATGTGTAGTTTTGGATAAATATCCTAAAACCGGTACCGATTTGGATCTGTTTTATCAAATAAACATTATATTTTATATACGATATGATCCAACGGGGTACCAATATTCCGTAAATATAAATAGCTTTTACCGTATTTTATTTTGTACAGAAAATCATTTGAAATCAGTTAAATATATAATTTCGGAGAAAATCAATATATTCCTATAGTCTTGAGAATCAAACCTAGATTTGGAGGTGTTATCAAAGGTCTTGAAGAGTACTTTCAGAATTTGTAATCCATAATACTGCAGAATCATCCAGTAATTTTCTATATTTTTATTTATTTTCGAATTATTTTAGATTAAAATATGAATTTTTAATTTTGATGTTGTTTGTGTGATTTGACAATTGCATGTTGTAGATAATTTGATTCTGATCATTTTGGTATGTCATAATAGTCATTTGGAGTTCAATAACATGCTCAAAAGTGGGTTTAATCTTCGAATTATGAAATTAGGGTTTATAACCCATATGAATGTTTTCAATTGAAATTAGGATTTTTTGATCTAGGGGTTATTATATTGATTAAATTTTATGGATGTGTAGAGGTTGAAAAGGGGAATCGATTGGTGGTGGTCTCGTCTACAGACGATACCGGAGTTGGCCTGACCGGAGCAAAGAAGAACTCGTCGTCCGACGAGTTTTCTTCGATCTTTTCCGGCCAACTCAGGGGTTATTTGTTAAAAATAATTGCATGACTAAATTCTTGTTGATTTGTAGATCAAATCTGGAGGAGATGGTGATGTGAGGATTCCGGGAACGTCTTCTGCGGCGAAACATGACGTTTTCCGGCGACGGGGTACAAAAATTGCACTTTAGTCCCTGAAGTTTTGAGAACGAAACAGTTAGGTCCCTGTAGTTTCAAAAACTTGCAAATTTTGGATTCCTGTTTTAAAATTTTATAAAAATTATATTTTCTATTTATTTTAATTTCAGAAATTCGTTTTTAATTATTAAAAATTCCAAAAATTGTTATTATAATTCCAAAAATTATTTTTAATTTAAAAATAAATCTGAGTTATTTAATTAATTAATTTTAGTTAATAATTAATTAGTTAATTGGTCAATTAATTTGAATATTAATTGATTAATTGATTTAATTAATTATTAATTAATTTTAATTAATTATATTTAATTAGATTTAATTATTTATTTTGATTTAGAAATTCTAAAAAATAGTTTCGAGCTTTAAAATATTATTTTAAATTATTTTCAAGACTCGATAATTATTATAAAATGATTTTAAAGTCATATTCGAATATTTGAACTCTGTTAATTGTTTATATATGATTCAACGACCCGTTTTAATTTCGGAAAATGTTTACAAATCCGTAATAAATATCTGAAAAATCATTTTAAACCTGAATCTTCTTTGAAAAGTATTTTATCGAATATCTTACGTGTTATGGGCGAAATGTGATCCGATTGGTGTACTATATGCATACATGTGTACTGTTTGACTGTTTGTATCATAACTTTCAATCTGTAAGTCGGATTTGGGTGAAACGAATGGTAGATAAAAGCTTGTAATAAATAGAATAAAGTGAGAAAGAGTATTAATAGATGCTTGTGATGTTTAGAAGAGGAAGCGAGGCGTAGAAAGGGGAAGCAGATAGTCAGTGATTAGGAGACGGTGAATGAAAGCAATAGAAGCCTTAGCGAATCAAGATAAGGTAAGTATTCTAAAACTTTCTTGTGATATATTGCAAGTGTTCTGAACCTTCTCAAGATATGTTGCAAGTAATCGATTAGTTTTATTTATATTGCAAGTGCTTTGAAGTGTTTAACCTCAAACCCTGATTCTAATTATTGATCCTTAAGTCGTAAGCCTTATTATTTGTAAGTCATTGATTGTTGAATACCCAGAGTCGAACCACTAATATACGATACTACTCCATAAATACATAATTAAATACCGATCACTGAACCAGAATTGTTTAACATACAAACCTTCATACCTTATACATCAGAAGACTAATCCTTATAACCACGAGACCTTGATTCTTATGTTATCTAATTCTTTTATCGGCTGATAGCCAATCTTTGTACATACCTTGTTGTATCCAATTGGTGATTGTAAACCACCTTATACTTGAAAACCAGTGTTGTTTATGATTCTGTTTATTAATTTACTTTATTTATTCTGTTATTGTTATAGAATTGGATTATTTTATAAATATGGACCAGATTCGTGGTCAGGCCAGATTGGTGGTCATGTTAGGCCAATGTGTGCCTTGGATCCAGTAATTAGTGCAGATCTGTGTGCCTTGCTCGAGGTTAGTGCGTGATTGATCACCAACCTAACCTTGGTTTTTAAAATGAAAATTGAATATACAATTCTAATTATTGTTTATAAAGAAACTTGATACCCTAAATCATTTCACTTGATCATTGTTTAATCTCAGCATTGTCACCGTGACTTGCTGAGCTAGTTAGCTCATTTAGGCGATTCTGTTTATGTTCTTTTCCATTAAATAAGGAACCTGTTGGTAGCGAGGGTCCCCAATCAAGTGTACAAGCTAGGATTCCAGGTTGAGATGGAATAAGCTAGCTGAAGACTTTGGTAATAGTTTAAGTTTGAAAGTTTGTAAGAATGTTTAATATTTAGATGTAAGTTAAACTAGTTGGAGTTTGGAACGTTTATAATATAAGTAAGTTTTGGCTTGTGTGCATACTTTAACCTGTTGCGATCCGTGGATGAAGGTAAGTAGGGTCATTGCATATATTATTATTATTATTATTATTATTATTATTATTATTATTGTCATGAGCAGGTTTATAAATTGTGTGTGTGTATTGTGAACCCCAAACTTCTGACCCGAGTTCGGAAGGCGTCACATGTTTGGTATTAGAGCTATAGGTTATAAGTCACTGATACAAGCCTGGATTATCGGGAATGGGTAGAGGATTAGGATTAGAAGTTAGGAATAGAAATATGGACCGTCGAGAGGTTGAGTGTGACTGTATAATAGGTGTTAGTATGATTCATGTTGTGGTTCGAGATTCCTATATTATGATATAATTTTCATATAGCAGCGATGGCAGATTCCTTTATTCCAGTACCAGTTGATCATTCTGAGCCTTCAGTCGGAGGACCGTTATCTGATCCACGTCCTGCTCTTCCATTGGTGTTAGCTATACTACCTCCTATTCTGACGGCTGCACCAATGTGAGTTATTCCACCTCATGGTATGAGGCCACCTATCTGAGGACCCCCACCTGTTAATTCTGATTCTACTGGGCATTCAGTTGCGGGTTTACCTTTTAAGTTTTCTCCATACCCTGTTCCATACCATCAGTTTGAGGCTTGCCTTATGTAGCAGTAACATCTATGAGGATAGATCCAGGAGTTACTACATATCATGCATACCTAGACCTGGCAACGTTCCGTATCGTGTAAAAATGTTCCGTGTACTTTCGTGTTTTCGTGTACCAAACCTTAAACCTGAACCCGACCCAGATTTGGATTCGTGTACCAATTTGGTGACACTAACCCGACACTAATATATTCGTGTTTACCCGCTTTGGTACACTAAAGTACAAGGATTATATACGAAAAAATTAAATATTAAAAATGCAATAGATAATTAAATGGTATTAAATAATGAACAACAAAGTTCGAAATACAAAAGCACGAAACAAGTGAAGATGTTTTCGGGTACAACAAATTACAAATTGTTCGACATTCAAAAGAAATTAAAATCATAAAGTCAACTACTTGATCTAAATTAAGTAATATGTATGGATCTAAATTAGAAAGAGAAGAGTTTGGAAGAGGGATATAAGTTTGTACAAGAGGGGAGGCCTGTAAAATTGGGGGAAATGAAAAGTAAAGGTAAAAAAGCTTAAACCTAAATGCTCAGAGTTGCTCAACTAGTCAAATGACCAATAAAGTGTATTTTAGACTTTTAGTATTTACAAATTACAATTATATATATATATATTATTTAGAATACGTAAAATTCATATTTTGTATGTAATATATATATATATATTATATTTTTTTAAAGAGTTTAACTATTTATTTATTTCGTGTACTTTCATTTCGTGTCGTGTACCTATATCGGAAACCCAGACCCGACACTAATTACATCAGTGTTTTTTCGTGTTCGTTTACTTTTGTGTTCGTGTTCCAAATTTTCGAACCCAAACACTAATTATTCGTGTCGTTTCATTCCGTGTTCACGTGTTGTATACCGGTATTGCCAGGTCTATGCATACCAGAGATATCGGGAGTGGTGAGAGGCGGCTTAGAGAGAGGATCCATGTGTTTCTTAGAGCAGCTGCTGTGAGGATAACTAGAGCTACTTATGAGGATATTACCCCTGATTTTCTTGTGGAGTGGGCTAAGTGGGTTTTAGAGGAGTTTAAGGAGATCGGAGGTCCAGATTTTCCACGAGTTGGATGACAGAGATGCAGAGACAGAGATGCTGAGACAGAGTTGATGTGGTAGTTTTTATATGTACATTAGTGTGTAGTGTGTATCAGCAGACTTTTAGTTTGTATATATATAGACTAGACTTGCTGATTAGTGTGTAGGCTTGTTGTACCCTTTTGCTTTTGCTGAAGCATTTTCACGCTTGTACTACCAAAATTTTGATATATATATATATATATCAGTACCTTTTCTTTTCCAGCATTGTCATTTATATTACTACACCTTTTTTATCTTACTTTATTTATTGCACCCGTTATAAACTCTTGTGGTACCATGTACCTTATCCCCTTAACTATTTATATTCTGTAAAGAAGCATCCAATTTACTTAGTTCAACTATTATAAATGTTTCCAAAAAGAGATATTTATGTTTTACAAAAACTTTTCATAAAGAGGATTTGATTTCAAGGCTAAATAAGTTGTTTGATTCTTTTAGAAGATGCCTCCCAGAAGAAATACCCGTTCTACCAACCAAAATCAAGAAACCAACAAGAACAACTAAGACAACAATAACCAGAATGCAAATTCGGGTCCCATAGACCCAACAATAGCCCAGATTCTCCAAATCTTTGCTCAAAAAACAATCAACCTGACTCAATAGCAGCAAAGACAGACCAATCCTCAGGTAACTTTTTAAGACTTTTCAGGCGGTTAATCCACCAGAATTTAAAGATTTTTTAGATCTGATTGAAGCGAGAGTCTGGTTAAAGGAGATAGATGTTAAGTGGCATTTATGTCCACTTAGAATGCTTCATAAAGGCTCGAATTGGTGTTTTGTACTCAAGTTATTTGTGTATTTGATGTGTTTTTATAGTGTTTTGCATTTCAGGGCATAATCGAGAGAAGGAATGCTTTTACAATATTTTTTATGCTAGAAGAGTGTTAGGATGGAGCCTCGGTCAAATGCGCGAAGAAACCAGCAAAAGAAAGCAAGAAATTCCAGATTTTCCAGTAGCTCAGGGAGGCGTGCCCAAGTCTAGGGTGGCCGCACCGGTTTAACAGAAAGTCAGGGCGGCCGCACCGCTTCACAGAGGGGTCGCACCGGGTCAAAATCCTGGAATCCTTATTTGATTAGAAGGTTGATTCTTGGGACTCCTTATCAGATAGGCTGCTATATAAAGACTAAGGAGAAGATATTTTTCACAACAGAGACTAAGGAGAAGACGACGAGAAGACCTAGGAGCACAAATACAACGAAGGAGAAGAAAAGCTTGTTTTTACTTGTGATTCTTTGATTGAGTTGTAATCTTAGATGCTTGTTTTCTTGTTTGCTGAACCTATTACTCTTGATTACGTACTTTGATTATTTATTCAGTTTATAAAGACTTAGTTTATTATACCATGCTTTCATCGGAACCCACGGTGATGATGAGTTTGGTTATGAACTAATCTTTATCGAGGGGTTCTAACGGATTTACTTATGGATTACAATAGTTAATTTGTTTCGATATCTTAGTGTGTGGTGATTGTATGATAACCTAGTATTAGTTATGCTTATTCATCTTATGAGCGTCGCGAACTTATAAGATAGTGTGTTAATCTCTACTGAAGTGAAAGTGAATTTAGAGGTTTAGAACTTGTCATGCTAGCATAGGTTCATGTATTTGTTATGCATGATTCGTAGGTAATTTTAACCATCTTACTTGCCCTGTGTAATCACGATAGATAACTTGCGCATTAAACCTTTATGTTATCAAATTATATAGACATATAGGGTCTCAACATAATTGGTGTCTATTCAGCTTCTATCTCTTTTGTGGATGTCTGGTAGTAGGGTATTCGTACAATGAAAGTTGGAGTTTACTAGTTTCGTGTTATCTGATTAGTTATCATCACCATTGCATGCTAAGGTTAAGAATAATGTCTTTGAATAAAGTAGTAATGAAGTTAGAATCCCATGTTTGTCTCATTTAGTTAATTTAAACCTCAATTCTCTTAGTTAATGTTAGTTAGTTAATCTCTTAGATAATCAAAACCAATTTGTTATTTGTCTTAGCATTGAACGATAATCATACCATTGTTGCTAAGTGCATAGATTGAAGTTAACCTAAACCAGTCTATGTAGGAATGAACTAGATGAATTCTATATTACTTGTGAACGCGTATACTTGCGTGTAATTTTAGCGCGTGTTTTCACCCTAACAAGTTTTTGGCGCCGGACTTGGTGTTAATTTTTAGTTTATGTGTTTGACATCAGTGGTCACTAAAGTTCATTGACTCGGATATTTTACTTACTTGTTTGCTTGTTGCTTTTTCAGATACTCTAGAGAGCGTGTATGTTAACGCTTTCTCGATCTCGAAAGAGAACACTGGATAAAGCAGAGGAAGTAGAATAAGAAGTTCTTGAAGAAGTTGAGAAAGTTGAAGAAGAAGTTGTTATTGTAATGGGAGAACCAGAAGCGAATCTGAAGGCTTTGATGGATTACTCTCAACCGAAGATCAATGATATGCAGTCTAACATTGTCAGACCAGCCATTGTGGCTAACACTTTTGAAATCAAGGCTAGCACGATTCAGATGGTGCATAACTCAGTCCAGTTTGGGGGTTCTTTGATGGAAGATCCCAACATGCATATTAGAGATTTCATCGAGATCTGCGATACTTTCAAATTCAACAACGTGTCTGAAGATGCTATAAAGCTAAGTCTTTTCCCATTCTCTGAGGGATAAAGCTAAGTGTTGGTTGCATTCTTTACCACCAGGCTCTATCACCAAATGGGAAGATCTTGCTCAAAAGTTTCTTACTAAATTCTTCCCAGCTGCAATCAGGAATGCTCTTACTCAATTTATGTAGCAATCGGGAGAGTCTTTATGTGAAGTTTGGGATCATTATAAGGAGATGCTTAGAAAGTATCCTCATTATGGGATGCCTGACTGGATGATTGTCAATTGCTTTTATAATGGCTTGGGAGCACAGTTTAGAACCATGCTTGATGCAGCATCAGGTGGAGCCTTATGGGCTAAGAGCTATGATGAAGCTTATGATTTGATTGAACTAATGGCTGCTAATGAATACTAGAACCCTTCTCAGAGACTACCTCAAGGAAAGGTAGCAGGAATTCTGGAGGTGGATGCAACTACTACTATAGCTGCTCAGCTTAAGGCTTTGACTATGAAGGTGGACTATTTGGCTAATTATAGAGTTAATCAGATCACAAGTGTTTGTGAGCTTTGTGCTGGTGCACATGAGACGGAGCAGTGTGCTATTTCTAGTGAATCATCTCAGTTCGTGAGCAACTTTCAGAGGTCGCAACAACCAGTTCCAGCCACCTATGATCCCAATAACCGCAATAATCCTAACTTCAGCTAGAGCAACACTCAGAATGCGGTTCAGCAGCTGTATCAGCAGTATGCAGTAAAGCCATTCAACCCTCCTGGTTTTTAGCAACTGCAATATGCACCAAGACAACAACTCCAACTGCAACAATCAAATGAAAAATCTGAATTGAAGGAGCTGAGGCTCATGTGCAAGAGCCAAGTGGTTTCTATTAAAACCTTGGATAATCAAATTGGGCAGATTGCTAATGCGTTACTGAATCGACAACCTGGTACACTCCCTAGTGACACAGAAGTTCCAGGAAAGAAGGAATCAAAAGAGCAGGTGAAGGTAATTACATTGAGGTCTGGGAAGGTTGCACACCCCGAAAAATCTCAAGTTCCAGAATCTGAAGTTGTGGTTGAAGAAGATGTGAAGAAGGAAGCAGAAGTGGAACCAAGGAAGAAAACTATGGAACATACTCCTTCTGAGGGTAATACAGGGGAGAAATAGGTCTATCCTCCACCTCCTTTTCGTAAGAGGTTGCAGAAGCAAAAGTTGGATAAGCAGTTTGCTATGTTTCTGGAGGTGTTCAAGAAACTTCATATCAACGTACCTTTCGCTGAAGCTCTTGAACAGATGCCTAGCTATGTGAAGTTTATGAAAGGTATTCTCTCTCGGAAGGTAAAGCTCGACGACTTAGAGATCGTTGCTCTCATGGAGGAATGCAGTGTTGTGTTGCAACAGAAGTTACCTCTGAAGCTTAAAGATCCTGAAAGCTTCACTATTCTTTGTAGCATCAGAAACTTGTCATTTGACAAGTGTTTATATGATTTGGGATCTAGCATCAATCTAATGCTTTTGTCTATCTTCAAGAAGTTGGATTTACCTGATCCTAAGCCTATTTATATGTCCTTGCAGTTGGCCGATCGTTCTATTACTTATTCACGAGATATTGTGGAGAATATTTTGGTCAAGGTGGATAATCTCATCTTTCCTGCTGACTTTGTAGTTCTTGATTTCGAGGAGGATAAAAAGATTCCCATAATCTTGGGAAGACCATTCCTGGCTACTGGTCGAACCTTGATAGATGTGTAGAAGGGTGAGCTCACTATGCGAGTACTGGATCAGGATGTGACTTTTAACGTATTCGATGCCATGAAATTCTCTACTGATAATGAGGAGTGCTTAAAAGTGGAATTGGTCGATTCTGTGGTTACTTCGGAACTTGATCAAATGCTAAGGTCTGATGCCTTAGAGAAAGCCTTGATGGGGAATTCAGATAGTGAAGATGATGAAGGTGATGAGCAGTTGCAGTATTTGAATGCTTCTCCTTGGAAGCGAAGGCTGGATATGCCTTTTCAATCTCTTGGGATGTCAGAACTCAAAAATGCTGAGGGGCATTTTCCTGAACACTTGAGGTATGCATTTTTAGGTGATGCATCTACTTTGCCTGTTATTATTTCATCTGACCTTTCAGATAGTGATGAGGAAAAGCTCTTGAGAATTCTGAGAGAGTTCAAATCGACAATTGGATGGACTATAACATATATCAAGGAAATAAACCCTTCTTATTGCATGCATAAAATTCTGCTAGAGGAAGAAAGCAAGCCAACTGTTGAGCAACAGAGAAGGCTAAATCTGATCATGAAGGAGGTCGTGAAGAAGGAAATTTTCAAGTGGCTAGATGCAGGGATCATCTATCCTATTTCTGACAGTTCTTGGGTGAGTCCAGTTCAGTGTGTGCCAAAAAAAGGAGGCATCACAGTAGTTGCTAATGATGATAATGAACTCATTCATACTCGAACAGTCATGGGGTGGAGAGTTTGCATGGATTACATGAAACTGAACAAGGCCACGAGGAAGGATCACTACCCTCTTCCTTTAATTGATCAGATGCTTGACAGGTTGGGTGGGCATGAATACTATTTTCTTCTAGATGGTTATTCAGGCTATAATCAGATTTGCATCACTCCAGAAGATCAGGAAAAGACTACCTTCACTTGTATGTTCGGTACTTTTGCCTTCAGAAGAGTTTCTTTTGGGTTGTGTAGTGCACTAGCCACATTTCATAGATGCATGATGGACATTTTCTCTGACATGATTGGTCAGAATGTGGAGGTGTTCATGGATGATTTTTCAGTGTTTGGGGATTCTTTTGATGAGTGCTTACAAAAACTTGGTGCAATTCTTAAAAGGTGTGTTGAGACCAATCTGGTTCTCAACTGGGAGAAATGTCACTTTATGGTACAACAGGGCATCATTCTTGGTTACAAGGTCTCTAGTAAAGGTCTTGAGATGGACAAAGCCAAGGTGGGGGTCATTGAAAACCTTCCGCCACCAATTTCTGTTAAGGGGATCCGCAGTTTCCTTGGTCATGCAGGTATCTATAGGCGGTTCATCAAGGACTTCTCTAACATCTCTAAACTGTTGTACAATCTTTTGGAGAAAGATGTCCCTTTCAAGTTTGATGATGAGTGTTTAGCTACTTTTGAGAGCTTAAAGAAGAGTTTGATTACGACACCTGTCATAACTGCACCGGATTGGAATGAACCTTTTGAAATAATGTGCGAAGCAAGTGACTATGCAGTTGGAGTAGTTCCTGGGCAAAGGGAGATATTTCATGTGGTCTAATATGCTAGTAAGACCCTCAATGGTGCTCAACTGAACTATATTACTACTGAAAAAGAACTCTTAGCCATTGTCTAAGGTTTTGAGAAGTTTCGATCGTATTTTATTGGGACGAAGGTGATAGTTTTCACTGATCACGCTGCGATTCTCTATCTCGTCTTGAAGAAGGACTCGAAGCTAGATTGATTTAGTGGGGTATTTTACTTCAGGAGTTTGAGTTGGAGATCAAGGATAGAAAAGGTACTGAGAATCAAGTTGTTGATCATCTCTCTCGTTTGGAAGATCCAAGTATAGCTTCACAGGATAAGATATTGGTAAATGAGTATTTTCCCGATGAGCATTTGTTTGGGGTGCAAGAGGAAGAACCGTGATTCGCAGACATTGTGAACTACCTTGTGAGCACCATTATGCCTACAGACTTGTCTTCTACTCAAAGGAAGAAGTTTCTTCACGAGGTGAAGTGTAACATGTGGGATGAGCCGTTTTTGTTTTGACAAGGAGCTGACCTGTAACGCCCTCCAGACTCGGGGTATAAGTTTGGGTGATACCAGCTAATCTCCAAACCTGTACAATCTGAATAACAAAAAATAAAGAAATGTATCTAAACCCCTTTAACACTAACCAGGATCTTTTTAGGTTCAAGTATGAAAACAAGAACCACTAACTACTTTATTACAAACCAAATTTAAAATCTTACAACTCTCTTTATAACATACCATTGTCTAACCAGTTTTAAACTAATTTTCATCTTTTATTCAAACACACACACTAAATATCTACACTCTACTTTTTCTTCCTGGATTGGGATCAACACCTTGGGTATGAGAGGATCCTGAAGCTTGACCCGCTTCTTTACCACTCGAGTCCTGATGGGTTTCATATTCCTTCTTAACTAAAAACAATAAGGTGAATAACAACAAAAAGGGGTGAGCCAAAAATTGCTCAACAAGTCCGCAAAAATATAAATAGTGTTAAAGAAGTTTAAATGAATCGGTAATCTGGGTATATCTGCAAAGATATAACCCCGTGAGAATAGAAAGAAGGCCACTGCTGGCGAGTACAAACAAACTAAACTGGACACAAGTTCGCATCTATATCCTGCTGATCAGCCATGATACAATGCAGATCTATATCTCCTATATAGATCCATTCGGGTACCCAGGCCCTACGGCCCATCTCAAGGCACCGGTCATGTCCCGGTCCTTAAGATTAAGTAAAACTTAATCCCCAAAATATCACTATCCAGTCTATAACAGAACAACCGGAAGAATCGGTATGCTTTGATATATTCTAATCACCAGAATATATCAATGTATGTGAGTAACAATTGGAATATGAATAAGGAATTCAAGGAAAAGGAGAAATCAAGAATGAAAATTAAATATGAACAAGAGAATAGCAAGTGTGTATTAGTGTTTATGAACAAGAATCAAAAGAGTGCAAGCGTGATAAGAATCTGAAGAAATATCATTATTCTGATATTAGAATAGGGGAAAAACTTGCCTTCTGCGTGACTCACTTCAGTTAAATCACCTTCGTCTATCACTGGCTCAACCTGCCTTGCTGGCTTAGCTTTTGTTAGAGAAATAGAGTGGTTTAGTCATTTCGTACTTCAATTGCATCTTGAACCGTCTTCACATCATTCCTATTGTCTACCCATGCGCTTATGATTGACTCGTATATTATATATTAACAAGCACGACTCGATTAACCACATAATACACATAAGCACATAAGCCACATAATCATTTTTATAGTTAAAATAATTTTTAGAATCAAAGTCGACTCGCTAATCGCTTAACTGATCATTATCTGACTCGTTTCCTATTTTCGGAATTTATCGGACTCATCTCAGCACGCAATTCGGCTTATAATCAAATAAATAACAAGGTCAACAAATTTTTAGAAGAAATTAGGTTTTAATATTATTTTTAATGAGAATAATTCATTTTTCCGAGTCAAAGGGCTTTTGTTTCACTCGAATCGGACTAACGGTCTAATTAATATCAATTAAACACAGATAATTCAATTTATTATTCAATATAAATAATTATTACAAATTTTTAAACCATAAAATAATTTTTAAATAATTATTTAAGAAAAACCAGAACTCAAAATGATTTTTCTATAATTTTTGGAATTAAAATAAATTTATTATGAATTATTGAAAATTATTTGATGAATTATCAAAATAATTAATCATTTTTAAATATTTAATAAATAATTAATAATAAATATTAAATAAAATAATTAAATCTGATTTTTAGAAAATATTTCAGAATTATTTATAATATAAATTAATTAATTAAATAATTAATTAATCAATTTATAAAATAAATAAAACTGATTTTTTTATGATTAATAAAAATAAAAATTAAAATTAATTCCAAAAACATTTGTCAGAAATCAATCCCTGACAATTTCAGATCAAAACCGGGTTCACCAGACGGGTCAACCGGGTCATAATTGGGGTCATGAAGAACATGACCGGATTATTTCCAGAATTCGGCGACTTCACCGGATTCCGTGAGTCTAAAACAGTCCCCAATCAACACCGTTTGGTACGTTTTTTGGGAGCTTTTCATTGCAAATCATATCAACAACTCAGTCCAACAATCCGTTCATCAAAATCATCCATGCAACAACTTCTCCGGTCAAAAACGACATGAACTCCGGCCAAAATCCTATCTTTTGATTCTGTACATAAAAATCTATGTTCTATAGTGCCAATCAAAGCTTAGAACTGTATAATCAAACCCCTAACATATCAGGAACCAAATTTTCACCAAAATCAAGAAGCTATGTTTTAAAAATTGAACATAAACCCTAGAAATCAAAAATCAAAAACTACAAATTAAAACATGAAATTGATGCAAGAAACAGAAAGAACGGATGAAAACCTTCGATTTGGATACTCGAACTGCCTGATTTGGTACAGAAATCAAATCAAAATCAACGATTGAATCCTCGACCCGAATTTGTTCTACCCAACCCGGCTGCAGAGAATTTTCTGATTTTTGCAGATTTTTAATGATTAATTAATTATAATTAAATAATTATTAGGCTATTTATAATAATAAAATTAATACTCCTAATTAAAATTAAGGCCCTATTTCTACACCTTTTAAAATTAATAAGCCCCTAATTTCATAATTTTTGAGTATTAAAATTTAATTTATAAATATTTTATATATACAATATATATGTCAAAATTTTCCAAAAATGGTGAATAATGCAAAAATACAAAGAAATGGTATAAATGAAAATCCTATAATTTTATAAAAATAAAAATGTGATTTTTGTGGGGTTTTTAACACCCAATGGGGCCCCGAAAAGTCAGTTTTTACGAAACGAGAAAATTCATAAAATATCTAGATGTTCAGAATAATGCGATGGTAACAGCCGTGTGATGAAAAATAAGGCCCATTAATTTATTTGAAATATCTACTTTAAAATCATGATTCGGGTCGTATAACTTTTGAAATGAAAGCTATAAATGAAAAATAAAATATCTGAAAAATATCTTAAAAATACCGGGACAACACAGAATGCACGTAACACATAGCAATTAAAGTTTGATAGTTAATTACACATAAATGATATATTAACACACATAATTTATTATAAATATGATATAATACAGACGTAAATTTCCCAGACATTACATGACCAAATCATCAGGAGATGTATTCCGTACAGCGAGACGGAAGGTATCTTGTGAGACCGTCATTCGAATGTTTATGAAGGCCACTATGGAGGAGAAAAGATAGCAGCTCGTATCCTTCAAGCATGATTCTTCTAGCCTACATTGTTTAAGGATGCGCATTAGTTCGTTTTGAAGTGTGATCGCTGTCAGCGTGTTGGTAATATGTTCAAGAGGGATGAGATTCCTCTTAATGTGCTTCTCGAGGTTGAGGTCTTCGATGTTTGGGGAATTGACTTCATGGGCCCATTTGTCTCATCTTGTAATAATCAGTATATCTTGTTGGCGGTTGATTATGTCTCGAAATGGGTGGAAGTTAAAGCTTTGTCGAAGAATGATACAAAGGTAGTGCTCAATTTTCTTCACAAGCAGATATTCACAAGATTTGGGACTCCAAGAGTCATAATCAGTGACGAGGGATCACATTTTTGCAATCACAAGTTCACTGCTATGATGCAAAGATATAATGTGAAATATCGCATTGCTACAGCCTAGCACCCTCAGACTAATTGTAACGCCCTCTAGACCCGGGGTATAAGTCTGGGGGTTACTAACTAATCACCAAACCTATAAAACCTGTATAATAATATATATGTAATTCTGGCTTCTTTTTGAGATTCTAAAAATGTTCTAACTTAATATATATATATAACAGTGTTTGATTGGCAGTAAGGCGGAATAAAAGAACAATAGAAATCAAAACACTAAGTAATAAAACACAAGCTTTAAAACTTTCTGGTGGATTTGAAAGTATCCACCAAATATATATATATATATATATATATATCAGATTGAGAACTTTGTGATGCTTTGAATAGCACACAGCTGCTTTACAAGTTGAACAAACAAAACTACAGAGAAATTCTTACAGAATACAGCTTGATATGTTTCTCTGAAAAATAAGTTTGCTTAGTTAATTATTTTACTTGCTACACTTGGTTTATATATCACCAAGTTACATGACAGTAAGACAAGATAATAAAATAAAACATATCTAGTCTAACTCCATGCTGCTTCACTACTTTATTCCAGCATCTTTGAAAATCTTCACATTTGCATGGAAATGGTAATGCTTCTTTGTTCTCAAAATCCTGCTTAACAAGCTGCCACATTCCTTTTACAAACACCCGACGCATGTGACTGTGTTGTCACTATCAACAGCTATTTTGAATTTGATCATCCGTCGGGACTATGTTGGTCATCCGTCGGGAGTCTTGTTGATTATCCGTTGGGAGTCTTGCAGATCATCCGTCGGGAGTCTATCTGTCACTTGACTCTATTTCACTTATACAGAATTACAAGACATCTCATATTTACAATTAGCCAACATATTCTGCATATCTATTTAGAAGTCAACATGACTTGGAGAATCCTACAGAATCTACTGGACTAAAACATGTTATTTTCAGGAATGTGCTACAGTACTTATTTGTTACATAAGCTACACTCTCGATGGATGTCAAATTGTCATTCGTCGGGACTATAAAGTTCATCCATCGGGTCTATATTAGAACATCCGTCGAGAGCTAAAAAATTCACTAAGTTAAATCTACTAAGGTGTTTTATTTAACTTATCATCAAGTTCACAACATATTCCTAACAATCTCTCCCAATTTATGTCTACTGAAATTGTAGCCATAAATTAAGATAAATTTGATGATAATAAGACACCCAAAATGTACAGATTGAGATATAGTAGATAAAACTAATAAGTGCTACAAGATTTAATAAAAATTGAACAAAGTAGGATTGTACAAAGAGTTCTCACAATCATTATCAAGGTGCTCCTCTAGACTGAGCAGAAAATTTTATTTCCTTGATTGTCTGGATTTTTTCCCAAGCTTTCTGTCATTTTCTTCAATTTAATTCTGGAGTTTTCTGTGGAATTCAAGTTCATCAGCTTCAGATAGATCCAGCTTTTCTTGTATTTCCAATAGAGTCTCATTGCTAGAGATACTCAATTGGTCATCCAGTCTGAAGAATCTTCTTACTCCCTTATCATCCATGAATTCCATTAGCCAATAAGGCCTCAAATGCACTCTACTTCCTGTGAATGGAATTGTTAGAGTTCTTGTAAGTGCATTTTTGGCTTTATCACTCCTTAGATCTTCTATCTTCTTTAGGACCAATTTCCTTGCAGTTATATTGAAACCAAAGTTTTTCTTGAATGATGAGAAGATCTTTATCAATACAGAACAGCTTTCCTGAAGAATCCTGTGAAGAGGCCATGTGATCTCTTTCCCTCCCTTGTACTTAAACACCAGTCTTTCAGGAAGATGTCTGTGAGCATCAATCCCTCTTACTTCTTCCAATTCATCCAAGTAGAGGTTTATATCTGAAAACTCCTTGATGTCACAGATATATAAGAGATCTCCCTTATTGACTGTAGGTTGAGATTTGGTTAGGGTCTTGGTTCTGAGAGTCACAGGCTTGACTTTCTTGATTGCTCTAGTCTTTGTTTTCTTTGGCTTGTTGAAGATAGGTAAGTTGAGTTCAGAAATTGGCAAACTTTTCCAGTCTATTGGCTCATCCTTGGGAATTATAGTCTCACCATAAAAGTTCTTTAATGGTTCCACCTTAGATTCCTCATGCCACTAAGGGCTTGGATGTTTGAGTTGAAGTTGTGGATTGTTTGGGAATGTAGTCTTCCATTTCCTCATCACTGAAGTCCAATTTTCTTTTAGAGTGAAGTTTGTATTTAAATTTCCTTTTTTATTGAGGTTCATTTTACATTTTCCGATCTTAAGTTTCAGTTTCCACAGTTGATTTTTCTAAATCTCAGTTGTGGATTTGACAGCTTGAAGTTTGGCCAAGATAGCAGCTTGCTTTTTCTTTTATTTGAGCTTCTTAGCATCTAAAGCAGCCTGCTTCTTTTCTTTCTTGATCCTTTCTTTTTCTTCCTTCTTAGCTTCTAAAAACTGAGGGTGTCCAGCCACCACACAGATTTCCTTACCATTCCTGTAGATCTTGGAAATTCTCTTCTTTTGTACTGAATTAGATGGATCTTTGTAAAATGCTATGGACCTTACCAACAGCTTCTTTTCATCTGGTTTTGGAGTCTCAAACATGAGATCCAATTGATTCTTTTCTGATGACTTTGGATAGTTCATTTTAGGTTTCAAAATCATATTGGCTTTTGGAGATTTGATGCATGAAGTTTGGCCTTTTCCAAGCTACCTAGACTCATTTCATTCACTGAGATTTGCTTGACTTGAGAATGGTGATGAAAAGTCTTTTCTGGTTTCTGTAGCTGACCAAATTTCTTCTGAATATCTGCATCAATCTTCTTCCATTTTTCATCCAGTTCCTTCTCAACAGCTGCAACATCAAGCATCTTGGGATTTGTCTTTGAAAAAGGTTGGCAGCTGCTATTTGGATCAGATCAATGTTGTCCAATACTGGTGGTTTTGGCAAAGTAATTTCTGGAACTATTACTTGACTGATTTGAACATTTATCACATGCTCCCCCTCACTGGTTGGCTCTCCTTGACTAACTGGGATTGTTGACTCTTTCTCCCCTTTTTTGTATCATCAAGTAGAGTGGAGGTAATAGTTTGTGCAGCCACCAGTTTCTGTAGCAACTGAGTTTGTTGTGCTTCATGTAGATGAATAGCTGTTAGAGAGGCTTCTACAGCTTTCAGTCTTGTGTCTAGGGAATCCACTTTAGTTACAAGAGTAGAATTCTTCCTCAACTGTCTGCTGATGTCAAGTAATGTTGTATCTGGGAATTTTGCATCCAATCTTTCAGAGTCATCCTTCTTGATTTGGTCAATCTCAGTTTTAATTGAAGTGACATCTTGATTGTGTTGAAGATCTTGTATTTGATGTAGTTGTAGAGAATTGAGGTGTGCCTGTAGAAGCTTCTTGGTGCTAGCATTGGTAGTGGCTTGAAAAGCATTGTGTGTCTATTGAAATGATGTAAAAAGAGTTTTTTTGAAATGCTGCTCATCACACTCTTTAGAAAACACCCAAGGAGGAATGTTTGATCTAGAGCCAGGGCCTGCTTCTCCCCTATGTCCATGAACTCTTCTCCATCACCATCTTCATCTCCAAAGAAGTCTTCAGACTCACCAGTACCATAGTCAACATCATCACCAGGTTTAGGTGGCATGGCTGTGATGGCATCATTTACTCTTTGCATTAATTCATTTGTATGCACCAAGTTAAACATTTTTCCTTCATTCTCATTGCCCTGTCCAGCCAAAAGTTGATATGCTATAACAGGATGAGTAAATGTCTCAGCATCCAAAGAGATGGAATATATGATAGCTTGATCATGCTGAAATAGTTTCTCTTTGTCTACATCATTGACATTCATTGACTCACTAACAATGATGTCCTTATTTATCTTGTACCTGCATTTCTCTCATTTTCTCTATGTTCTTGCATCAAGGGCTCCCCTTGGCTCACCACCCTCACCTTCACCTTCTAAGGTGGAACTCCTCTCACTTTCTTTTGCCAGGTTGGAAGAAATAGCCTGCATTTGTTCACTCCGTTCCTCTCCTTTTGCCTGAGAGCAACCCAGCCTCTCACTCATGTCACTCCCTTCCCTCAGTCCTAAGAGTGATTGTACAACTACTAACTTATCTACACTTGTAACAATTGTTGAATTTTCAGTGTGTGTAGAAAGTATCGATGGATGAGGATCATCCATCGGGATAGCAGTTAGGCTAGCTGACGGATGACTGCTGTTAGGCACATCAGTCGGGCTACAATCACTAACCGATGGATGAACAATATCCACCATAATAGAAGAAATGAATGAGTTTGGAGTGGAGACTATTGTAGACTCTGTGCAGATTGATGAAAATTCGGGCATAGATGTCTCAATAGATCCTGAAAGAATTGGCAAGTGAGCCAACAAATCATCCAAAAGATGATGCTCACTTGAACTAGATTTTAGCTTCCCCAACAGAGTTAAAGAAGGGGAATCAGGAATTGATGTGTTGATCATATCCACATCCAGAGAATTTTTGGGAGAGTTTGGTGTTTGTGGCGCTTTTATTACTAAATATTTTGGTTGTGACTATTGTGAACAATATCCACCATAATAGAAGAAATGAATGAGTTTGGAGTGGAGACTATTGTAGACTCTGTGCAGATTGATGAAAATTCGGGCATAGATGTCTCAATAGATCCTGAAAGAATTGGCAAGTGAGCCAACAAATCATCCAAAAGATGATGCTCACTTGAACTAGATTTTAGCTTCCCCAACAGAGTTAAAGAAGGGGAATCAGGAATTGATGTGTTGATCATATCCACATCCAGAGAATTTTTGGGAGAGTTTGGTGTTTGTGGCGCTTTTATTACTAAATATTTTGGTTGTGACTCCACATTTATTGGAGCCACATCAAATTGACTTTGATATGGTGCAGTGACGGAGTCTTTAGCTTCAGTTTGCACTGTATGTGTTCCATGTGCATCCCTAATGGTTCTAGATCTCTTCTTTCTGGCATAAGTTTGGGGTGAGCTTGTGTCCCTTCCCCTCTTGGCCTGTGCTCCTAGTTGGGAGCTTCTTTCAATAGTGACATCCTTTTGGAAGGATGAAACTATAAGTTAGCTGATTTCCTTATTAATCACCACGGTTTGTTGAGAAACTGTGGTATGGCTAGGTTTAGGTAAACTTCCCTCTCCATCCTTATCCTTGGGGTTTCTTTGATGTTCACCCCATCCCTCACCTATCTTACTAGCCTTCACATTCCCCTCTTTAGTTTTGGTAGATTTTGCAACTGGTTTCTTTTGAGAGAAACCAGAGGGGGGGTTTCTTTGTTTTGGATTTTGAAGTTTTTGTTTTGGTAGCTTGGGTAGGCATCTGTTGGGTCATTGACACAGATGTCATAGCCACACTCAAAGGTAAAGAAATTTGTGAGGTTGGAATTGTAGAGACAGTGGTGCTTACCTCACTTACCTGAGGGCCCTCCATGATTGAAAAATAAACCAAGGGCACCTTCTTGTGGTGATCAGCTCTATTCAAGTAAGCAATTACCCTTCTTTCTTGAATCCAACAATCTAATTTGTTGGTTGGGTTCTCAATTACAAGATCTTCACAGATATAGTTAGCAATAATCATAAGGAATCTAGCATAATAGAAATGTTTAGATCTTTTATTAACCTCTACTTATATCCTAACTCAAACATAATAGCATCACTGAAATTGAAGTACTTATCAGTAAGAAGCATGTAAAGCATGTTAAGCATAGTAGTATTGACAAAATCAAAGTTACTTATCTTACCAAAAAACAATTTGGTAGCTACATCACACAAGAAACTCCACTCTTTTTTGAGACCTAGCCTTCTAATCTCACTTAATTTAGTAGTAGGAAGTGCATAGCCCATGGAGTTAAGAAAATTAACTATATCAGCATCTGTGTATAGATTAGTAGTGGTGTTATCTGGAATTTTAAAGCATGCTTTCATAATGTCACAGTTAATGCAGTGTTCCTTACCTTTGATGGAGAGAGTGATGGTTTTGTCATTTGCTTGATAGACAGCAGTTGTGATGGTTTTGTCATTTGTCTGATAGACAACAGTTGTCCACATCTCCTCCACAACTTCGCAGTAGATGGTGGGTGATTTCAGCATAACATAACTAAGCTTGCATCCCTTCACAAAATCCATCATTTTGTGATAATCTCCAGATGCTGGAATCCCTTTGTTCACAAGTGCCACAAAATTGTTCTTCTCATAGATAAATCTTGACTGAGACATGATTTTGACTACTGGTGCCATTGTTAGAGTAAGATAACTTGCAGAAAGAGAGAGGGTTTTTCTTTGAAGAAGAAGAGAGTAGTTAATTGCAGTAGAGAAAGATAAAAGAAAAGAATGAAAATGAATTTAGCTTTTATACTATTTCAGAAATAAATTGTCAAAAGTAATAAAGTAAAATAAAGTAACCAATCAAAATTGCCTAAAATAGCCGTTAAAAATAAAATAAACTGTCAAAATTCTGTCAAATATCCGTCATGATATACTTAAAAAATGTAAGTATATTCGATGGATAATGTTCAGTACTTTTAACGGCTAAGATGTAGACATTTTGACGGATGAGTATAAAACAGTTATTCATCGGGTATAAAATAATCCAGAAAAGTAATTGATTTTTATTAAGATATTTTATTCCGACGGATGATCAAACTCGATGGATAATTGTAATAACCCCAAAATTTTGGACTTTTTATAAACCTTATGAATAGTGATTTTGTTGATTATGCTGAATAAGAAAACTTTTCATACCATACTTTATATGGGTTCTTTTATTGTTATTCTGAGATCTTATTAGTACTCTATAAGGTATATAAGTGTATGTAATGATCGTCAGAATCCAAATACGAACATTTTGATTTTTCTCGAAAATCCACCAGATACCGAAAGAATTGAGTATAAGGTAACAGGATAAAAAGGATTTAAATTCAAGGATTATAAGAGAGGATCATAAAAGGAATATAATGTATTGAGAAAGGTTAAGGGAACCCAAGTAATAAGATCCCGGGTATGATCCCTCAAACGATAAACGAAAACGAAAGTTAAGCGAACGGTATAACAGATCAGCGATCATTAGCCAAGTAATTAGGAGTTAATCAAAGAGGTTAGTGGTGATGACGTCATCACACCAACAAGAAGAAGACAAGTGTGGGAAGATGACATAAGAGGATGACATAAGCATGACACAATGGAAAGGAATTGTTGGTTGATTATAAGCCACACAAATTTTACCATGGTAAAAGGTTAATTAACAACAAAAACAAAGCAACCAAGAAAACACATTCATTTATCTTCCCCCCATCTCATTGCTCGCGGTTTTTTGAAGAAAAACAAGAAGAAAAATTTCCAAACCCAAGCTCCACTCAATCCTAATTCAAGAGGTTTGTTTCTTTGGATCATATATTTCATAACTAAGAAGAGCAAGTAGTTTTAGTGCTTGAATCAAAGGTTTTCTATCTCAAACAAATCATTTTAGTTTAGGGTGAATAGTAACTTTCAAGAACAAATTTTTGATTCTTGATTTTATTTGTAAGGTCAAGGTACCTTAAGCATAGATAAAGGCTTCCATAGGCATTCCAAGGATCATTCATGGATTAAAAGCTTCAAGGAAGGTACAAAACTTCAAACCCTAGTTTTATTTTGAATATTTAGGAGTGGTTTTGATTAATATAGTTCATGAGAAGCATGATGCTTGTGTATTTAAAGTTTGGTTGGGTTTGTAGCGATTTGGATGATTGAATCTTGTTTATAGTTAATGAAACTTAAGTATAAGCTTTTAGTTCATGATTGAGAGTAGTATAAATTGGAAATCTTGAGATGTTGGGGCTGTTTTAGTAGAGTATGGATGGAGTTTGGTTGTAGTAATGATTGTGGGATTGATTGTGGATTGATTTGGAGTTGTACAAATTTGGTAATCGCGTAAACATAGCCGTCGTAATGCCCGATTTACCTTAGACTGCTTTTGTTCTTAACATCAGGACCCGTGAACTTACTGTTAGGTTTTGACCATTGCCATGATTAGACAGTTCATGTTACGAGCATCATTTTGATATGTGGTTCACTTAAATCCGATGTACAGTTTAGGAGAAACGACCGTTTTAAGTAATGGTGTTTCGCGACCGAACCATTACCCCTCGCCTTACTTTGAAACCTTGGTTAAGGCGCTTACATGACTAATTGGAATATGAAACAATTATGTAAAGTGTATTAGGCAGTTGGTAGGGTACTCGCGAAAGAATCGCCTTAAAATTCCTAATGGTTAATTTATTAAAAATGGTGGAGCCGAGGGTACTCGAGCGACTTAAGTGAATCGTTAAGCGCGAAAGCGAACGTTATGGTCTAATTGGTTAAAGTATAGATTCCTAAGCGACTTTAGTTTAATTCCAACTTATATGTTGTTTATAGGTTACCAGACTCATCCCAGGACTTTTACCACCCCCAGTCGTTCAGGCAAGTTTTCTACCCGTTATACTGTTGTTGTGATGTAAATATATGTATATGCATTATCTTGTGATAAGTGCATGATTGTTATTAGCAAATCTTCCGATAAATTGGAGCATGTAATATGGTATATATGCATATCTGTTTCTTAATATTGATATCTAATTGTTGATTCAATTACTTATAAGTTGCCTAATACCTATGCTAGAGATAAGCAGTGGTTGCGTATACCCTTAGTATACGGGACCCAAAGGTGAACATTTTCTAAACCGGGAGTCGATGTTCCCGAGTATATTATATATATATATATATATATATTTATAATATATAGATATAGTTTTCAAAACTATTAATCGAATAAGGTTTATTCGGTAACTTTATTTTAATTAATGAATATTATTTTTGAATATTCATTCGAGGACTGACTCCGTTTATTTTATTTAATGAATATTATTTTGAATATTCATTCGAGGACTTAAGACTCCGTTTATTTAATTTAATGAATATTATTTTGAATATTCATTCGAGGGCTTATGACTCCGCGTCTTTTATTAAATAATATTCTTTATTTTATTAAAGAATAATGTTTCGATAATCAAACTTATTTTCGATTATTCAAATAAAGATCGCACTTTCGTATATGTATATCTTTGGTTATTTATTATTCATTTCAAGAATGAGTTTTAAAACTTCTACTTCAAATTATTTTTATAAAGATTATCCTTATGGGAATATTATTTAAATAATAATATTCAGATATTCTCCAACATATCGGGACTGATTTATTTCATTAAATCAGCATTACTCCAAACATTCTTAAAAATGTTTTCGAGTCTTCAAAATGATTTTTAAAAGTTAGAGCGGATCCCAAAACTCATTTTTTTTTATATTTAAGATCTTTCTTTCGAAGGGGATTTAAATACTCGCTCAAAACCTGAGGGATTCGGCTCACTGGTGTATTTTACATTCGCAACGAGGTTGCTATTTTGAGAAAACATCTTGATTACTTGCCCATAGTTCGGGAAGTAAGTTCATCTATTTAAGTCGGCATAAGCAACATGGGCTCAGTGGGCGTCCATGAAAGTGTAAGTGGCTGAGTGGGAGTCCATCAATGCGTAAGTGGCTGAGTGGCAGTCCAGCATAGGTCCTAATGTGGCCAGGGTGATGACCAGTGGGGAATTCGTCCATCTACTAGTAGAAAAGGTTACGTATTGGTATCTTTGTCTGATCAGCAAGATATCAGGTTTATGCCAAGGTTTTCTCCTTTCCAAATTCATTGGATATTACAACTCTGTTTATAATTTTCATAATAGAGGTTTTCAAGGAGTGTATGAAATGTATATATATAGGTGTATATATATATATCGGGACTTAATGAAGTATCTCGTAACTTCATTATTTATAATGATATTTCAAGGATTGAATCTATTCAAATCTTATCTTGTAGTCTCATCTATGTGGTGAACTTTTGAAACGGATTATACCTTGAACGGTGGTAGTTCAAGTAGTATTCGGAAAATATATAAGTATATTGGAGTATCTTGTAACTTCACCTTTTCAACTTATATCTGGTTAATGATTATCTTATACATGGCATAGATTTTCATAAAAACGTTGAGACAAGGTTAGATATATGAGATCACCTTGCAACGATATTTTTATACAGTTATAAACTAGAACTCTGTGTATATTATGCATAGCAGAGGATTTCAAAGTTTTTGAAAAGTATATATACATATATACTAAATATTTTGCGACTTGGTCGCATTAAGAGGTCAAACTTGGTTCAATTCTTCTTGACCAAGACTTTCATGAGTGCTATGAGAATGCTCATATATTGTTAATCATTATACATATTATTTTGGTGGGATTGTTGCTCACCCTTGCTTTCTTCCTTCATCACACAACAACAGATAGACAAGATGAACAGGACCAAGCTCCCAATTCGTGAGCGGATAGGAAACGTTCCGCAGTTTCCAGTAGGCATTGATGCCGCCGTAGCTGAGGTAGGAACTACCAATAGGCTAGGTTTTCAACTATTGATGTACCGGACTTATGTATATTATGAATTGTAATAATGGCAAATAATATGTAAATTTATTCAGAAACCCTTTTGAGGTGTAATGACTTATAATTGTGGAATAAAATGACTTGTGTTATTTTTGGTATTCATCTCTGAGACTATAACTTGTGGTGTGTGTGTGTATATTGTGGGGTCACAATACGCAGTAGTTGGTTGACTGTTAAGATTAAGTATTGATAAGGGAAATGGAACTCGTGACAACCCAAATCCCCGACCCCGGATTTGGGGGTGTTACAGAAATGGTATCAGAGCTAAGCGTTATAAACCTCAGAGATGATGCGTCGCTAAAATAATAAGTTCACTAAGATAATAAGAACTCTTGCCAAGTTTATAGTCAGAATACCTAACGTAGTACTGAAAATTAAAACCCTTATGGGAACCCTTATAAATATCATGATAGTAACAAAGATCATTATCGTATAAGGTAGCGGGGCTCCGAACCCTGAAGTTCAAGAGCAATAACACTAAGATAAATAAGAACTCTTGCCAAGTTCATAGTTGGACTACCTAACGTAGTACTGACAGTTAAAACCCTTAGGGGAACCCTTATAAATATCGTGATAGAGGCGTAGTTCGTTATCGTATATGGTAGCGGGACTCCGAACCCTGAGGTTGAGGAGCAACAACGCGATGATATTTTATTAGGTATTGGAGATCAGATTGTGAATCCGATAGAGCGTTCTAACACGGGACCGGATGATGTTCATATTGAGGATGTAGCAGTTGAGGATGTTGTCCTAGAAGGGATTATTGCTGAGAAGGATCCCGTGAAGGATCCTGACAAGAATGAATAAAGGACTACTGAGGAATTGATGACCATGGTTAGGGCGACTACCAGAGGTAGGATTGTTCAGTCACTACCGGAGGTTCGTTCAAGTTTGTAAAGATAGTAGCCCCTTTAACGCGGCTTACTCGTAAGACTGAGAAGTTCGAATGGACAGAGAAGTGCGAGAACAGCTCTTAAGAACTGAAGCAAAGGTTGGTGACAGCCCCTATGTTGGCGTTGCCGGATGGAAAAGGAGATATTTTTTTGATTTGTAGTGACGCTTCGCATAAGGAATTAGGGTGCTTCTTATACAGCACAGCAAGGTAATCGCGTATGCGTCAGGACAACTAAGGGAATATAAAATTCGATATCCCCACCCATGAGCTTGGGCTCGTGGAAATAGTTTTGCCCTAAGGTTGGAAGCACTACTTGTATGGAGAAAAGTGCGAGATTTACATAAACCATAAGTTCTCTAGTACATTTTCACGCAGAAAGAGCTCAACATGCGCCAGAGGATGTGGTTAGAGCTAATCAAGGATTACGATTATGAGATTCTTTATCATCCAGGGAAAGCCAAAATGGTGGCTAATGCCCTTAGTATAAAAGAGAGACTCAAGATGAAAATATCTTTGGGAGAGTTGATAAGAGATTTTGAGAAAATGGAAATAGAAGTGAAGGTAACCGGAGCCGGTACCGAAAAGCTGTTTGAGATTGCAATACAGCCCGAATTATTGAAGAAGATCATATTGTGCCAAGAAAAAAGTGATGAATAGAGGCAGAGAACCAATGACCGGAGAAGAGATTAATACCTAGAAAGATGATGAGGGAATAATGAGTTATCCCTACAGAATTTGGGTTCCAAATGTTCAAGAGCTTAAGGACTGGATCTTAGATGAAAGTCATAGTTCGAGGAATAAGATTTAGGGCAAACCCTGAATGTGATAGTCAGGGAGGACGCCATCAAGATAGAAGGAACCCATAACATAATGAAGTGGAAAATGAGGATTTAAAACATGTAGGATGACCCCGATTATGGGGGGATAAGAAAACATTTCATACTGAGAAAACATAAGTCGAGCAAGATAGGGAGAACCAGGACGATACTCCTATACAGAAATTCATGGACCTTTCTAAACAAAACTTATACTCTTATTCCCAACCACCACCTTGAGGAAAAAATGCGGTAGGAAATCCTTTCATGACCTTTAAGTCAGTAAGCTCTCAGAGTTCCAAGGAACAGGTTGACCCAGTCGAGGCAAGAGCTTGGCTAAAGGAAATATAGGAATCATTTGAGATTCTAAATGACTGACGAAGCGGAAAAGACTGTTTTTGTCACTTACCTTCCTAAGAGAGAGGCCACCCGTTGGTGAAACGCCAAGAAAGGCACGGAGCCAGAGGTTATAATAAACTGATTAAAGTTCAGACAATTGTTTTCGGGAAAGTAATTCCCAAGGTTATGGAGATAGTGTAAAAGCTTTAGAGCCGAAACAAAGGCGGACGAGTATGATAAATTATGAATATAAGATTGTAAAAGTTGTCAAGATTCGTTCTGATGACAAGAATCCCAGAACAACGTGATGTTTGAAGTCAATGATTAGTGGGTTCGTGAAATGATTGTAAGAGAGAGGTAAATAAAAAGAAACTGAAGTGGAAAGGAATATAAAGGCAATAGAGTTTGAGGAATGATAAGGGAGTTGGGTATGAGGAAAGCCTAAAGACTCGAAGGCAATAGAAATAGAAAAGTATGTAATCGTCAGGATGAGGGTGATTCACCATGAGTTAAAGTTGATGATTGAAGGAATAAGAGATACATATATTTTATCCCCTTTAAGTTGGGAGGATTCGAGGAAACCTTGAGATAGTTCAAAGGATAAATAATGAGACGCGGATAGACGGAAGAGACAAGAAAGTAAGAAATTAGGAAATTGGATGAAGGAAGTAACCTTCACAAATGGAAAGTGTATGTAACACCTGTGATTTGATACCCAAAAGGGAGACACCAAGTACAAAAGATATCCCAACATTGAGATGACTGTTGAGATCAACAACAAAAGTAAATAAGGATTTATTAAGAAGAAGTTCACGTTGAACACGACCAATATCTTCCAGAACATCCATGTGATCATTACCAAATTAGGAAAGAAAATTAGATAACTATTTTTATCTTTTGGAGGTCATATTGATTGACCTCATTTTGAATACAGATGTTATTGTGAAATTAGGCATATACTATCGAGATGGGAATGATTGAATAAGACACCCTTATCAGGGATACATGACTTGATTTATCTATGGAAGAATGCAAGTACCTTTTTAAAAAAGGTGGAATTAAGGATGGAACCTCGATAACTTGAGATGAACCATAGAGTAATGCATAAAGGTTGGCATTTCACCCTTAATAGGGACATTATGAGTTGGGTAGTGTGGAACGAAGGACTAAGGTAACAACAACCTTTAAAGATCAGTAGAGAAATTTTTCAGAAGTACTTAAACAATGGTTCTAGTATTAGTAAATGGTATCTTGATATGCCCTGTACCTAGGGAGTACCGGATGAAGAATTTAAGGATAACCTTAGAGGTTTTACAAGGAAAAAGGTAATATTCAAAGTTCTCAAGAATAGAAATTTTGATAAAGAAAATATGACATAATTATAATAATGTCAGGTGGGCACGTGTTGAACCATAAGAAAGTATAGATCGACCCAATGAAGGTCGAGATTGGTGAAAACGAGAAGGACCTGAGATAAGAGACGTCCTAAGTATGATCGAGAGTCAGTCGTGACAATGTTCACATCTAAAGACAAAGGAAATGACTTATGGAAAAATGGTGATTTTTTTCTCACCAGGATTTAAGAAAAGCAATTTCACATAAGCAGTGATTGAAATGAGGTAGAAAATTTAGTTGGAGGTGGTTAAAATGACATTGATTGTAAGGAAATTTTACTATCAAGAAAGGCCAAAGAGGTGGCCGACACTTTAAATGTAAGAGGATAATTATAGGCGCTCGTGCCAGAGGAATACAGTGATGATGGTTGAAGCCGTGAAGGTTGTATTATGGTTTGGAAGATTGACATTCGTTTTGATGAATGTGCAATACTCAACCGTGATAGTAGTTTGGTAAAGATTTAATTTATGTAATCACCGTGAGCGGGCAATCTATCTTATAAGGATATATCTTGAGATAAGCCAGGACCATGTTACGAAAGGACTAAATGAACCTTTGAGCTTCATGTCTCCTGATAAAGATATATGATTAAGAATGGTATTAACCTGCTATCGTTGCTTTTATTGAAACTCTTCTGCAATTTTATCTGCCTCATGTCATGAAAGTACGTCAGGATCTGGAGTGTTCTTCATGAATTATGAATGGTGATTATGTTAACTCCTTAGAAGAATTTGATACGACAGGTATGGACTCTTTATGGTTAGCTATTAATATTCCAAGGAAAACGAATGACAACAGTAGGTCAGTGGTGGACCCTAGTAATGCAGCAACGATTCTTTGAATAATGAGCCGATTACAACCGTGAGAGTTGTAGTGTAATGGATGTTGAGATTGGGTACCACTAATCAGGTTGTGGTGATGTATAAGTTATCATTAATAGACTAATTAAGTCGATTATTTACCTATTGAATACTTATTCCTTCTTATCAATAGAGAGTCGTATTACTATACGAGAAAGGTTGCGGTGCAAGCATAGAATTCTAGTAACGATGATGTCTAGAATGAGATCCCAGATTTGATTTTCGATGTCGAGGGAGTTTCAAAGGTGATTGTGTATAAGCTCGAGCAAGAGCATGGGTCCATAGAATGATGGACAGAATATCAAAAATATTTAGGCATGTGAAATACGATGTTATAATACCTGATGTTGATATATATACGTATATGTTTTGTTCTCCTATGATAAACCTCTATAGTTCAGAGGTAGATTCCAAGCCAGATATTTTGTGGAAGTATATTTTATATATATACAATTCTCTTCAATTCATTCTTTTCTCTCCTTTTCATTTTGTATAAGCTGAGAAGAACAACCCTTCCAGAAGGGGAGGTATTGCCGAATGACTATCTATCTGTGTGATAGAAGCCAAGTAGGATACCACATGTTGTTTAATTGCTTGTCAAGTACTAAAGGTTGGCCACCTTCTGTACTAACTATGTAATAGAACAAGTGTTCATGACCATAGTGATCTCTCAATAAAATCTTTTACTTCTATACGATAGATCAAGCTTTCAAAGATGGAAGCAGCAAAAGGAAGTAGTATCAGTGCGGTGGTATTCCGAATCTAACGCGTTCGTGATACTAAGGTTGACGTGGTTATTAAAAGGTTATAGAATGCTAACGAGCAAAAGTATAACCAGTATAATATTATGAACGGGAAAAGAGTGGGTATTGAGAAGCAAAAGCTATAATGCTAGAAGCTATGACGAGGGTCTGTGCAATAGACTTGAAAGAATTTGGAATGATCACTTAACGCGGATTGAGTTTTCTTACGATAATAGATCGTATGTCAGTATCGAGATATCGCCTTATTAGATCCTTGAGGGAAGACAATGTCGATCTCCCTTATGTTAGAATGAAGTTGTAGAGCGCAAGATGCTCGGACCCGCAGTAGTCCAAAGGACCAAGGATATAATAGATCTAATCAGAGGACGGCTGGTAGTAGCCCAAGATGGACATAAGAAGTATGTTGATTTGACACGAAAGGACAAAGAATAGGAAGTAGGGAACCTAGTGCTGTTATAGGTATTCCCTTGGAAGGGATTAATGAGGTTCGGAAAGAAAGGGAAACTAAGCCCAAGATACATTGGACCTTTTGAGATACTAAGACGGATTGGGAAGTTGGCTTACGAGCTAGCCTTACCCCCGAACCTACAACAAGTTCATAATATGTTCCATGTGTCAATGCTAAGGAAGTATCATCGGGATGCCAGACACATAGTGGAGTACGAGCAGGTAGATATGCAACCAGATCTGACTTACGTGGAGAAACCAGTAAAGATTATGGATAAGAAGGAGCAGGTGCTTCGGAACAAAGTGATCAAGCTAGTCAGAGTGCTATGGCAGAATCATAATGTGGAAGAATCAACTTGGGAGCTAGAGAGCGCAATGCTAGAAAAGTACCCCCATTTGTTTTCTATTTGATTCCGGGACGAAATCCTTTTAAGGAGGGGAGACTGTAATAACCCCAAAATTTTGGACTTTTTGTAACCCTTATGAATAGTGATTTTGCTGATTATGCTGAATAAGAAAACTTTTCATACCACACTTTGTAGGGGTTCTTTTATTGTTATTCTGAGATCTTATAAGTACTCTATATGGTATATAAGTGTATGTAAAGATCGTCAGAATCCAAATTCGAACACTTTGATTTTTCTCAAAAATCCACCAGATACCGAAAGAATTGAGTATAAGGTAACAGGATATAAAGGATTTAAATTCAAGGATTATAAGAGAGGATCATAAAAGGAATATAATGTATTGAGAAAGGTTAAGGGAACCCAAGTAATAAGATCCCGGGTATGATCCCTCAAACGATAAACGAAAACGAAAGTTAAGCGAACCGTATAACAGATCAGCGATCATTAGCCAAGTAATTAGGAGTTAATCAAAGAGGTTAGTGATGATGACGTCATCACACCAACAAGAAGAAGACAAGTGTGGGAAGATGACATAAGAGGATGACATAAGCATGACACAATGGGAAGGAATTGTTGGTTGATTATAAGACACAAATTTTACCATGGTAAAAGGTTAATTAACAACAAAAACAAAGCAACCAAGCAAACACATTCATTTCTCTTCCCCTCATCTCCTTGCTCACGGTTTTTTGAAGAAAAACAAGAAGAAAAATTTCCAAACCCAAGCTCCACTCAATCATAATTCAAGAGGTTTGTTTCTTTGGATCCTATATTTCATAACTAAGAAGAGCAAGTAGTTTGAGTGCTTGAATCAAAGGTTTTCTATCTCAAACAAATCATTTTAGTTTAGGGTGAATAGTAACTTTCAAGAACAAATTTTTGATTCTTGATTTTATTTGTAAGGTCAAGGTAGCTTAGGCATAGATAAAGGCTTCCATGGGCATTCCAAGGATCTTTAATGGATTAAAAGCTTCAAGGAAGGTATAAAACTTCAAACCCTAGTTTTACTTTGAATATTTAGGAGTGGTTTTGATTAATATAGTTCATGAGAAGCATGATGCTTGTGTGTTTAAAGTTTGGTTGGGTTTGTAGCGATTTGGATGATTGAATCTTGTTTATAGTTAATGAAACTTAAGTATAAGCTTTTAGTTCATGATTGAGAGTAGTATAAATTGGAAATCTTGAGATGTTGGGGCTGTTGTAGTAGAGTATGGATGGAGTTTGGTTGTAGTAATGATTGTGGGATTGATTTTGGATTGATTTGGAGTTGTACAAATTTGGTAATCGCGTAAACATAGCAGTCGTAATGCCCGATTTACCTTAGACTGCTTTTGTTCTTAACATCAGGACCCGTGAACTCACTGTTAGGTTTTGACCATTTCCATGATTAGATATTTCATGTTATGAGCTTCATTTTGATATGTGGTTCGCTTAAATCCGATGTACGGTTTAGGAGAAATGACTGTTTTAAGTAATGGCGTTTCGCGACCGAACCATTACCCCTCGCCTTACTTTGAAACCTTGGTTAAGGCCCTTAAATGACTAATTGGAATATGAAACAATTATGTAAAGTGGATTAGGCAGTTGGTAGGGTACTCGCGAAAGAACCGCCTTAAAATTCCTAATGGTTAATTTATTAAAAATGGTCTAATTGGTAGGGTACTCGAGCGACTTAAGTGAATCGTTAAGCGCGAAAGCGAACGTTAGGGTCTAATTGGTTAAAGTATAGATTCCTAAGCGACTTTGGTTTAATTCCAACTTATATGTTGTTTATAGGTTACCAGACTCATCCCAGGACTTTTACCACCCCCAGTCATTCAGGCAAGTTTTCTACCCGTTATACTGTTGTTGTGATGTAAATATATGTATATACATTATCTTGTGATAAGTGCATGATTATTATTAGCAAATCTTGCGATATATTGGAGCATGTAATATGGTATATATGTATGTCTGTTTCGTAATCTTGATATCTAATTGTTGATTCAATTGCTTATAAGTTGCATAATACCTATGCTAGAGATAAGCAGTAGCTGTGTATACCCTTAGTATAGGGGACCCAAAGGTGAACATTTTCTAAACCGGGAGTCGATGTTCCCGAGTATATTATATATATATATTTATAATATATAGATATAGTTTTCAAAACTATTAATCGAATAAGGTTTATTCGATAACTTTATTTTAATTAATGAATATTATTTTTGAATATTCATTCGAGGACTTATGACTCCGTTTATTTTATTTAATGAATATTATTTTGAATATTCATTTGAGGACTTAAGACTCCGTTTATTTTATTTAATGAATATTATTTTGAATATTCATTCGAGGGCTTATGACTCCACTTCTTTTATTAAATAATATTCTTTATTTTATTAAAGAATAATGTTTCGATAATCAAACTTATTTTCGATTATTCAAATAAAGATCGTACTTTCGTATAAGTATATCTTTGGTTATTTATTATTCATTTCAAGAATGAGTTTTAAAACTTCTACTTCAAATTATTTTTATAAAGATTATCCTTATGGGAATATTATTTAAATAATAATATTCAGATATTCTCCAACATATCGGGACTGATTTATTTCATTAAATCAGCATTACTCCAAACATTCTTAAAAATGTTTTCGAGTCTTCAAAATGATTTTTAAAAGTTAGAACGGATCCCAAAACTCATTTTTTTTATATTTAAGATCTTCCTTTCGAAGGGGATTTAAATACTCGCTCAAAACCTGAGGGATCCGGCTCAGTGGTGTATTTTACATTCACAACGAGGTTGTTGTTTTGAGAAAACATCTTGATTACTTGCCCATCGTTCGGGAAGTAAGTTCATCTATTTGAGTCGGCATAAGCAACATGGGCTCAATGGGCGTCCATGAAAGTGTAAGTGGCTCAGTGGGAGTCCATCAATGCGTAAGTGGCTGAGTGGCAGTCCAGCATAGGTCCTAATGTGGCCAGGGTGATGACCAGTGGGGAATTCGTCCATCTACTAGTAGAAAAGGTTACGTATTGGTATCTTTGTCTGATCAGCAAGATATCAGGTTTATGCCAAGGTTTTCTCCTTTCCAAATTCATTGGATATTACAACTCTGTTTATAATTTTCATAACAGAAGTTTTCAAGGAGTGTATGAAATGTATATATATATAGGTGTATATATATATCGGGACTTAATGAAGTATCTCGTAACTTCATTATTTATAATGATATTTCAAAGATTGAATCTATTCAAATCTTGTCTTGTAGTCTCATCTATGTGGTGAACTTTTGAAACGGATTATACCTTGAACGGTGGTAGTTCAAGTAGTATTCGGAAAAGATATAAGTATATTGGAGTATCTTGTAACTTCACCTTTTCAACTTATATCTGGTTAATAATTATCTTATACATGGCATAGATTTTCAGAAAAATGTTGAGACAGGGTTAGATATATGAGATCACCTTGCAACGATATTTTTATACAGTTATAAACTGGAACTCTGCGTATATTATGCATAGTAGAGGATTTCAAAGATTTTGAAAAGTATATATACATATATACTAAATATTTTGCGACTTGGTCGCATTAAGAGGTCAAACTTAGTTCAATTCTTCTTGACCAAGACTTTCATGAGTTCTATGAGAATGCTCATATATTGTTAATCATTATACATATTATTTTGGTGGGCTTGTTGCTCACCCTTGCTTTCTTCCTTCATCACACAACAACAGATAGACAAGATGAACAGGACCAAGCTCCCAATTCGTGAGCGGATAGGAAATGTTCTGCAGTTTCCTGTAGGCGTTGATGCCACCGTAGCTGAGGTAGGAACTACCAATAGGCTAGGTTTTCAACTATTGATGTACCAGACTTATGTATATTATAAATTGTAATAATGGCAAAGAATATGTAAATTTATTCAGAAACCCTTTTGAGGTGTAATTGTTGTGAATATGTTGAGTACTTGATGATTACCTAAACAAAACATCTAAGTAGATTTTACTTAGTGAAATAATGTAGCACTCGACGGATAAGAATTATAGTCCCGACGGATAACTCATTATAGTCCCGACGGATGATTAACTTATTATCCATCGAGTGAGTAGCTTATGTAATAAGTTTGTAGCACAGTGTTGTATGCACCTTTGTATAGAATCTGTAGTGGCATATAAGTGATGTTGACTTTAACTAGATATGCAGAATAGGTTGATTAACAGTACATAAGCAATGTCTTGTAATTCTGTATAAGTGAAATGAAGTCAAGTGCCAAAATAGCTACCAACGGATGATTAACAAAGCTTCGACGGATGACCAAAATAGCTATCAACGGATGCTTAACATAGCAGTCGACGGATGATCAATTAAGTCATCGACGGATGATCTGAAAGTCGACAGATGATCAAGATTCAAACATCAGTTGAACAGTGAAAGATGACACACAGCCGTTGAGTTGGATACAAGTACACTGTGGAAGCTCATTAACTGGGTAATAGAGGATGAAAAGCAGCAAAGATCAAGACTGTTAGATTTTATATTTGTTCAGTTCTTTTGACTTTGTAATCTTGGTATTATATAAACCAAGAGAGTAGCAAATAGAAATATAACTGAGAGAGCTAAGAAACAACAACAGAAAAATCTTTGTAATCACTATCTTTAGCATTTCCTGTGTTCTTAGCAGTTCTATTTGTGTAAGCAGCTGTGGGCATTTCTGCACACAGAGTCCTCTCGATATATTAAATATATCTCTGGTGGAATTGTTTAAATCCACCAGAAAGTTTTTAAAGACTCTTGTTTTTAATTACTTATGTTTTGATTCATTCAAGTTTACATTCCGCATTGTGCTAATCAAAACAAATATATCCATAATCGAGTTGAACATTTTTATTTTAAGAAAAAGGTTCAAGAATTTTATTCAACCCCCCTTCTGTAATTCTTGCTATATTGTTAAGGGACTAAAAATTGGTATCAGAGCAGGCTCTTAATCAACAAAGAGTTTAAAGATCAAAACAATTCAGCAAGATGAACAAGAAAGATGTTGGAGTCAAGATTCCTTTTCTTGATAAAGATAATTACCATCATTGGAAGGTAAAGATGCATCTTCATATGCTTTCTCAAGATGAGGCCTATGTGGACTGCATTGAAAGAGGCCCTCATGTTCCAATGAGAGCTGCAACAGGAAATGAACAATCTCTTCCAAAGCCAAGGCATGAATGGTCTGATCCTGATATTGAACAAGTCATGAAAGATAAAAAGGCCATGAACATTCTGTTCAATGGTGTTGATGCAGACATGTTTGATAACATCATCAACTGCAAGACTGCCAAGGAAGTTTGGGACACAATACAGATAATCTGTGATGGTACTGAGCAAGTAAGAGAAAATAAAATGCAGCTCCTGATTCAGCAATATGAGCATTTTCACAATGAAGAAAGTGAGTCACTCACTGACATTTTTAGTAGATTCCAAAAGCTACTAAATGCTCTTAAATTGCATGGAAGAGTCTATCAGACTAAAGAATCCAATCTGAAATTTCTCAGATCTCTTCCAAAGGAATGGAAACCAATGACAGTCTCATTGAGAAACTCACAAGATTATAGGGAGTTTACTTTGGAGAGACTGTATGGCATTTTGAAGACCTATGAGCTTGAGATAGAGCAGGATGAAAGAATGGAGAGAGGAAAGAAGAAAGGAGGATCCATTGCACTAGTGGATGAACTGGAAAAGGAGAAGGAAGTGAAGATGGAAGCTGTGGAATCAACTTCAAAGGCCTGTGAAAGCAAGGGTAAAGGGCTAGCTGCAGAAAGTGAAGATTCATTGAGCCAAGATGACATGGAGGACATTGATGAGCACCTAGAATTCCTTTCAAGAAGATTTGCCAAGCTCAAGTTCAAGAAGAACTTTGGAGCTACCAAGCCAAATAGAAACATGGTGGATAAATCAAAATTCAAGTGTTTCAAATGTGGCTTGGCAGGACATTTTGCAAATGAGTGTAGAAAGTCAGATTCCAGTAAGAAAAGATTTGAGTCTGTGGATTATAAGCAAAAATACTTTGATCTACTCAAACAAAAGGAAAGGGCTTTTATTACACAAGAGAATGACTGGGCAGCTGATGGTTTGGATGAAGATGAGGATGTCAGCTATGTCAATCTAGCTCTTATGGCCAAGTCTGATGAAACAGAGACAAGTTCCTCAAGTAATCAGGTAATCACTACAAACCTTGCACATTTATCTAAAGCTGAGTGTAATGATGCAATAAATGACATGTCTACAGAATTGTATCATTTGCGTGTTACACTTAAGTCCCTCACTAAAGAAAATGCTAAAATCAAAGAAAACAACTTGTTTTTGAGTGAGAGGAATAATGTGCCTGAGTCTCAGTTTGTTGAGTTTGAGAAACTAAAAATTGACTGTAGAATTGCCAGGGAGGAATTAACTGAGTCCTTGAAAAAGGAAGAAATTTTAAAGAAGCAGCTCGATCGTGAACAGGAGGTGATTAAAGCATGGAAAACATCCAGAGATGTTCATGCTCAAATCACCAAGGTTCAAGGAATTGAGTCTTTTTGTGATGAAGCCTGGAAAAAGAATAAGGAGAAACTAGAACCTATTTTGGTAGATGGATTGCTGACAGATGTAGACTCGGCGGATGATGAGATCTATCCATCGGATAACAAAAAGTGTTATCCTTCGAATGATAAAAATCCTCATCCGTTGGCTGTGAGCAAACCCATTAGCAAAGCCAAATTAACCAAGCTAAATGAAAAGTATGGGTCTGTTTCCAAGAACTTTGTTTCAGGAGAGTCAAGTCAAGCCAAGAAAGGGAAGAAGGCTAATGTTGGTCACATGACTATCAAATAGTTAAGTGACAGACTTGAGAAGATAGAGGTAAAAATAGAGACTAAAAGGAAAAACAATAGGAATGGTAAAGTAGGGATTAACAAACATAATAACTACACACCTGACAAATATGCTCCTAGAAAAATATGTGTCAAATGTGGTAGTATAAATCATTTGTCTGTTAATTGCAAATCTGCCATGCCTACTCCCATGTCTGTTCAGCCTCAATTCTCTAACATGAATGCCATGCCTCCCATGCCTGTTAATGCTATGCCTACACAGAACATGAATGCACAGTTTGCTAATATGTCATTTGCACCTAATCCATATTATGCTGCATACAATATGCCTCAAATGCCATTTAGCATGCCTTACTGGAATAACATGTTTACACCAAGCACGCCATTTCCTGTTAGCCATAACATGCATGATAATTCTGTTGCATCTAGTGGTTTCAAAGGCCCAACCCAAATGACTAAGGAAGAATCTGAAATTCCTAAGTCAAATGAGTTAAGACCTAAGAAACAGAAGAAGAAAGCTAACAAGGCAGGACCCAAGGAAACTTGGGTACCAAAATCAACTTGATTTGATTTTGATGTGTGCAGGGAAATAGAAGGAATCTTTGGTACTTGGATAGTGGTTGTTCAAGACACATGACTGGTGATTCTACCCTGCTCACAGAGTTTGAATAGAGAGCTGGCCCAAGTATCACTTTTGGAGATGACAGCAAAGGTTATACTGTGGGATATGGCTTGATTTCAAAGGATAATGTCATCATTGAAGAGGTTGCCTTAGTGGATGGTCTCAAACACAATCTGTTGAGTATCAGCCAGCTTTGTGATAAAGGCAACTCAGTAACCTTCAACAAAGAAACCTGTGTTGTGATTAATAATCTAAACAACAAAGTGGTTCTCACTGGTGTGAGAAGAGGAAATGTGTATCTTGCTGATTTCAACTCAACTAAAGCAGAATCTGTAACTTGTCTTCTCAGTAAAGCAAGTCAAGATGAAAGTTGGCTATGGCACAAGAAACTATCTCATTTGAACTTCAAGACCATGAATGAGCTGGTAAAGAAAGAGCTAGTTAGAGGCATTCCTATGGTGGAGTTTACAAAGGATGGACTGTGTGATGCCTGCCAAAAAGGGAAGCAGATTAAAGCATCATTCAGGAAGAAACTTGATTCAGCAATTGAAGAGCCTCTACAACTGCTTCACATGGATTTGTTTGGACCAGTCAATATATTGTCAATCTCAAAGAAAAGATTTTGCCTAGTAATTGTAGATGATTTCTCAAAGTTCTCTTGGACCTATTTCCTAAAGTCCAAAGATGAGGCTAGTGAAATCATCATCAATCACATAAGGCAAGTTAACAATCATCCTGATTTCAAAGTTAGAAGAATCAGGAGTGATAATGGAACTGAGTTCAAGAACTATGTCATGAGAGCATTTTGTGAGGAAAATGGAATCTTGCATGAGTTTTCAGCAGCAAGGACTCCACAACAGAATGGAGTAGTAGAAAGAAAGAATAGATCTCTTATTGAAGCTGCAAGGACAATGCTTGAAGAATCAAAACTACCAACATACTTCTGGGCTGAAGCTGTAAAAACTGCATGCTACACTCAGAACATCTCTCTGATTAATAAAGCAAGATGCATGACACCTTATCAATTGTTCAAGAACAAGAAGCCAACTCTGAACTTTCTTCATGTCTTTGGCTGTAAATGCTATATTCTGAGAAATCAAACTGATCAAAATGGGAAGTTTGATGCTAAAGCAGATGAAGGAATTTTTGTTGGATATGCTGTTAGTAAAGCATATAGAGTCTACAATCTAAGAACCAACATTGTTGTTGAATCTATACATGTTGTATTTGATGATAAAAAGATTGAAGGACTAAAAGATGGAGATTACCATGAGAGCCTCAAATTCGACAATGTTGAGATGGTCAGTGATGAAAGTGATGATGAGAGTGATCAAGAAACAGTGTCTAAGGATAATGCAAACAAATCTACCACAAATGAAGCACAAAACTCAACATCCGTCGAGTTACATAACACTTCATCCGTCGGAAGGCAATCTGTATTATCCGTCGGAAGACAACCTGCCTGATCCGTCGGTACTCAAAATTCACCATCCGTCGGGTTATCAAAAGGAGCAGGAAGTCAAGGCAGATCACCCATAGAAAGCACCCCAATCTCAAATCAAAGATCCACAAACTCAGGGGGAGTTTCTACAATCAAAACTCAATCACACATCAAGACAACATTGAGGTCTCTTCATCTAGGGCTAATCTACCTCAACCAAGAAAATGGACAAAAGATCACCCCTTTGAACTGATTATTGGTGATGTTTCTTCCAGAGTTCAAACCAGGAGAGCAACTCAAGAAGAATGTCTATACAGCAGCTTCCTGTCTAAGGAAGAACCAAAGAAGGTAGAAGAAGCCTTATTAGATCCTGATTGGATTGTAGCTATGCAGGAGGAGCTAAACCAATTTGAAAGGAATAAAGTATGGAAGCTGGTACCCAAGCCTACAGGAAAGAATCCAATAGACACCAAATGGGTATTCAGAAACAAGATGGATGAAAATGGCATAGTAGTAAGGAACAAAGCAAGATTGGTTGCTAAAGGCTATTGTCAGCAAGAAGGAATAGATTTTGATGAAACATTTGCTCCTGTTGCAAGACTTGAAGCCATCAGAATCTTCTTAGCCTATGCAGCCCATGCCAATTTCAAGGTCTATCAAATGGATGTCAAAAGTGCCTTTCTGAATGGAGATTTGGAGGAAGAAGTGTATGTAAGTCAACCTCCTGGATTTGAAGATCCAAATTTCCCAGAGTATGTCTATTATCTACTGAAAGCACTTTATGGACTGAAGCAAGCACCTAGAGCCTGGTATGACACTTTATCAAAGTTCCTTTTGGAAAATCACTTCACAAGAGGTACTGTAGATAAAACTTTATTTTTCAGAAATGTGAATGGCTCTAGCATACTTGTTCAAATTTATGTAGATGATATTATTTTTGGCTCTACAGATGAGAAACTTTGTAAAAAGTTTGCCAAACTGATGCAAAGCAAGTATGAAATGAGTATGATGGGAGAACTAACTTACTTTCTTGGTTTACAAGTTAAGCAAGTTAGTGATGGAATATTCATTAGTCAAACTAAATATATTTTTGATCTTTTAAAGAAGTTTGATCTAATGGATTGCACATCTGCAAAAACTCCCATGGTCACTGCAATTAAGCTTGAACTAAACACTACTGAAAAGTCTGTGGATATTTCAAGTTATAGAGGCATGGTTGGCTTACTTCTGTACTTAACAGCTAGTAGGCCAGATATAATGTTTGCTACATGTTTGTGTGCTAGATTTCAGGCTGATCCTAGAGAGTCTCATTTGATAGCTATTAAGAGAATTTTCAGATATCTCAAAGGAACACCAAACCTTGGCATTTGGTATCGTAGAGATTCTGGTTTTGATCTAACTGGTTATTCAGATGCAGATTATGCAGGTTGCAGAATTGATAGAAAAAGCACAACAGGAACCTGTCAATTTTTAGGAGACAAGCTTGTGTCCTGGTTCAGTAAAAAGCAAAATTCAGTTTCTACTTCTACAGCTGAAGCTGAATATATTGCTGCTGGCAGTTGCTGTGCACAAATTTTATGGATGAAAAATCAATTGCTAGACTATGGTTTGCAAGTTGAAAGGATTCCTATTTTCTGTGACAACACAAGTGTAATTGCCATCACTGAAAATCCAGTGCAACATTCAAGGACAAAGCATATAGACATCAAGTACCATTTCATAAGGGAACATGTAATGAATGGTACTGTAGAGTTATATTTTGTTCCAAGTGAGAAGCAACTTGCAGATATTTTTACCAAACCACTGGATGAATCCACCTTTTCTAGGTTGGTAAGTGGGTTAGGTATGCTTAATTACTCTTGAATTTATCTGAATTATTTTGCAAGTTGAAAGGTAGCCAGAAATTTAACTGATTTTTAGTCTTGGATGAAAATTTTGGCTAAGTCAAAATTTGCATCTCGACGGATGACCATTATCCATCGAGTTGAGTCATCCGTCGATATACAAATTGTAAATAAAAATCAATTACTTTTCTAGAGTATTTTAAAGCTCGGCGGATATCAACTTATCCTCATCCGTCGAAGTGTCTAAATCTTAACCGTTAATTCCCTGAACATTATCCATCGAGTATACTTACAGTTTGTAAGCATTACACGACGGATAATGGGTAGAATTTTTACAGTTTATTTTAAAACGACTATTTTAGATAATTTCTATTGGGTAATTTACTTCTCTTTATTATTTTTATCAGTTGATTTTGAGAAAAGTATAAAAGCTTATTTCATTCTAATCATTTTCTTTTATCATTCTCAAATTCAACTGTGTTACTTCATTCTCTCTCAAGCAAAAATCCTCTTTCTCTTCAAGCTTTTCTTCTCTAATAATGGCACCCGTAGTTAAGATCATGTCACAGACTGGGTTCATCTATGAGAAGAACAACTTCACTGCCTTGGTCAATAAGGGGATTCAGCAATCTGAAGACTATCATAAGATGATGGACTTCGTGCATAACTGCAAGTTAAGTTTTGCCATGCTGGAATCACCCACAATTTATTGTGAAGTTGTTGAGGAGATGTGGACAACAGCAATCTACAACTCTACTGACAAAACCATCACTCTAACCATCAAAGGTAATGATTTCTGTATCAATAGTGATGTAATAAAAGCATGTTTCAAGATTCCTGATGATAATGTAACTGCACCACACACTGACACTGATATTGTCAATGTGCTCAATTTCATTCACTATGCACTTCCTACAGCAAAACTAAGTGAAATTAGAAGACTAGGTCTTAGGAAGGAATGGAGTTACTTGTGTGATTAGTAACTAAAGTCTTTTCTGGAAAAATCAGTAATTTTGATTCTGTGAACATTTCCATGCTTAACATGCTATACATGCTAGTTACAGACAAATATTACAATTTCAGTGACCTTGTTGTGTATGAGTTAGGTTTTAAACTAGGTGACTTAGCCAAAAGAGGAAAGAATATTTACTATGCTAGATTTTTTATGCTTTTGGCTAACCATCTTTGTCAAGAGATTGAACTTGAGAACCCAAACAACAAATTAGCTTGTTGGGTTCAAGAGAGGAGAATCATTGCAGACTTGAACAGAGCCAACCATCATAAGGATGTGCCAATGTTCTATTTCCCTGTAATGCTGACACCTCAGGTAAGTGAGGTAAGTTCATCCAGACCCTCAACTATTCCAATCTCTTCTATTTCTTTGACTTCAGACATAGCTATGGCATCTGTGACAATGACCAAACAGTTGCCTACCAAAGCTGCCAAAACAACTGCAATTTCTAAATCCAAATCAAAGAAAACCCCCTCTGGTATCTCTCAAAAGGTACCAGTTCAAAAAACTACCAAAGCCAAAGAGGGGAGTGTAAAGGAGGGTAAGATAGGTGAGGGAAGGGGTGAATATCAAAGAAACCCCAAGGATAAGGTTGGAGAGTTGAGTGAATCCCAGCCTAGCCACACTGCAGTTTCCCAACAAACTGTAGTGCTTAAAAAGGACAAAAGCTCACTTCTAGCTGCATCCTCCCAAAAGGATGTGGCTATTGAACAAAGCTCTCATCCAAGAGCACAGGGCAAGAGGGTTAGGGATACAAGCTCACACCAAACTTACACTAGAAAGAAGAAATCCAAAACAACTGGGGATGCACAGGGCACACACTTAGTGCAAACTGGTGCTAAAGACACAGTCCCTGCACCTTCTCAAATTCAGATTGATGTGGCTCCAATAAATGTGGAGTCACAGCCAAAATCTCTCATAATAGAAGCCACAGAAACACAATACTCACCAACTAACTCACTGGAAGTGGACATGATAAACACTTCAATTCCTGATTCCCCTTCTTTAACTCTGTTGGGGAAGCCAAAATCTAGTGCAAGTGAGCATCATCTTTTAGATGATTTGTTGCTCACTTGCCAATTCTTTCTGATTCTATTGTGACATCTGTGCCTCAAATAACTTCAATCAACACAGAGTCAACAATAGTTTCTCTTCCCACCTCATTCATTTCTACTCTTTCGATGGATATTGCTTATCCGTTGAGTAGTGATTGTATCCCGACGGATAAGCTTAACAGCAGTTATCCGTCAGATAGCTTTACCACTCACCCGACGGATATCACTTATCCGTCGAGTGTCTCTGCACAACTTTAAAATTCAATAATTTCAAGTGCAGAAGATTTGGTGGTAATACAATCACTCTTAGGACTGAGAGAGGAGAGTGCATTGAGTGAGAGACTGGGTTGCTCCCAGGCAAAAGGAGAGGAAAAGAGTGAATCTCAGCAATCCATTCATTCAGGATTGGCAAAAGTGAGTGAGAGGAGTCCCACCTTAGTAGGTGAAGGTGAGGGTGTGAGGGTGGGGAGCCAGGGTGAGACCCTGATGCAACAAAAGAGAGAATATGAGAGAAAGGCAGGTACTGGAGAAATAAGGATGGAACCAGCCATTGCTAGTGAGTCAATGATTGTGGATGATGCTAAAAAGGAAAGACAATTTCAGCAACATTACAAAGCTGTAATTGATAAAATTTCCTTGGATGCTGACACTTTTACTCACCCTGTTTCAGCCTATCAACTGTTGGCTGCTCAGGGCAATGTGGAGGCAGAGCAGACTTTGAATCTAGTGCACACCACAGAATCTCTTCAAAGAGATAAAGCTGCTGTGAACAGAATGCCTTCTCAAGCTGGAGAGCCATCTGAAGAATTTGGAGTAAATTCTGATGATGATTACTCTGGTTCTTTGGATGGAAGCATGAACTTAGGGGGAGCTGAAGGCCCAAGTTCTGCTTTCAGTTTACCTGAATGGGCATGGGCAAAGGAATTTACACCAGGGAAATTTGAGGTGTCTTTGGTAAAACAAGTGATAGCTATTCAGCAGGCCCTTCAGGAAGCTTCAGATGCTGGTACCAAGGCTGTTCTTCAAGCTCACCTAGACTCTTTACATTTAATGAAGATCCAACACTCAAGACAGAATCTCAGTGTGGATGAATTGAAAAAGGATATAGCTGACTTAAAGACATACAACTCTGAGAAGCTGGATTCAATAATGACATATGGTACCATGCATGATCTATTACTAAGATTAAGGAGAGAATCAGATTCTGAAAAGAAGATAGCCAAGCTGGAGAACAGAGTTCAAGTTATTGAGAATTCAGTGGTTGTACTTCTTCAAAATCAACAGACTCAGACAAATCTTCTTATGCAACTGGCTAAAGCACAAGGCCTAACTCCTCCACTTGATGATAACAAAAAGGGGGAGAGAGAATCAAGTAAGGGGGAGAAAGGACCAACTGAGGGGGAGAAACTTCTAGTTCAAATCAGCAAAGTAATTATACCTTCAATTACTATCTCCAAGCCACCAGTTGCAGATGGTATAGATCTTATAAATGTAGCAGCAGCAAATTTGAAAGATGCTGATAAAGGAGAGTTGACTCTGATCAACTGGAAAAAGATTGATGAGGAAATACAGCAAAAGTTTCAATTAGTCAAGGAACCAGATCAGTCAGCCATCCATCACTCTCATGTCAAGCCAATCAATGTGAATGAGATGAGCATGAACTATCTGGAGAAAGGACAATCTTCCTGCATCAAGACTACAAAGGCTGAGATAATTCTTAAACCAAGGGCAAACTATCCAAAGTTATCTTTGAAGAACCCTATGGATTTTGTGTATGAGACACCCAAGCCTGATGAAAAGAAGCTTCTGTCAAGATCTATTCTCCTCTACAAAGATCCAGCTGATTCAGCCTCAAGAAAGAGAATTGCAAAGATATTCAGAAATGGGAAGGAAATTTGTGTGGTAGCTGGACATCCACAATTTGCTCATGCAAAGGAAGAAGAAAAAGCCAGATTGAAGCAAGAAAAGAGGCAAGCTGCTCTAGATGCAAAGAAGTCTAAACAAAAGAAAGAACAGTTTGCTATCTTGGCCAAGCTACAGGCTGTGAATTCTTCTCAACAAATTCCCTCTCAACCATCTCAAGCTACTGAATCAGAGAAGAAGATTGAAGAACAGAAGAAATCCTCAAGAAAGAAAGAACTGGCTAAAAGAACAAAAAGAAAGTTGGATGTTGTTGACAAGGAATTGGAAGATCAATTTCCAAAGGAATCCACTCAAGCTGAAACTCAAGCATCAAAGCCCTCTGTGGTGTTTGAAGACATAAGGGTGGTGGACCCATACAGGAACATACATGGAGAGCCTATTGTGCCAAAGGATGAGCCAATAGAGTGGGATAAATTACCAATTCCTGACTTCAAATTGCCAATTCTTACTAAGCCAAGAAGGACAAAATCAAGGGCAGTCAAGAGAGTGAAGCTGTCACCTCTCAAATCCGAGTCAGTAGTCAAAGCTCAACCCAAGGTCAACAGGGGAGACTACCTGTACTTGTGTGACATCAAAGAATTCTCAGATCTAAACCTTTATCTGGAGGAGCTGGATGAGGTAAGGGCAATTGATGCATACAGAAACCTACCTGAAAGGTTGGTGTTCAAGTACAAAGGGGGAAGGGAGATTCAGTGGCCTCTTCACAGGATACTTCAAGAAAGCCAAGCTGTGTTGATCAAAATCTATTCATCCTTCAAGAAAAACTTTGGGTTCAATGTAACTGCAAGAAGATTAGTATTGAAGAAGATTAAAGAGCTAAGTAGTGTTAGAGCCAAAGATGCACTACCCCAAACTCTTATCATCCCATACACAGGGAGAAGAGTACATCTAAGGCCCTACTGGCTGATGGAATTCATGGATGACAAGGGTGTGAGAAGATTCTTCAGATTAGAAGACCAATTGAGTATCTCTAGCAATGAGACTCTCTTGGAAATGCAAGAAATGTTAGATCTCTCAGAATCTGATGAATTAGAATTCCACAGACAGCTCCAGAATCAAATTGAAGAAAACAACAGAAAGCTTGGAAGAAGATCCAGACCTTCAAGAAACTAGAAAAATCTGCTCAGACTAGAGGAGCATCTTGAACTGATTGTGAGCCAAACCTTGTACATTTTTGTTTAAATTGAAGCACTTTCAGTTTTATCTACTTATCTTTAAAGATATATGTTTAGGATGTTTTGTCATCATCAAGTATCTCTTAATTTATGGCTACAATTCCAGTAGACATAAATTGGGGGAGATTGTTGTGAATATGTTGAGTACTTGATGATTACCTAAACAAAATATCTAAGTAGATTTTACTTAGTGAAATAATGTAGCACTCGACGGATAAGAATTATAGTCCCGACGGATAACTCATTATAGTCCCGACGGATGATTAACTTATTATCCATCGAGTGAGTAGCTTATGTAATAAGTTTGTAGCACAGTGTTGTATGCACCATTGTATAGAATCTGTAGTGGCATATAAGTCATGTTGACTTTAACTAGATATGCAGAATAGGTTGATTAACTGTACATAAGCAATGTCTTGTAATTCTGTATAAGTGAAATGAAGTCAAGTGCCAAAATAGCTACCAAAGGATGATTAACAAAGCTTCGACGGATGACCAAAATAGCTATCAACGGATGTTTAATATAACAGTCGATGGATGATCAATTAAGTCATCGACGGATGATCTGAAAGTCGACAGATGATCAAGATTCAAACATCAGTTGAACAGTGAAAGCTGACACACAGCCGTTGAGTTGGATACAAGTACACTGTGGAAGCTCATTAACTGGGTAATAGAGGACGAAAAGCAGCAAAGATCAAGACTGTTAGATTTTATATTTGTTCAGTTCTTTTGACTTTGTAATCTTGGTATTATATAAACCAAGAGAGTAGCAAATAGAAATATAACTGAGAGAGCTAAGAAACAACAACAGAGAAATCTTTGTAATCACTATCTTTAGCATTTCCTGTGTTCTTAGCAGTTCTATTTGTGTAAGCAGCTGTGGGCATTTCTGCACACAGAGTCCTCTCGATATATTAAATATATCTCTGGTGGAATTGTTTAAATCCACCAGAAAGTTTTTAAAGACTCTTGTTTTTAATTACTTATGTTTTGATTCATTCAAGTTTACATTCCGCATTGTGCTAATCAAAACAAATATATCCATAATCGAGTTGAACATTTTTATTTTAAGAAAAAGGTTCAAGAATTCCATTCAACCCCCCTTCTGTAATTCTTGCTATATTGTTAAGGGACTAACAGTAATGACTTATAATTGTGGAATAAAATGACTTGTGTTATTTTTGGTATTCATCTCTAAGACTATGACTTGTGGTGTGTGTGTGTATTGTGGGGTCACAGTACGCAGTAATTGGTTGACTGTTAAGATTAAGTATTGATAAGGGATATGGAACTCGTGACAACCTGAATCCCCGACCCCGGATTTGGGGGTGTTACAATAATGAGCATCCGTCGAGATGTAAATTTTGACTTAGCCAAAATTTCATCTAAAACCGAAAAATCAATTAAGTTTCTAGATGCTTCATAGCTTGCAAAATTATCAGAAAGGATTCAAGAATAATTAAGCATACCTAACTCACTTACCAACCTAGAAAAGCTGGATTCATTAAGTGGCTTGGTAAATATATCTGTAAGCTGCTTTTCACTTGGAACAAAATGAAGTTCCACAGTGCCATTCATCACATGTTCCCTGATGAAGTGGTATTTGATGTCTATGTGCTTTGTTCTTGAATGTTGTACTGGATTTTCAGTGATGGCAATTGCACTTGCGTTATCACAGAAAATAGGAATTTTGTCCACTTGTAGACCATAGTCCAACAGTTGGTTTTTCATTCATAAAATTTGTGCACAACAACTACCAGCAGCAATATATTCAGCTTCAGTTGTAGAAGTAGAAACTGAATTTTGCTTTTTACTAAACCAGGACACAAGCTTGTTCCCTAGAAATTGACAGGTTCATATTGTACTTTTTCTATCTATTTTATAACCTGCATAATCTGCATCTGAATAACCAGTTAGATCAAAGCCAGAATCTCTAAGGTACCAAATGCCAAGTTTTGGTGTTCCCTTGAGATATCTGAAAATTCTCTTAGTAGCTACTAAGTGAGATTCTCTAGGATCAGCCTAAAATCTAGCACAAAGACAAGTAGCAAACATTATATCTGGCCTACTAGTTGTTAAGTACAAAAGTGAACCAACCATGCCTCTATAGCTTAAAATATCCACAGACTTTTCAATACTGTTTAATTCAAGCTTAGTTGCAGTGGCCATGGGAGTTTTTGCAGATGTGCAATCCATTAGATCAAACTTCTTTAAAAGATCATAAATATATTTTGTTTGACTATTGAATATTCCATCACTAACTTGCTTAACTTGTAAGCCAAGAAAGTAAGTTAGTTCTCCCATCATGCTCATTTCATACTTACTTTGCATCAATTGGCAAACTTTTTGCAAAGTTTTTCATCTGTAGAGCCAAATATAATATCATCTACATAAATTTGGACAAGTATACTAGAGCCATTAACATTTCTAAAGAATAAAGTTTTGTCAACAGTACCTCTTGTGAAGTGATTTATTAAGAGAAACTTTGACAAAGTATCATACCAAGCTCTAGGTGCGCGCTTCAATCCATAAAGTGCTTTCAAAAGGTAGTAGAAATATTCTAGAAAATTTGGATCTTCAAAAACAGGAGGCTGATTGACATAGACTTCCTCCTCCAAATCTCCATTCAGAAAGGCACTTTTGACATCCATTTAATAGACTTTGAAATTGGCATAGGCTGTATAGGCTAAGAAAATTCTGATGGCTTCAAGTCTTGCAACAGGAGCAAACGTTTCATCAAAATATATTCCTTCTTGTTGGCAGTAGCCCTTAGCAACCAATATAGCTTTGTTCCTAACAACTATGCCATTTTCATCCATCTTGTTTCTGAATACCCACTTGGTGTCAATTGGATTCTTTCCATTAGGCTTGGGTACCAGCTTCCATACCTTGTTCCTTTCAAATTGGTTTAGCTCTTCTTGCATAGCTAAAATCCAATCACGATCTAACAAAGCTTCTTCTACCCTCTTTCGTTCTTCCTTAGAAAGAAAGCTGCTATATAGACATTCTTCTTGAGTTGCTTTCCTTGTTTAAACTCTGGAAGATGCATCACCAATGATGAGCTCAAAAGGGTGATCTCTAGTCCATTTTCTTTATTGTGGTAGATTATCTCTAGATAAAGAGGCCTCATTGTTGTCTTGATGTATGACTGAGTTTTGATTATAAGAAACTCCCCCTGAGTTAGTGAATCTTTGATTTGAAGAAGGGGTTCTTTCTGTAAGTGATCTGTTTTGACTTTCAGCTTCTCTCATTGTTCTGACGGATGATGCACTTTGTATCTCGATGGATGAAGTTGGTTGTCTACTGACGGATGAAGCAGATTTTCAACCGACGGATGAAGCATTCTGTAACTCGGTGAATGTTGAATTATGTGCTTCATTAGTTGTAGATTTTTTTGCATTATCCTTGGCCACTGTTTTTGGTCACTTTCATCATCACTGTCATCACTAACTGTCTCCACATTATCAAATTTGAGGCTTTCATAGAAATCTCCATCTTGTAGTCCTTTAATCTCTTTATCATCAAACACAACATGTATTGATTCCATAACAATGTTGGTTCTTAGATTGTAGACTCTATATGCTTTTCCAACAGCATATCCAACAAAAATTCCTTTATCTGCTTTGGCATCAAACTTTCCATGTTGATCAGTTTAATTCCTTAAGATATAACATTCGCAGCCAAAGACATGAAGAAAATTTAGAATTGGTTTCCTATTCTTGAACAATTGATAGGGTGTCATGCATTTTGCTTGATTAACCAAAGAAATGTTCTGAGTGTAGCATGCAGTATTCACAACTTCAGCCCAAAAATATGTTGGTAACTTTGATTCTTCTAGCATTGTTCTTGCAGCTTCAATAAGAGATCTATTTTTCCTTTCTACCACTCCATTTTGTTGTGGGGTTCTAGCTGCAGAAAACTCATGCATAATTCCATTTTCTTCACAAAATGATCTCATCACAGAATTCTTGAACTCAGTTCCATTGTCACTCCTGATTCTTCTCACTTTGAAGTCAGGATGATTGTTGACTTGCCTTATGTGATTGATGATGATTATATTAGCTTCATTTTTGGATTTTAGAAAATATGTCCAAGAGAACTTTGAGAAATCATCTACAATTACTAGGTAAAATCTTTTCCTTGAGATGGACAACACATTGACTGGTCCAAACAAATCCATGTAAAATAGCTACAAAGGTTCTTCAATTGTTGAATCAAGCTTCTTTCTGAATGATGATTTGATCTGCTTTCCTTTCTGACAGGAATCACACAATCCATCCTTCATAAACTCCACTTGAGGAATACCTCTAACCAATTCTTTCTTGACAAGCTCATTCATGGTCTTGAAGTTTAGATGGGACAGCTTCTTGTGCCATAGCCAACTTTCATCTTGACTTGCTTTACTGAGAAGACAAGTGACTGATTCTGCATTTGATGAGTTGAAGTCAGCTAGGTACACATTCCCTTTTCTCACTCCAATGAGAACCACTTTATTGCTCTTTTTGTTTGTCATAACACAGGCTTCAGTATTAAAAGTGACTGAGTTGCCCTTATCACATAGATGGCTGATGCTCAACAAATTATGCTTGAGTCCATCCATTAGGGCGACTTCTTCAATGATGACATTATCCTTTGAAATCAAGCCATATCCCACAGTATAACCCTTGTTGTCATCTCCAAAAGTAATACTTAGGCCAGCTCTTTCCTTGAACTCAGTGAGTAGGGTAGAATCTTCAGTCATGTGCCTTGAGCAACCACTATCCAGATACCAAAGATTCTTTATGTTTCCCTACACACATAAAAATCAAATCAAGTTGATTTTGGTACCCAAGTTTTCTTGGGTCCTGCCTTGTTATCTTTCTTCTTTGGTTTCTTAGGCTTGACCTCATTTGACTTGGGAATTTCAGATTTATCCTTAGTCATTTGAGTTGAACCTTTGAAACCAGCCATTAAAACAGAATTATCATGCACATTTTGGTTTACATGAAAAGACATGCTATTTGCAAACATGTTATTCCAGTAAAGCATGCTAAATGGAATTTGAGGCATACTAAATCCAGCATAATAAGGATTAGGTACAAATGGCATATAAGCAAATTGTGCATTCATATTCTAAGTAGGCATAGCATTCATAGGCATGCAGTCATGTATTGGGAAAAGAAGAGGGTATAGAAATGGGAGTAGGCATAGCATTCTTGCAATTAATAGACAAATGATTAAGACTACCATACTTAACACAGATTTTTCTTGGAGCATATTTATCATGTGTGTAGTTGTTATGTTTATTAATTCCTACTTTCCCATTCCTATTGTTTTTCTTTTTGGATTATGTTCTAACCTCAATCTTTTCTAATCTGTCATTCAATTGCTTGATAGAAAAATGCCCAAGATTAACTTTCTTTTCTTTTGTAACTTGACTTGATTCTCCTGAAACAAAGTTTTTAGAAACTGATCCATATTTCTCATTCAATTTAACTAACTTAGCTTTGCTAACTGGTTTACTCACAGCCGACAGATGTGACTCCTTGTCTCTCGACAGATAATCCTTTTGATTATCCAACGGATGATTTTCATCATCCATCGAGTCCACATCTGTAAAGAGTCCTTCAACCAGATTGGAGTCAAGCTTCTCTTTGCTCTTTTTAGAGGATGCATCACAAAAGGATTCTACACCTTAAACTTTAGTAATTTGAGCATGAACATCTCTAGATGATTTCCATGCTTTAATTACTTCATGTTCTCTCTCAAGCTGTTTCCTTAAAATCTCTTCTTTCTTCAAGGACTCAGTTAATTCATCTTTAGCAATTTTACACTCAATTCTCAATTTTTCAAATTCATTAAATTGAGACTCTAACACATTATTCCTCTCACTTAAAAATAAATTGTTTTCTTTAATTTTAACATTTTCCTTAGTGAGAGACTTAAGTGTAACACGCAGGTGATATAATTTTGTAGACATGTCATTTATTGCATCATTACATTCAGCTTTAGATAAATGTGCTAAGTTAGTGGTGATTACCTGATTGCTTGAAGAACTGGTCTCTGTTTCATCTGTTTTAGCCATTAGGGCTATATTGACATAGCTTGTTTCTTCATCTTCATCCAATCCATCTGCAGCCCAGTCATTCTCCTGTGTGATGAAAGCCCTTTCCTTTTGTTTGAGCAACTCAAAGTATTTCTGTTTATAATCAACAGGATCAAACTTCTTTTTACTGGAATCAGACTTTCTACACTCACTAGCAAAATGACCTGCCAAGCCACATTTGAAACACTTAAATTTTGACTTATCAACCATATTTCTATTTGGCTTGGCTGCTCCAAAATTCTTCTTGAATTTGAGCTTGGCAAATCTCCTGGATAAAAATGTTAGATGCTCATCAATATCATCCATGCCATCTTGGCTCAACTGATCTTCATTCTCAGCTACCAGCCCTTTACCCTTGCTTTCACAGACCTTTAATGTAGACTCAATAGCTTCCACATTTATCTCTTTCTCCTTCTCTAACTCAGCAACCAGTGCTATGGATCCTCCTTTCTTCCTTCCTTTCTCCATTATTTCATCTTGCTCTATTTCAAGCTCATAGGTGATCAGGATGTGACTTTTAACGTATTCGATACCATGAAATTCCATTCTGATAATAAGGAGTGATTAAAAGTGGAATTGGTCAATTCTGTGGTTACTTCAGAACTTGTTTAAATGTTAAGGTCTGATGCCTTAGAGAAAGCCTTGATGAGGAATTCAGATAGTGAAGATGATGAAGGTGATGAGCAGTTGCAATATTTGAATGTTTCTCCTTAGAAGCGAAGGTTGGATATGCCTTTTGAATCTCTTGGGATGTCAGAACTCAAAAATGCTGAGGGGCGTTTGCCTGAACACTTGAGGTATGCGTTTTTAGGTGATGCATCTACTTTGCTTATTAGTATTTCATCTGACTTTTAAGGTAGTGATGAGGAAAAGCTCTTGAGAATTCTGAGAGAGTTTAAATCGGCAATTGGATGGACTATAGCAGATATCAAGGGTATCAGCCCTTCTTATTGCATGCATAAAATTCTGCTAGAGGAAGGAAGCAAGCCAATTGTTGAGCAACAGAGAAGGCTAAATTTGATCATGAAGGAGGTCGTGAAGAAGGAAATTCTCAAGTGGCTAGATGCAGGGATCATCTATCCTATTTTTGACAGTTCTTGGGTGAGTCCAGTTCAGTGTGTGCCAAATAATGGAGGCATCACAATGGTTGCTAATGAGAATAATGAGCTCATTCCTACTCGAACAGTCACGGGATGGAGAGTTTGCATGGATTACAGGAAACTGAACAAGTCCACGAGGAAGGATCACTACCCTCTTCCTTTTATTGATCAGATGCTTGACAGGTTGGCTGGGCATGAATACAATTTTCTTCTGGATGGTTATTCGGGTTATAATTAGATTTGCATCACTCCAGAAGATCAGGAAAAGACTACATTCACTTGTCTGTTTGGTACTTTTGCCTTCAGAAGAGTTTTTTTTGGGTTGTATGGTGCACCTGCCACATTTCAGAGATGCATGATGGCCATTTTCTATAACATGATTGGTCAGAATGTGGAGGTGTTCATGGATGATTTTTCTGTGTTTGGGGATTCTTTCGACGAGTGCTTACAAAAGCTTGGCACAATTATTAAAAGGTGTGATGAGACCAATCTGGTTCTCAAATGGGAGAAATGTCACTTTATGGTGCAGCATGACATCATTCTTGGGCACAAGGTCTCTAGTAAAGGTCTTGAGGTGGACAAATTTAAGGTGGGGGTCATTGAAAACCTTCCGCCACCGATTTCTGTTAAGGGGATTCGCAGTTTCCTTGGTTATGGGGGTTCTATAGGCGGTTCATCAAGGACTTCACTAACATCTCTAAACCGTTGTACAATGTTTTGGAGAACGATGTCCCTTTCAAGTTTGATGATGAGTGTCTAGTTACTTTTGAGAGCTTAAAGAAGAGTTTGATTACAGCACCTGTCATAACTGAACCAGATTGGAATGAACCTTTTGAAATGATGTGCGAAGCAAGTGACTATGCAGTTGGAGCATTTCTTGGGCAAAGGAAGAACAATATATTTCATGTGGTCTACTATGCTAGTAAGACCCTCAATGGTGCTCAACTGAACTATATTACTACTGAGAAAGAACTTTTAGCCATTGTCTACGGTTTTGAGAAGTTTCAATCATATTTGCTTGGGACAAAGGTGATAGTTTTCACTGATCATGCTGCGATTCGCTATCTCATCTTGAAGAAGGACTCGAAGCTAGATTGATTCTGTGGGTTCTTTTACTTCAGGAGTTTGAGTTGGAGATCAAGGATAGAAAAGGTACTGAAAATCAAGTTGTTGATTATCTCTCTCGTTTGGAAGATCCAAGTACAGCTTCACAGGATAAAACATTGATAAATGAGTCTTTTCCGGATGAGCAGTTGTTTGGGGTGCAACAGGAAGAACCGTGGTTCACAGACATTGTGAACTACCTTGTGAGCAACATTATGCCTCCAGACTTATCTTCTACTCAAAGGAAGAAGTTTCTTCACGAGGTGAAGTGGTACATGTGGGATGAGCCGTTTTTGTTTCGGCAAGGAGCTGACCAAATCATCAGGAGATGTATTCTGTATAGCGAGACGGAGGGTATCTTGCGAGACCATCATTCGACTATTTATGGAGGCCTCTATGGCGGAAAAAAGATAGCAGCTCGTATCCTTCAAGCATGATTCTTCTAGCCTACATTGTTTAAGGATGTGCATCAGTTCGTTTTGAAGTGTGATCCCCGTCAACATGTTGGTAATATGTCCAAGAGGGATGATATTCCTCTTAATGTGCTTCTCGAGGTTGAGTTCTTCGATGTTTGGTGAATTGACTTCATTGGGCCTTTTGTCTCATCATGCAATAATCAGTATATCTTGTTGGCGGTTGATTATATCTCGAAATGGGTGGAAGTTAAAGCTTTGCCGAAGAATGATACAAAGGTAGTGCTCAATTTTCTTCACAAGAAAATATTCACAAGATTTGGGACTCGAAGAGTCATAATCAGTGACGAGGGATCGCATATCTGCAATCGCAAGTTCACTGCTATGATGTAGAGATATAATGTGAATTATCGCATTGCTACAGCCTACCACCCTCAGACTAATTGTAACGCCCTCTAGACCCGGGGTATAAGTCTGGGGGTTACTAGCTAATCACCAAACCTGTACAACTTGTATAATAATATATATGTAATTCTGGCTTCTTTTTGAGATTCTAAAAATGTTCTAACTTAATATATATATAACAGTGTTTGATTGGCAGTAAGGAGGAATAAAAGAATAATAGAAATCAAAACATTAAGTAATAAAACACAAGCTTTAAAACTTTCTGGTGGATCTGAAAGTATCCACCAGATATATATATATATATATATATATATATATATATATATATATATATCAGATTGGGAACTCTGTGATGTTTTGAATAGCGCACAGCTGCTTTACAAGTTGAACAAACAAAACTACAGAGAAAATCTTACAGAATCCAGCTTGATATATTTCTCTGAAAATAAGCTTGCTTAGTTAATTTTTTTACTTGATACACTTGGTTTATATATCACCAAGTTACATGACAATAAGATAAATAATAAAACAAAACATATCTAGTCTAACTCCATTCTGCTTCACTACTCTATTCCAGCATCTTTTAAAATCTTCACATTTGCATGGAAATGGTAATGCTTCTTTGTTCTCAAAATCCTGCTTAACAGACTACCACATTCCTTTTGTAAACATCCGACGCATGTGACTGTGTTGTCACTATCAACAGCTATTTTGAATATGATCATCCGTCGGGAGTATGTTAGTCATCCGTTGGGAGTCTTGTTGATTATCCGTTGGGAGTCTTGTAGATCATCCATCGGGAGTCTATCTGTCACTTGACTCTATTTCACTTATACAGAATTACAAGACATCTCATATTTACAATTAGCCAACCTATTCTGCCTATTTATTTAGAAGTCAACATGACTTGGAGAATCCTACAGAATCTACTGAACTAAAACATGTTGTTTGCAGGAATGTGCTACAGTACTTATTTGTTACATAAGTTACACTCTCGATGGATGTCAAATTGTCATCTGTCGGGACTATATTAGAACATCCATCGAGAGCTACAAAATTCACTAAGTTAAATCTACTAAGGTGTTTTGTTTAACTTTTCATCAAGTTCACAACATATTCCTAACAATCTCCCCCAATTTATGTCTACGTGAATTATAGCCATAAATTAAGCGAAACTTGGTGATAATAAAACACCCCAAATGTAAAGATTGAGATATAGTAGATAAAACTAATAAGTGCTACAAGATTTATTGAAAATTGAACAAAGTAAGACTGTACAAAGAGTTCTCATAATCATTATCAAGGTGCTCCTCTAGACTGAGCAGATAATTCTATTTCCTTGATTGTCTGAATTTCTTCCCAAGCTTCCTATCATTTTCTTCTATTTGATTCTGGAGTTGTCTGTAAAATTCAAGTTCATCAGCTTCAGATAGATCTAGCTTTTCTTAATATAATATAAATCAATTTATTATTCAATAAATACATATATTCAATTTTATTATTTAATATAAATAATTATTACTAATTATTAAACCCTAAAAATATTTTCAAATAATTACTTGGGAGAAATCAGAATTAAAAATGATTTTTCCATAATTTTTGGAATAAAAAGGAATTTATTATGATTTATTGGAAATAATTTGATTAATTATCAAGATAATTAATCATTTTGAAATAAATAATAAATAATAATTCTGATTTTTAGAAAATATTTTAGAATTATTTATAATATAAATTAATTAATTAAATAATTAATTAATCAATATATAAAATAAATGAAACTGGTTTTTATAATTAAAAAAAATAAAAATAAAAAATAATAATTTTCAGAAAAGAAAATCTGACAAAAACAGATCAAAACCGGGTTTTAATTCGGGTAAACGGATCACCAAGAACCTAGAATCCGGTGACAATCTGGTCACCGGAAAATTTTCCGACCAGTCTAATTCAGGCCAATCCAGAAACGATTTGAACTGATTTTTAGAGGGTCTTCATTCTATTTCAACATAGCAACCTCATGCTGCCATCAACAACACCACATGATCCCTGAGTCGTGTTTTCCTCCCAAACACCCAAAGAACTCCGGTGAACAATTGCAGATTCCGTTGAAGTCAATTTCAGGCCAAATCACGAACCGTTTGTGCTCATTTTTACATGGAATCGATTGTAAACTTAGTTCTAAACATTAATCAACTAACAAAACACCTTAATAACCCCTAGAACAATATTCCGATCAAAACCGACTTAAAATCCGGCCAAACTCCGATCTGCCTAAATCGTACACCAAAATTCACGTTCAATATCTCAAAATAAAGCTTATAACATGTATAATTAAACCCCTATACTCAAACATATCCCAGTTTCTTCAAAAATCAAAAACGACTAAACAGAAAAATACATAAACCCTAGATAACGTACTATCAATTCAAGCAATCGTATGTAAAATTAATTAACATAAATCAATCAAAAATCGTCAAATAAAGCTAGTTGCAATATCAATTTCAACAGATAACCCCAGAATCAAAAAGTACCAAATCGGGTATAAACCCTAGAAATAAAAATTGAAAAACAACGGATCAAAACATGATATTGGTACTAGAAATCGAAAGAAATTTAATTTTATAATTTTTGAGTATTAAATTTTAATTTATAAATAATTAATATATACAATATATGCAAAAAATTCCCAAAAATTATGAATAATTCAAAAATACAAAGAAATGTATAAATGAGAATCCTGTAATTTTATAAAAATAAAAATGTGATTTTTGTGGGGTTTTTAACACCCAATGGGGCCCGGAAAAGTCATTTTTCACGAAATGAGAAAATTTGTAAAATATCTAGATGTTCAGAATAATGCGATGGTATAAGTGTTAGGAATATGTTGTGAACTTGATGATAAATTATACAGAACACCTTAGTAGATCTAACTTAGTGAATTTTGTAGCACTCGACAGATGAACAAATATAGTCCCGATGGATTATTCGATATAGTCCTGACGGATGATGATTTGACATCCATCGAGTGAGTAGCTTATATAATAATAAGTAGTGTAGCACATTTCTGCAAACAACTTTGTGTAGATTCTGCAGGAGCTTATGATTCATGTTGATTACTAGTAGATATGCAGAATAGGTTGATTAACTTTAAATATGAGATGTCTTATAATTCTGCATAAGTGAAATGGAGTCAAGTGTCAAATAGCTACCCGACGGATGATTAACAAAGCTACCCGACGGATGATCAATAAAGCTACCCGACGGATAACAAGCATGTACCCGGCGGATGATCAATTCAAATATCTGTTGACAGTGACAACACAGTCACATGCGTTGGGTGTTTGCAAAAGGAATCTGGCAGCCTGTTTAGCAGGAAATTGAGAACAAAGAAGCATTACCATTCCCATGCAAGTTATGAAGATTTCTAAAGATGCTGGAATAGAGTACTGAAGCAATATGGAGTTAGACTTGATAGGTTTGTTTTATTATCCTGTCTTATTACTATGTAAACTTGGTGATATATAAACCAAGTGGAGCTAGTAGAATAAATAACTAAGCAAACACATTTTAGGAGAGAAATAGAAAAAGTTGTACTTGTCAAGAATTTCTCTGTAGTTTGTTTGTTCAACTTGTAAAGCAGCTGTGAGCCAATTTGAGCTTCACAGAGTTCTCAAATTGATATATATATATATATATATGTTATGGATTAAAAACTAATATATATAATCGCTGTATCTATTACTAAGGAACGTGAGCTTTGAGGCTCGATTTGACTGCTCTTGTGTTTTATGACTCAATCTGCCTTAACAAGATGCCTACGTACCTTGCTGATTGCCAAGGATCAAGTCAAAAAGCGTAGTTCTGATTTGTGGGGTGAGGCCCCTTATATAGATGCTGGTGGTCCTTGAATTGGACTTGATATAGGAGACTTGGTGGGCAAGTCTCATAATTAGAATGGACTTTGGAGTCCTAAATAGTAGGAAATTGATTCCTTATCCTTTCAGGTCACTTTGAGGCTAATCTACAAGGATTTATATCCTTATCGGGACTCTTCTCAATAGCTGATTTTTCCCTTATTAATTAATTACGAAATTAATTAATATTCAGAGTTTTTGGGCCTTCTTTGTTCCATCAGGCCTGATCTGGTCCATCGGGCCTGATCAATGTGTTGACCATTTTGGTCTGAATGTCATACATCTTCTTATTGGGCCTTGCAACCCAAACCATTTATACTTACTATAATATTTAATTGTGTAATCAGGATTTATTTATCCCTATCATTTGCCCCCAACTTTTGGGAAACCGTATAAGATTTCGCGAAAGTTAAGTTCATTTATTCCCTTACAGGGTATCGTTTTGCGTAAAGTGTGGAGCGCCCTACACGTTTACAATGATTTGCCTTGTACGCGGCTCCAGCGTTTGTTAAAAACTTCCCTCCTTATTTCCTTACCTTCTCCCTATTTTTAGGAATTTTCTGGTATTTTTTCAGGAATTTTCCCTTTTTCTGGATTTTTTCCAAATTTTCTGCAATTTTCCACAAAAATTTTCAAATTTCCAGCCCTTTTTCGACCAGGATCCTAATCGAAACTTCGACCTGGATCCTAGTCGAATTTTTGGGCCAGCCTTGCATTCCTAGTCGAAGGACTTCGACTAGGATCCACGACCTGGAATTCGACCAGGATCCTAGTCGAACCTTCGACCTGGATCTAGGTCGAAAATTTGTCCTCATTGTGATTCCTGGTCGTAAGGTTTTGACTAGGATTCACGACCTGGATTTCGACCAGGATCCTAATCGAACCTTCGACCTAGATCTAGGTCGACAATTTTGTGCTTATTTGCTTCCTAGTCGTTAGATTAAAATTTGTCCTCATTGTGATTCCTGGTCGTAAGGTTTCGACTAGGATTCACGACCTGGATTTCGACCAGGATCCTAGTCGAACCTTCGACCTGGATCTAGGTCGAAAATTCTGTGCTTATTTTCTTCCTGATCGTTAGATTTCGACTAGGATTCACGACCTGAGCTTCGACCAGGATCCTAGTCGATTCTTCGACCTGGATTTAAGTCCGGGTTTCTGTACCCCATACTTGAAAAATGTTTTGATTGATTCGACCTCATTCCTGGTCCATGTTTCAACCTCAATCCAGTTCTGTTTGCCCATAATTTTCGGGTGTCTGTTTGAAGGATTTCGAGCAGAATTTACGACCTGAAATTCGACCTGAATCCTGGTCTTTTAGGACTTCCATCTAAACCATTTTTGATTGGGCCTCAGTTTGGGCCTAGCCTTCTTTATTGGGCCTTACATCTTTTAGGGCTTTTATTAGGGCATTGTATTTTTCCAAATCCTAATTGGATTTGGGCCTTCTTAGTTCTTACTGGGCTTATCCCAAATCCTAATTTGATTTGGGCCTTTTAATTCTTACTGGGCTTCTCCCAAATCCTAATTTGATTTGGGCCTTTTAATTCTTATTGGGCCTCTCGGATTTGGGTCTTTCAACTCTTACTGGGCCTCTTATTCATCTGGGCTTAATATACCAAAATACCTTGTTTAGAATTCTCTAGAATTCCTTGGAATATTCTGGAACGTTCCTTTTTCTGGGCTTTTTTCTTTGGGCCTCTATCCTTACTGGGCTTTTGTCCCTTCAACTTCACTTTTCCTCCTATATAAAGGAGTGAGGAGAGTCTACTGCTCCTCACTTTCTCATTTCTAAATTCTTCTTCTTTCTTCTCCTGCTAAGAATCTTAGAGCAATAACAGTAAGTCAGAGTATCAAAGTCTTTTTACGAGCATTTCTTCAGGTAAAATTTCTCCCTTTACTCCTTGTGCTTATTTTTGCATAGTGTGCATTTTTAAAATTATCTCTTTATGTGCCCTTTTTTCAGATGGCTGATAAGAAAATGACTCGTTTGGCCAAGATGAACGTGGCTAGAAAGTCCAATGAATTCCCTATTCGATCAAGGTACACTTCCTTGATCGACATGATCAACACCCGAGGGGGCGAGTACCCGTCTGATGCGCATCTGGACGTGCACGACCATATTAGTGCCTTGCGGGATCCAAAAGAGCTGGAAAAGTTGAGCAGCTGTTTCAAAATCAAGGAACCTTTCAAACTGGTTCTTGCAGGTCCGGCCGATAGGGCCTGCCAGTGGAAGAAGGACGCATTATGCGTCTACAGGGATACTCTAAGGGCAGGTATCAGACTCCCCTTTCACCCGTTCATTCCTCTTTTGCTAGCTGATGTGGGCATCAGCCCTTGCCAACTCCCCCTAATTCTTGGAGGCTCATTCTGTGCTATCTGTCGCAATGCGCCAAGCACAATGTCCCCACTTCCGTTGCTGTCTTCAGAAAGATTTTTCAGTTCAAGAACAGCCCTGATAAGAATCCGGGTTGGGTTTCTTTAAACCAGCGCCCTACTATTCCTCACATTGTGAACGGGAAATCCATCCCTGACAACAACTTGGGGTGGAAAAAAGATTTTTTGTTCGTCACTTGGGAGGGTGGCGATTGGGGCACCCTATTTCGATCATCTTTTGGGCTTGTCGTTGATGGGAGCCCAAACAATATAACTTTATCTGAGGAGGATGCTAGAGCTTTCAACCTCCTGACGCAAGATAATGGGACTTCCCATTCTTGGGATCTTATCAGGGAGACCGTTCTTGTAGAACGCGGCCTTTCTCCCGTCCCTAAGAAAAGTAAGTTTCCTTCCTTATATATCTCTTTTTTATTTCCTTCATTTTCTATTTTGTTGATTCCTCAACTTACTTATCTCATTTGTTGCAGTGGCTGAGAAAATTGAGGAGGCTACCAAGCCTAAAGACCTGGAGACAACCAGGATGAAGCGTGCTGGAAAGGTCTTTAAAGACCCGCACCTTGGGGATCGCTTCCCGGAGTTCCTACTCCAAGCAATGGAACCAGGCGAAGAAGGCCCCAGCCAATTTTTGCGCACCAAGCAGAAGCCAGGGTCTTACTTTCAACCAGCTTGGGGAATCCGGGGCAAGGATTCAATTGTTGGCAGCACAGCGCTTGCCAAGGAATGGTCTAAGCATTCCATCTCCCTAGTCGATTATCAAGACTTTGTCCTTCAACAGGACTTAGAGGGGAACGAGCTTTTTGGAGCTCAGGCTTTGGCGACGGTACGTCTTTTTCCTTTGCCCTTCATAGTTGCCTTTCCGATTTTCCAGTCTCATACTTTTGCTATGTTTCTTGTAGGCGAACCCCCATTTTCAGGGGGCGATTCACCAAGCCAAGGCTTGGAAGGTTGGCCTGGAGGACGCGAACAAGAAGTTGGAGGAGGCCAACCAAAGAATAGAAGCCCTTGAAGCCCAACTTGCCTCTTCCACTTCTGACCTGGAAACGGCCCGGGCCGAAACGTTATCTTGAAGGCTCAAAAGGATAAAGCCTTTGACGGCTAGATGGACACTCAGGAGTTTAAGGACTTAATGGTGGAGCACGATGCCCTCCTACACCCAGTTAACTATAAGGAAGGCTGGGATGCTGTTGTGGAGGCCATTCAGGATGAATTTCCAGAAGTCTTCGAGCAGTCCTCCTTTCCTTGTCCTGTGCGAGTTCCAGAACTTGGGGGTGTTACCGACAAGCTCATTGGCCTGATCAAGGACGGCCCGTCGGGGAGCCAAGGCCAAAAGAGGAAGGAGCTTGAGTCCAGCTCCGAAGAGGAGGAAGCTTCTTCTGAAGAGGAGTCTGAGCCCGTTGCAAAGAAGGTCAGGCTGGAAGAGCCTCCAAGGGCAGCGCCTCAGCAACAGCATCTCCCGCAGCATCCAAAGCGCCCGAAGGCAGTTCTGATAGAACCTCTACGGGGACTTCCGAGGGGACGACTGAGACGTCCGAGGGGACGAATGAGACATCCGAGGAGACTTCGGATAGTGGTTCCGAAGAATCCCGGCCTTCCAAGGCCTAAGTTTTTTTTATGTATTTCTTCTTTATTAGACAATATTTGAACTTCGTTTGTATCAGAACTTCTTACCCTTCGGGGTTATTTCATATGCTGCTTTTCTTACTCGCATCTTTCTCCTTTATCTTTCCAATACTTAATATACATTTAAACTTGAACTAATTGGCCCTTTGAATTGTGCAACGTGCACTCTTATAAAAGAATCCTTGAAGTCTTCCTTTTTTCAATGATCAAAGCATGATTTTTTGTTAAAACCACACAAGGTATTATCACAACTTAAACATCCATAGGTTGAAATAATTTCAAACTCTTTAATATGAAGTCTAGTTTTCCAAAACCTTACATAGTATGGGTTCGACCCTTAACAATAATAACTCGACAATGTAAATTCTACTGGAATATAAAATCCTACGCAAACAAAGCTTCAAGGTGCTTTTCAACCTACTTGTCACCCTGACAAGTGAGAATCGTATTCAGTTTCCTTACATATAGTAAACCTTCAGGTTTTGTGCATGCCAAGTTCTTGGGACTTCAAAACCATCCATTGTCTCCAGGTTGTAGGTTCCTCTACCTTGAACGCTCTTGACTTTGTACGGCCCTTCCCAATTCGGGGCAAGCTTCCATTTCTGTCCTACACCAGAAGCTTCTATCTTCCTCAAGACTAGGTCACCTTGTTTGAAAAACCTTTCTTTAACCCTTAGGTTGTAGTAGAATGAAGCCTTTTTCTGATATTCTACTATCTTTGCATGTGCCTCATCTCGCACTTCATCGATTAAGTCCAGAGCAAACCTTTGTCCTTCCTCATTTTCCTCAGCATTGAAAGCCTGAATCCTTGGAGAGGAATGTGATATCTCCACGGGAACTACTGCTTCTGCCCCATATGCCAACATAAAGGGAGTTGCTGCAGTCGTGACTCTACAGGTAGTCCTGTAGGCCCATAATATTGGAAGTATTTCATCCACCCAATTATTTCTTGACTTCTCGATCCTCTTCTTTAGTCCATCCAGGATTATCCGATTTGCTACCTCCACTTGCCCATTGGCTTGCGGGTAAGCCACAGAGGTGAACCGTAACTCAATTTCATTTTCTTCATAGTGCTTCTTGAATTCCTCGTTGTTGAATTGTGTTCCATTATCGGTGACTAAGATACGGGGAATTCCATAACAGCACATAATATTTTCCTACAAGAATTGTGCAACCTGCTTAGTTGTGATCTTGGCCAAGGGTTTGGCTTCAATCCACTTGGTGAAATAATCAATGGCTACAATCAGGAACTTCCTTTGTGATGTGGCCATGGGGAAAGGCCCCAGAATATCCATTCCTCACATAGAAAAGGGAATGGGCGAGTTTATAGAGGTCAGCATCTCGGGGGGTCGTCTAACAACAGGTGCATGCTTCTGACAGCGATCACACTTCTTTACATATTCTTTGGCATCAGCCATCATTTCTGGCCAATAGAAGCCTAAACGGGTTATCTTATGAGCCAAGGCCCTGCCCCCTAAGTGTTGCCCACAAATACCTTCATGCACTTCTTCAAGAGCCAAGCGTGCCTCATCGGGCCTGAGACACCTTAAGTAAGGAACCACGAAAGATCTTTTGTACAGAATCCCATCTATCAAAGAGTACCTTAGTGCCCGAACAGCTAACTTCCGTGCTTCAATTGCATCATTTGGCAACCAACCGGTTTGAATATGGGCCTTAATGGGATCTATCCATGACGTCCCCGGGATTATAGGAGCTACAAGCTTAACATCTATGCTTCGTGTCTTCAAAACACGGAAGTACACACTTCCTGAACTCTCTTCTATCTCGGATGAAGCAAACTTTGATAATGCATCTGCCTTAGCATTTTCCTCCCTTGGAATGTGCTCAACATGGAATTCATTGAATTGGGTCATCACAGCCCTTACTAGGCGGACATACTTAGCCATCGTATCATCCTTTGCCTCAACTTCTCCCTTTACCTGAGATATGATCAGCTTCGAGTCTCCGCGGACCTTTAAGTTTTTGACTCTAAGTGTCCCAGCTAGGCCAAGGCCAGCTATCAGGGCTTCATATTCTGCCTCATTGTTTGTGGTTGGGAAGTCTAATTTCATGGCATACTCAATCAAGAACCCGTCAGGGCTTTGTAAAACCAATCCTGCTCCACTGGAGTTTGTTTTTGATGCTCCATCAAAATAGAGAACCCAATATTCTTTCTCCTTATCATCCTTCTCTTTGTCCCCATTATCGACTCCCTTGTCTTGAGGTATGGTATCTTTCTGCCCCTCCCCGACTTCTTGGTTGGGTATGGTACATTCCACCACGAAGTCAGCTAGTGCCTGGGCTTTTATTGCCGTTCGTGGCTTATACTTGAGATCAAACTCTCCCAGCTCTATTGCCCACTTAATCAATCTCCCACTTTCCTTGGGACTGTGAATGATATTTCTCAGGGGCTGATTTGTTAGCACCTCAATCTGATGAGCCTGAAAGTAAGGATGCAGCTTTCTCGAAGCCATTACCAAGGCTAGAGCAAATTTCTCAATAGTTGAATAATTCAACTCAGCACCATGTAGAATTTTGCTGACATAGTATACGGGTTTCTGGACTTTCAGTTCCTCCTTAACCAACACCGCGCTCAAGGCACTCTCTGAAACAGCCAAGTACAAGAATAAAACTTCATTCAAAACTGGCTTGGCCAACAACGGGGCATGCGCCATATATTTCTTCAATTCTTCGAAAGCCTTCTGGTTTTCCTCACTCCATACAAAGTCCTTAATATTTTTTAGTGACTTAAAGAATGATAGGCACTTGTCTCCTGACTTGGAGATGAATTGTCCCAGCGCAGAAACCCTTCCTGTGAGCTTCTGAACATCCTTGACAGTTTTTGGTGGTTCCATGTCCAGGATTGCCTTTATTTTATCGGGGTTAGCCTCGATCCCTCTCTTGGAGACCATCAATCCCAAAAAAATTCCAGATCCTACTCCGAAAGCACACTTTGTAGGATTCAACATCATCTTGTGGTACCTCAGGACCTCAAAAGCTCCTCTCAAATGGGTTATATGATCAGTCTTTACTAGACTCTTGACTAACATGTCATTAACATAGACTTCCATAGTCTTACCAATAAGATCCTTAAAAATTTTATTTACCAACCTTTGATAGGTGGCTCCTGCATTCTTAAGACCAAATGCCATAACAAGATAACAATAAACACCAAAATCAGTGATGAATGATACCTTTAGAATGTCATCCTTATGCATCTTAATCTGATTGTATCCGCTAAATCCATCCATGAAGCTCAGCATCTCATGCCCAGCAGTGGCATCAATCAAAGTATCAATTCTTGGCAACGGAAAACAGTCTTTAGGGCACGCATCATTCAGATCAGTGAAGTCTATACACATCCTCCATTTCCCATTAGCCTTCTTCACCATTACAGGGTTTGCCAACCACTCTGGAAATTGAATCTCTTCAATAAAACCAGCCTCTAAGAGCTTCTCCACTTCCTATTTTATAGCTTCTTGCCTTTCTGGAGTAAAACTTCTTTTCTTTTGTTTTACCGTCTTCCGATTTGGGTCTACATTCAGCTTGTGAGTAATCAATTCCGGGTCTATACCAGGCATATCAGCTGCTGACCATGCAAAAACATCACTATTTTCTTGTAAAAACTTCACAAACTTCCCTCTAAGGGGCTCCTCTAATGTGGCCCCAATGAAAGTCATCCTCTCAGGATTCTCGGGGTCTAAAGGAATCGAAACAAAGTCTTCTGCTGGCTTTCCCCTTTTCTCCTCATTTTCTCGGATATCCAGATCTTCAATAGGAAGAACCTGCCCCCCAACTCCATCTGCCCTCAAAGAGGCCACATAACAGCTTCTTGCCATTTTTTGATCTCCTCTTTCTTCTCCAATCCCATCGAGTCGGAAACTTCATAACTGAATGATAAGAAGAAAGGACTGCCTTAAAGGCATGTATCCCTGTTCTTCCCATGATAGCGTTGTAGGTCGAACTAGCCTTCACCACCATAAAGTCCAATATCTGAGTTGCTTGTCTTGGTTCCTGTCCTATGGTTGTTGGTAACTTGATTATTCCTTCTACGGGGCATTCCACTCCTGCGAATCCAAATATCGGCATGTCGGTTGGGGTCAATTGGGAGTCATTATATCCCATCCTTAAAAAGGTATCATGGAGCAAGATATCCACTGAAGCACCATTATCCACAAGGACCCTCTTGACCGGGCTATTTCCTATTACTGGTGTTATGACCAGCGGGTCGTCGTGAGGAAACTTCACACCCTCTAGGTCAGAATCATCAAAAGCCAATGTTACTTCTGTCCTGGCCCTCTTCGGGGCTTCTCCAACAATATGCATAACCTCTCTAGTATATGCTTTTCTGGAGTTTTTGGATAATCCAGCAGCAGTTGGACCTCCGAAGATCGTCATGGTCCCTCCTACGATCTTCAAAGTTCTTCCTTCCATTATTATTCCTGTCCCCTCCTTCTCCAGTGTATTTGTTCAATCTTCCTTTTCGAATGAGGAACTCAATTTCATCTTTTAGCTGCCTACACTCATCGGTGTCGTGACCAACATCTTTGTGAAATCTGCAATACTTGCTCTTGTCTAGCTTGGCAGGATCAGCCTTCAGGGGCTTAGGCCAACGAATATCTCGATCTTTCTCGATTTCCATCAAGATCTGGCTTCTAGGGGCATTCAGCTTAGCGTATTCAGTGAACTTTTGCCCAGGTCCTCCCTTCTTGGGGGTTGAATCAGGGTTTTGCTCGGTTCTAGGATACTTGTCCTTAGCGATATACTCCAGATCAGTCTTTTGCTTCTTGCCTACAGCGGGCTCATTACTCACTACGGTCTTCCTCATGCTTTCTTCGACTTTGATATACTTCCCTGCCCTCTCCTGGAGCTGCAACATGCTTTCAGGGGGCGTTTGGCCAAGGACATCTTAAAGAACTCATCCCTAGTTCCTTGTTGCAGTGCTATCATGGCTACCTTATCATCAAGGTCTAGGACTTTTAAAGCCACCTTTGTGAAACGATTCAGGTAATCTCTCAAGGATTCCTTTGTCCCCTGCACAATGCTCATAAGAGATGCTGAACTTTTCTCATGAACTCTCCCACTAATGAATTGCTTAATAAAAGCCTGGCTTAATTCTCTGAATGACCCAATAGAGTTTGGGGGCAAGCGACTGTGCCACCTTTGAGCCATACCCGACAGGGTTTGAGGGAAGGCCCGACACTTTATAGCATCATTCACGGGTTGCAAAAGCAGTGCATTAGAGAATGTTCTAACATGATTAGCAGGATCTCCCGTGCCATCATAAGCTTTGATAGTTGGCATCTTGAACACCCTTGAGATATGGGTATTCATTATTCCTTCAGTGAAGGGTGGAGTAGGATCATCAGGATCTCCAAGGGGAAGAAGATTGCTCGGATCAGCCCTTGGGACAACAGCCCTTCTCTGCACCGGACCATCCAGGTCTATGATGGGAGGAGGATTTCTCCCTCTAGGAGGTGCTTGGGGTCTGGTGGTCTGATTCGCCTCCAAGTCGCGCCTCAGCCTTTGAATCTCAGCCTCATGAGCCCTGATCATTTCCTGCACTTCTTGGGGATTCACCCCTTGGGTGCTTTGAGGGCGTTGGCTTCCATCAGCCATCGGCTCTTTGCCAGCACGCCTCCTTCTTGGGGCTACTTCATCATCCGAAGATTCGGAGTCTCTCTCAGTATAAGGACCAGAAAATTCCCAATCCTCGGGGATAGGAGCCAAACCTCGTATGTAGACGATTGCCCTCGTGCTTCACTTCGTCCAGCATGTCCACTTCCTCTAACCTCGGGGTAAAGGGGCATCCCATAAGGGGGGTTAGTAGTAACAACAGTTGAATATTCATACTCGACGGGTCGAGAATTCACAGGTACATGTACTTGTTGAACTTGAGGATTCGTACCTTGAATAGTCAGGGGAACCGTCCCTTGTGGCTGAGGTTGAGTTGCCCCTATCTGGGCTTCCCCTTAAGTAGATGCATAAGTTGAGTGAGGGGGTATCTCACGGTTGATGAAATCACCTGGGTTGTCCCCGATGGTGTTCCTTCCTCCAGAGCTCTAATTGTTCTCCGTGTTCTCGCCATGGTTGTTGTTGTGCTTTCCCACAGACGGCGCCAAATGTTATGGATTAAAAACTAATATATATAATTGATGTATCTATTACTAAGGAACGTGAGCTTCGAGGCTCGATTTGACTGCTCTTGTGTTTCGTGACTCAATCTGCCTTAACAGATGCCTACGTACCTTGCTGATTGCCAAGGATCAAGTCAAAAACGTAGTTCTGATTGTTGGGTGAGGCCCCTTATATAGATGATTGGTGGTCCTATGAAATTGGACTTGATATAGGAGACTTGGGTGGGCAAGTCTCATAATTAGAATGGACTTGGAGTCCTAGACTAGTAGGAAACTGATTCCTTATCCCTTTTAGTCCCTTGAGGCCCTAATCTAGCAAGGATTTATATCCTTATCGGGACTCTTCTCAATAGCTGATTTTTCCCTTATTAATTAATTACAAAATTAATTAATATAAGGGTTTTTGGGCCTTTCTTGTTCCATCAGGCCTGATCTGGTCCATCAGGCTTGATCACTGTGTTGACCTTTTTGGTCTGAATGTTATACATCTCTATTGGGCCTTGCAGCCCAAACCATTGATAATCAGGATTTATTTATCCCTATCAGACGATTAGAATGATATGAGATTGAGTATTGATGGATTACTTGTGATATCTAGCAGAGCAAACGAGGCATAGAAAAAGAAATCCAGTGACCCTGTAAATAGAATTAAGGCGTTGAAAGAAAAAGCAAGTGATTGATGTATATAAGCAAGGTATAGAAAAAAGAGGAAAGTGATGGAAAAGTAAAAACTGTTAGATGAGTACAAGTAAAGTTGGAAATCATCTGTGATAAGGCAAGTACTTATGAATCTTTCTTCGAGATATATTGCAAATATTCCTAACTTCTCATAACATGTTGCTAGTATTCAAAATAAACTTATTTTATATTGCAAGCGCTTTAAACTATTTAACCTTGAACCCTGATCATATCATTGAACTTGAGCTGTAAGCTTTATTCTTGTAAACCACCAACGATTGATTTCCCAGATATTAAACCATACAATACAATACTACTCCATAAATACATACATTCCATAAACCAAGTATTTCAACAGAATTTCTTGAGCATACAGAAACTTATACACCCTGGAATACCCTATCACATCAAAGATCAATAGCCTGTTATTATCATTGAACCGTTTGTTCTTCAGATACTTGATTCTTCATCAGACTTGAAGCCGTTCTTCATATTTACACCTGATACACCCTGGTGATACCTGTGAAATATTTTATGCTCTGAGATAAATACTTTATTAATGTTAATCATAGATTATGTTTTATTGAATTGCAATGGTTATCATGTTGAATTGTTTTAGAAATGGATGGTTTTTATAAACGTGGACCAGATTCATGGTCATATTAGGCCAATGCGTGCCTTGGATCCAGTATATAGAGCAAAGCTGGGAGCCTTGCTCGGGGTTAGTGCGTGACTGATCAGCAGCCTAACCTTGGTTTTAAAAATGAAAGAGAATATCCAAATTCTATTCATTGCTTATCCAGAAACTTAATTCTTCTAAATCATTTCAACTGATCATTGTTGAACCTCCGTTATTGCTATTATGACTTGCTGAGCTAGTTAGCTCACTCTTGCAAATCTGTTTATGTTATTTTATAGTTGAAAAAGGAAATTGTTGGTAACGGAGGATTCCCAGTTCAGTGTGAAATCTAGGATTCCAGGATAAGATGGACCGAGTTAGCAGGAGCTTTATAATGTAAATAAGTTATGTAAGATTGTAAAAATGATATCATTATTAGTTGTAAGAAGAACTAGTTGGGATTTGGTACGATTGTAATAAAAGTTAAGGTTGTGGCTTGTTTTTCATACTTTAACCTATTGCGATCCATGGTTAAGGTAAGTAGGGGTCCTTATATATATTACTTTCATAAGCAGGTATCTATTGAGTTGTGTATGTGTGTGTTGTGAACCGCAAACTTCTGACCCGAGTTTGGATGGGCGTCACAAAATTTCTTCTGATATTTTCATCAAGCTTCTTCCATTTTGCATCCAGCTCTTATTCAACTACTGCAACATCAGCTTTTTAAATTTCTCATTTGATTCCAACTTAGCAGCTTCTATCTTGATCAGATCAATGTTGTCCAAGGCTGGTGGCTTGGTGAAAGCAATTGTTGGAATAATCACCTTGCTAACTTGTATATTTAGCACTTTCTCCCCCTCACTTGTTGACTCCCCCTGGCTAACTAAAACATTTGAGTCTTTCTCCCCCTTTTTGTTAGCATCAAGTTCAGTGGAGGTTGAAGTTTGTGCAACCACCAGTTTTTGAAGTAGCAGAGTTTGTTGGGCTAAATGTAGATGGATTTCAGTAATTGAAGTTTCCAGAGTTTTGAGCCTTTTATCTAAGGATTCCACCTTACTGGCTAGATCAGAATTTTTCCTAAGATGTCTGTTGATGTATAGCATGGTTGTGTTAGGAAACTTAGCATCCAACCTCTCAGTAACATCCTTCTTGACTTGATCAATTTCTTTCTTCAGCTCAGTGACATCCATATTTTGTTTGAGAGATTGAATTTGGTATAGTTGGAGAGAGTTCAGATGTGCTTGTAGAAGTCTCTTGGTGTTGGCATTTGTAATAGTTTGAAGAGTTGTCTGAGTTTGTTAAATGATGTGAAGAAGAGTGGATTTGAAATGGTGCTCATCACATGCTTTGGAAAACACCCAAAATGGAATGTTTTACCTTGAGCTAGGGCCTGCTTCTCCCCTATATCCATGAACTCTCTTTCATCATCATCTTCATCCCCAAATATATCTTCAGAACCACCAGTTTTATAACCAATGTCACCACCAACTGTGGGTGCATCATTGTGATGGCATCCTTAGCCCTTTGCATAGAAGCAATAGTGTGCACCAAGTTGAGCATTCTTTCAGCATCCATATTGTTCTGTTCAGCCGAAACTTGATAAGCTGAAAAAGGGTGAGTTAAATGCCTCAACATCATATGAAACAGAGTCTAAGACAACTTGAAACTCTTATTGAAATAGCTGTTTCTTTTCAGCCTCATTGACATCTATTAACTCACTTACAATGGGCTCTTCCCATTCTTCTATACCTACTTTTCTCTCATGATCTCTCTTTTCTTGCATCAAAGGCTCCCCTTGGCTTCCCACCCTCACACCCTCACCTTCACCTACCAAGGTGGGAACTCCACTCACTCACTTTTTCCAAGCTGGAAGAAATAGCTTGCAGATTTTCACTCATTTCCTCTCCTTTTTCCTGAGAGCGACTCAGCCTCTCACTCTGTTCACCTCCCTTCCCTCAATCCTAAGAGTGACTGTACAACCACTAGATCATCTGCACTTGTTACTGAAGTTGAAATTGGGAGTGGTGTAGTGATATTCAACAGATGAGAAACATCCATCGAAATAGTAGTTGAAAGTTTCAACGGATGACTGCTGTTAAGCACATCCGTCGAGATACAGTCACTAGTAGACATATGAAGAATATCCGTCGAGATAGTAGAATCTGTGGTGATTGATTTTAGATTTTGCACAACATTCTCTGTAGAATCAGAAAGAGAAGGCAAGTGAGCCAACAAATCATCTAAAAGATGATGCTCACTTGTTGTAGATTTTGGCTTCTCCATGAGAGTTAGAGATGGAGAATCAGTATTTGATGTATAAATCATATCAACATCCAGAGAATTTGTGGGTGAGTTTGGTGTGTTAGGTGCTTCTATAGTTAAAGATTTTGGCTGTGACTCCATATTTATTGGAGCCACATCAACCTGACATTGAGAAGGTGCATGAACTGAGTCTTTGACTGCAGTAAGCACAGTGTGTGCACCCTGTGTATCCCCAGTGGTTTTTGATTTCTTCTTTCTGACATAAGTTTGGGGTGAACTTGTGTCCCTAACCCTCTTGGCCTGTGCTCTTGGCTGAGAGATCTGTTCAATAGTCACATCCTTTTGGGAGGATGCAACTAGCAATGAGCTAATATCCTTATTAAGAACTACAGTTTGTTGGGAAACTGTAGTGTGGCTAGGCTGGGATGCACCCACCTCTCCATCCTTATTCTTAGGGCTTCCTTGATGTTCACCCTGTCCCTCACCAGCCTCACTTCCCTTCACACTCCCCTCTTGGCTTTGTGTGGATTTTACAAACTAGTTTCTTTTTGGGAGAAACAAGAGGGGGCTTTCTTTGATTTGGATTTGGAGATTTTTAATTTTGTCGCTTGGGTAGGCATCTGTTTGGTCACAGTCACAGATTCCATTGCCACAGTTGATTGCAAAGAAGTGATCAGTTGAGAATTAGTAGGGACAAAAATATTTACCTCACTTACTTGAGGCTGTTCCATGATTGGCATGTACACAAGGGGAACATCCTTGTGGTGATTTATCCAATTTAGATCAACAATAACTCTTCTATCTTGGACCCAACAAGCTAACTTTTTTGTTGGGTTCTCAATTGAGAGATTCTCAGAAACAAAATTAGAAATCATCATGAAGAATCTAACATAATAAATATTGTTAGACCTCTTCTTAATATCCCCTAATTTACTCCCTAACTCATATATAATAGAAGTGCTGAAATTGAAGTACTTATCACTAAGAAGCATATAAAGCATGTGAACAAGTGAGTAAGATACACCATCAAAATTGCTAATTTTTCCTAGAAAACACTTTGATAAATGAATCACATGGAAAACTCCATTCTTTTCTAAGACCCAATCTCCTAACATCACCTAATTTAGTGGCATCAAGAGCATAGCCCATTGAAACTAGCATATTACTCACATCAGTGTCTGTGTGTGAGGTAAGTGTGTTATTTTCAGGCAATTTGAAGCATTTCTCAATAGCATCACATTTAACACAGTGTTCATTACCTTTGAGAGTGATGGTAATAGTTTTGTCCTTGGAGTTGAACACTGCCGTAGTCCAAATTTTCTCGAAAACTTCACAGTAGATGGTTGGAGACTCAAGCATGGCATAACTTAATTGCAGTTTAGTATGAAGTTCATCATCTTGTGATAATCTTCAGAAGCCGGAATTTGCTTGTTTACCAGAGCCACAAAGTTGTTCTTTTCATAGATAAACCAAGTTGAGGACATGATTTTGACTATGGGTGCCATTTTTTTTATTGGAGTTTGTTGCAGAAAGAGAGTATTTGCTTTGGGAAGAAGAGAGTTTAGAGAAATTGCTTGAGAAAGATAAAAGTGAAAAATAGAAATGAAATTAGCTTTTATACTTACTCAGAAATAAATTATCTAAAATTAAAAAGTAAATAAAGTAACCAATCAAATTAGCCCTAAATAGTCATTTCAAAATTAAAGAAAACTGTCAAAATTCTAAGATTATCCGTTGAAATATACATATGGGATGTAAGTAAATTCGACGGATGATGCTTAAAATTAACGGCTAAGATTGATTGTAATTCGACGGATAATGATAAAAGTACCCAGAGTGATAATTGATATTTCTACGGATAATAAAATTTGACAAATGCTCATTTTCAACGGATAATGAACATATGTCGAGATATATATTTGACTTAGCCAAAATTTTAACTTTGACAGGAAATATCAACTTCCACTCTGGCTGCATTACAAATCTATAATCTGCATCTGATAGCCAGTTAGATCAAAACCAGAATCTCTAGGATACCAAATGCCAACTTTTGGTGTTCCTTTGAGATATTTGAAAATCCTCTTAATAGCAATTAAATGAGATTCTCTAGGATCAACCTGAAATCTAGCACAAAGACATGTAGCAAACATTATATCTGTCCTACTAGCAGTTAGATATAAAAGAGATCCAACCATGCATCTATAACTTGAAATATCCACAGACTTTTTAGTAGTGTTTAATTCAAGTTTAGTTGTAGTAGCCATGGGAGTTTTTGCAGATGTGCAATCCATTAAGTCAAACTTCTTCAAAAGATCATAAATGTATTTGGTTTGACTAATGAATATTCCATCACTAACTTGCTTAACTTGTAAACCAAGAAAGTAAGTTAGTTCTCCCATCATGCTCATTTAATATTTACTTAGCATCAGTTTGGAAAACGTTTTACAAGGTTTTTTTCATCCGTAGAGCCAAATATAATATCATCTACATAAATCTGAACAAGTTATACTAGATCCATTAACATTTCTAAAGAATAGGGTTTTGTCAATAGTACCTCTTGTGAAGTGATTTTCTAAGAGAAACTTCGACAAAGTATCATACCGGCTCTAGGTGCTTGCTTTAGTCCATAAAGTGCTTTTCAAAAGATAGTAGACATATTCTGAAAATTTGGGTCTTCAAAACCAGGAGGCTGAGCTGACATAGACTTCCTCCTTCAAATCTCCATTTAAAAAAGCACTTTTAACATCCATTTGATAGACCTTGAAATGGCATGGGATGCATAGGCTATGAAAATTTTGATGGCTTCAAGTCTTGCAACATGAGCAAAGGTTTCATCAAAATCAATTCCTTCTTTGTTAACGTAGCCCTTAGAAACCAATCTAGCTTTGTTCCTGATTACCATGCCATTTTCATCCATCTTGTTTCTGAATACCTACTTAGTATCAATAGAATTCTTTCCTTTAGGCTTGGGTGCCAGCTTCCATACTTTATTCCTTTTAAATTGGTTTAGCTCCTTGTTGCATAGCTAAAACCCAATCCGGATCCAACAGAGCTTCCTCTACCTTTTTAGGCTCTTCCTGAGATAGAAAGGTGCTATATAGACATTCCTCTTGAGTTGTTTTTCTTGTTTGCACTTATAAAGATGCATCACCAATGATCAGTTCAAATGGGTGATCTCTAGTCCATTTTCTCTATTGCGGTAGATTAGTTCTAGATGAAGATGCCTCATTATTGTTGTTAGGAATATGTTGTGAACTTGATGATAAATTAAACAAAACACCTTAGTAGATTTAACTTAGTGAATTTTGTAGCACTCGACGGAATGATCAAATATAGTTCTGACGAATGATTTAATATAGTCCCGACGGATGACAATTTGACATCCACCGGGTGAGTAGCTTATATAAAATTAAGTATTGTACCACATTTCTACAAACAACTTTGTGTAGAATCTGTAGTAGGCGATATGAGTCATGTTGACTACTAGTGGATATGCAGAATAGGTTGATTAATTGTAAATATAAGATGTCTTGTAATTCTATATAAGTGAAATGGAAGTCAAGTGACAAATATCTACCCGACGGATGATCAACAAAGCTACCCGACGGATGACAAGCATGTACCGGACAGATGATCAAATTCAAATATCTGTTGACAGTGACAACAAGGTCACATGCATTGGATGTTTGTAAAAGGAATGTGGCAGCCTGTTAGCAGGGAATTTGAGAACAAAGACAGCATTACCATTTTCATGCAAATGTGAGATATTCAAAGATGCTGGAATAGAGTAGTGATGTAGCATGGAGTTAGACTAGATATGTTTTGTTTTATTATCTTGTCTTACTGTCATGTAAAGTTGGTGATATATAACCAAGTGTAGCTAGTAGAACAATTAACTAAGCACACACATTTTCAGAGAAACATTTTTAAGCTATATTCTGTAGCATTTCTCTGTAAGTTTAGTTGTTCTACTTGTAAGCACACTGTGAGCTATTCAAGATTCACAAAGTTCTCATTCGATATATATATATGGTGGATACTTTCAAATCCACCAGAAAGTTTTAAAAAGCTTGTGTTTTTACTACTTTGTGTTTTGATTGATACAATTACTTCATTTCACAATCTGTAAATCAAACACTTATATATCCATCGAGTTAGAACTATTTTAAAATCTTGAAAAAGTACCCAGAATTACATTCAACCCCCTTTCTGTGATTTTTGTTGTATTATTAGGGAATAACAATTGGTATCAGAGCAAGCTCTTGAAGTACAAATAGTGTAAAGATCACAACAACCAACAAGATGAACAAAAGGATGTTAGAGTCAAAATTTCATTTCTGGACAAAGATAATTATCACCACTGGAAGGTGAAAATGCACCCATATCTTCTTTCCCAAGATGAGGCATATGTGGATTGCATAGAGAGAGGTCCTTATGTACCAATGAGAGCTGCAACAGGCAATACCGCCATTTGTTCCCAAGCCTAGGCATGAATGGTCAGATCCTGATATTGAGCAAGTCAAGAAAGACAAGAAGGCCATGAATATACTGTTCAATGGAGTTGATGGTGATATGTTTGATAACATCATTAACTGCAAAACAAACCAAAGAGGTTGGGGACACAATCCAGATTATTTGTGATGGTATTGAGTAAGTAAGGGAGAATAAGATGCAACTACTAATTCAGCAATATGAGCCCTTCCACTGTGAAGAAAGTGAGGTCTCTCACTGACATTTTTAGTAGATTTCAAAAGCTACTAAATGCTCTGAAGTTGCATGGAAGAGTCTATTAAACAAAAGACCTCTAACCTCAAGTTCCTTAGATCTCTTCCAAAAGAGTGGAAACCAATGACAGTCTCATTGAGAAATTCATAGGATTACAAGGAGTTTACTTTGGAAAGACTGTATGGCATCCTTAAACTTACGAGCTTGAAATAGAGCAAGATGAGAGGATGGAGAAAGGAAGGAAGAAAGAAGGGTCCATAGCACTGGTTGCTGAATTAGAGAAGGAGAAAGAGATGAAGGTAGAAGTTGTTGAGTCTATATCAAAGGTTTATAAAAGCAAGGGCAAAGGGTGGTAGCTGAAAATGAAGATCATTTGAGCCAAAATGACATGGATGATATTGATGAACATCTAGTATTCCTATCCAAAAGATTTTCCAAGCTCAAATTCAAAAAGAATTTTGGAGCAGCCAAGCCAAGTAGAAACATGGTAGATAAATCCAAATTAAAATGTTTCAAATATGGCTTGGCAGGGAATTTTGCAAGTGAATGTAGAACGTCTGATTCTAGCAAGAAGAAGTTTGAGCCTGTTGATTATAAACTGGAATACTTTGAGTTGCTCAAATAAAAGGAAAGGGCTTTCATCATACAGGAGAATGACTGGGCTGCAGATGGTTTGGATTAAGATGAAGAAACAAACTATGTCAATCTAGCCCTAATGGCCAAGTCTGATGAAACAGAAACAAGTTCTTCAAGTAATCACGTAATCACCACTAACCTGGTACATTTATCTAAAGCTGAGTGTAATGATGCCATAAATGACATGTCCATAAAATTATATCACTTGCGTGTTACAGTTAAGTCCCTCACTAAGGAAAATGCTAAAATTAAAGAAAACAATTTGTTTTTAAGTGAGAGGAACAATGTGCTAGAGTCTCAGTTTATTGAATTTGAAAATTTGAGAATTGAATGTAAGATTGCTAAGGATGAATTATATAACGACTCGTGTATTTTGTATAATTTAAATGTGTAATTATGGAAATTATTAAATAATAAGTATATACATATCTTGTGCGAAACCTGATTGTATGTCGTGGTGAATGTTCTGTCAAAATCTAGTAATCCTGATTTCGTAAAATGACGAGTATACGTATTTTCTGAAAACGAACACCAAACCGATTTCTCGAGAACGTGAACCTTGACTGTTGGGTGTGTTT